>NC_136500.1:106679270-106786770 GCF_053919585.1 Euprymna scolopes | reverse complement strand
GTTTACTTTCGTATATTAATTTCATGTGAATAAATTATATATATATATATATATCTATATATCTATAAAAACAGAGATGTGTGTGCCACAGACGATTTCTGATTGGTTAATCCAATAATCACATCTCCTAAAAAACTATGGTTCGTACGCTCTTAACTTTACCATAAAATATTATGGCTTTATTTATTGTCCATCTTGGAAGGGTTTAATTTTTTCCTAACTTGTTATTTACAAATTACAAAAATACGAAACTTACACAATCTAACAATCCAACCTCCGACATCACGGCCGCCATTCTGGTGCTAGCCGCACACACGTACACACAACACGAAAACAATGTTTTGAAAATCTAGCAAAAATTAATTTTCCTGAAATTTTTCAATATTTAAAAATAAATTATGCCGGCTGATAAAATTTTAAAACTTTTTTTTAAAGCTAAAAAGATAAAATTTAAAAATACTTATATATATATATATATATATATATATATATATATATATATATATATATATATATATATAAAAACTAAAAAAAAAAACGCGCGTTCACTCGTGTTCTTTTCATTTCGGGTTTGTATTACTGTACACATAGATTCGAAAAAGTTGTCCAAAAACAAATATATAACAAATAAATGTTATCAAAGGCAAGATAAGTTACTTTTCTACCAAACTGGATATATTTTTCGTGTTTTTATTCAATGTAACATATTTATTCAGCTCGAAAAACGGGTTTGTATTACTGTACACATAGATTCGAAAAAGTTGATAAGATACGAAACAATATGCATAATATAAACACAGCACGAAAACAAACGTTGTGATCCATTCCCAGCACACGCGCACACACACACACTTTGGCATTAGCCGCATACACGTACAGACAACACGAAAACAAACGTTATGAGTAGTACTATAATTTCCAGCACACACACACACACACACTCACGTCCACTACCGTCCTTGGCTACGTCACGTTGTTATGGCAACCAAGCCCGCTGACTAACACCAAAACCGTCTTAAAACGTCTTTATATCGAAGGCCACGCTAACACACGATAAATACACAGTAAATTTGATTTTCTTCATTTCTACGCAAATATTACGCAAATATAAATCATATAGAATATCTGTATGAATATAATTACACGTAATAGTTAAATAAAGATGATCATCGTATAAGAGAACCGAAAAAAAAAACTAATAGGGAATTAATTAAAAACGATAAAAAATATGCACATTAGCTAGATCTTTTGTAGATGAATGCAATTCCACGACTCATAAATAACAAAGTTGTATTTTCTTTTTAAATAAATAGAAAAAAGGGGTGTTGATAAGACTATCAATACACACAAAAAAATATAGATTTATTTTTGGGTAAAGTTCCCCCGGGTTTTCCTTTCACTTCAGTAAATAATGGTCTTTTGTTATATATATGGCGTGCTATTATCCTTATATATATGATGTTTATGTTATATATATATATATATATATATATATATATATATATATATATATATATATATATATAGGTGATAGCGTCTGTGTGCATTTCCCTACGCTAAAACTCTGTCAATTTTAAGCCTAGAGATTCGAAATTTGATATACAGGGTACTGAGATTTGGGAAAATCGATGTGATAGGTTTTCGACAGAAATTTGGCGATTAAGTGGTCATTATTTAACGATTTGACCTTTCAGAACTCTACCAAACTCCTCCTACAATATTGGGTCTAAACACGTGATATTTTAGATATAGATTCCTTGGACATGGATCTAACTTATTAACTTTACTTGATCCCTAAACAATAAATGTTAAGAGGTCATAATAGGGGTCAAAGTTTTAAAAAATTGACCGTTTTTTTTGTTTTTTTTCTCAGCATACACCTCAAAACACCTGGGCAACGCCGGGCACCGATTGCTAGTATATATATATATATATATATATATATATATATATATATATATATATATATATATATATATGGTGGCTTCCGTCAGTCGTAAGAGACTATGGGTACCCACTGTAAGGGTGTCTGCGCGTGAAAATTTTGTGGCAACAGTTGCGCAAACCCCAATCACATCTCCCCTGAGTGGAGATTGTTAAATTCCAATGGCAAATAGTTCCGTACAAGTGGAAACAATGCCGAAATAAAAGGAGAGCACATACAGCGCCCAGAATTCCCAAATAATCACCTATCTGGTACTAGCTAGGTTCAACGTTGCTTAACTTCGGTAGTACATATTATATATTAACACACACACGCGCGCACACACATGCGCGCACGCACACACGCACATATATAATATAATATATATGTTAGAGTAATTGGATTAATGAGTTTCATAAATACAGGCTAAGTTGATATGAATATTAGGCAGGGTTAAATGTCTTATCCTTATGTCAAAGCAACGAACTAAACCAATCCAATTAAAGGTAACGAAAACAACAGTGAAAAATAGTAAAGCGGATATTACGAATAATAAATGATGGCAAATAAAAAACGAAGGTGTTGGCTAATTGAAAAATTATTAATTAGAAGTTCATTAAAGCGTAACTTAATTGAATACATCAACGAAGGGAAGATAATGGAATGCATTACTAAATGGATTTTTGAGATTCGGAGGTCTCCCTATTAGAAAGAGCATGAGCGGAAGAGTAATAAAAAAAAAACGAAAAAGAAATATAAAAAGAAGACTACTAAAGAAGGGAGAAATTATATTACATGGAAAAATCGAAAAAAAGGATTAAAGAGATATCGAAAGAAAATGAACGAGAAATGAGACAAAATATGTACCTGTCTCAGCAGTATTAGACATTAAGTCAGTTTATATCATAAAATCAAACTGGACTTTCTATAAAAAAAAAAACTAGAAGTACACTATTACATGTTGAGAAAAAATGAATTCCTTGAACAGTTTTAGCCACTTTTATGTGATCTTACGAAAATTAAAATATAAAGAATAATGCTAAATCTAATGTCTCGAATCGTTATTCTAATTTTAAGTTGCAAGATTTAAGTTTATTAAGGGTATTATAAGAGAAAATTGAAATTCAGGAAATTTGTTAGTGTCTAACGACTATGAATAACATTCATTTAACATCTGAAATATTTGAATTTTATAATGCCCACTAAAATATCTTTTAAATAGTTCAGAGGAACTGAGATTATGGTATATTTATTGACGTGTAATATATGGTGTTAATATTTCACGAAAATCAGAGATACCTGAACATTTTCTCCCTTTGTAAAAAACTACATTTAACTAAATATAGCCGCCCTGGGACTTATATAAAATTCACAATGATATATATATATATATATATATATATATATATATATATATATACTAGCAAAAGTACCCGTCGTTGACTGGGTTCAAAAACAGCCTACAGAAAATGGACTCTGATTTATGAAAGTATGATAGGTTATGAAAAGGAAGGGTTGTAAATTTGGGTTGAATTTGGGGGTATGAAAACCAAAGCTAAATATGATGAAAGTAAAATTAAATAGATAAACCCCATAATTTATTATACCATACCTGCTCACACGGAAACACTTATCACAATATTCTGTGGATCTATATAAAAACCTTGTTAAACTTTGTGACATATTTCCATTCTATGGAGGTCAGGTGCGAACGAACACCCCATAATTTTATTTATACCATATTTCTTCAAACAGAAACATAATTATCAAAGTATACTTACACAGATAGATATGAAAAGTCTTTATTAAAGTTTGTGCCTATTTCCATTCTATGGAGGCCAGGCTCGAACGCAGACCCCACAATTTTATTATACCATCCCTATTTAAGTTAAAACATACCTATCAAAATATTCTGATGTACATCTATATCACAAATACTTGTAAACGTTTTTTTTATTTTATTTTGTATTTCTATGCTTTGTGGATCAGGTGCGAATGCAGACTCCACAATTTTAATGAACCATTGCTCTTCCAGATAAAACATACCCATTCCTGTGTCTCGATACATCTTCTATCATTATATGTAATCGGTTTTTTTAAAATAGTCAACCATATAGGAGTCTATTCGTGAGCACACACACACACATACACACACAGACATTCAGTTTTATATTATAGATATATATAGATATATTAAGCAAAATATGCATAAGCACTTAATGGTAATATTTAAGCCCTACATATCAGCGCATCTCTCTAAAATATTTTTTTCTGATATTTGTAAACCTTAAAATAATACGAATTGAAATTACAAGTGGTCCCTACACATAATAATTTGCTAATGTTCCATTTTTTCTAATAACATGTATACTTTTTACTTGTTAGCATTTCTATAAAAATACTGTTTACTTTGAGATCCTTCAAAATTAGGCAGTATTAATTTTAGCATTACAATTGTCTAATCGACATGTATTAGATTAACATACATTAAAGAATTAGATCCGAAATCATTCTCTGCTTGGAAGTAAAGTTTATTTTTTATGTTTTAAGTCAAATAAAAATGGAATAACAAACAAAATATGTTACTTCATAATAGTTAACAAATATTTTTATCTTAAAAAAGTAAAAATTAAATAAAGATATTTATCTTACAATAAAAGACTATCATATGTATATATTAGATTTCGTCAACATTCTGTGATGTTTATCTTAATTAACCTCAATGTAGACAAAATATTCTCTCTAAATCAGGAAATCAAGCAATATAGGAATTTGCAGAGAATCAGAGCAACTTTTACGAAACATTTTAATAGTATTATAGTATGGCAGGTGGGATAAAATCGGGCCAGCATGCCTCCAAGTTGTCTATTTTTTATGGCATCAGGAACATAGTGATATTTAGATAATTTTGTGTAGCTTTTGTCCGCAAAGGGAACTTTAGGAGGGGTGGTTTGTTGGTTCTAAAGTGGAGTTATAGGTGAACTCTCGTATGTGTGGTTTGCTAAATAACCCCAGTGTGAGAACGCGTGCTCCAATTGCTACTTTGAACCATTTAGAGGCCTCATTTATATACTGTACAGCCGAAAGAGAAAACGTACTATTCCATGGAACGTCTCTAATGTGATTCGTGATAAATTTTTAGTAAGTCTTCTTATAGTTCCTTATCGTTTTGAGTAATGGCTCATCAACTTGGGTCCGATAGTTTGGGATGATTTCTACCATTATCACAACATAATCAGTATTCCCAAATCGGCTATGGAAATTTGTTTCACAATCCTCGGAAACTGTGGCCAGAAATAGACCTAAAAGTGAGTCTTGTTGGTCCTGTCGATCTAGGAGGAGGTTCTAGAACGTAGTTCTGTGTCAGGAAATGAGATATAAAAGCAATGTGTGATGCTACCTGCTGCATCTGTGTTACTAGAGAAACCAAGCCAATTACTGCAGTGGACATTAAGATCACTAAATACATGTACTTGGGGCTATCATTGAGGGAGAGGGAGATATACTGTCAGGGGTTGGTTAGTAATGGTACTATGCCGGATCAAGGGAGCACGGTAAATAACATATCTAACCCTATGTTGCAAGTTTAATCTAAAGCGCATGAAGGCCAATCGTTTTATTCTAGATGTGTTTCTTTAGTCAACGGGGGTGTGTTTCGAATATAAACCGTATATGACCCGTGCCTATATCTGAATCTTTACTGCAACGTGTGAGATAATCATACATATAAAAATGTAAGAGGGGTGGGGGAGAGTGTAGATTAGTTTCAATTAGCGCTAAGATATCCAGAGAGTTTGCAAGGAGAAATGATTCTACATCTTAGTTAGTTCTGGGTTCAACTGTTTTGCTTATAATGTTGACAATTTTTTCTATTAAAAACCAAATCAAAATATTATAAGGAAAAATCCAAAATATACGAGGGTATTATATTTTTTATTTTCAGAAAGTGTTGATGAGATAAGTCATCGGTAGCGTCGGTTTCAAGCCTTATAATAGAGACCGTTTTTGATCCCCATATTAAGCTTTCTTCAGGAAGTTGAAGTTTGGTCCCCATATCAGGCTCTCTTCATGAAGTGGAAACATACATACATAACAAGATTTTGTGAAAACTTTATTTTTAAACAATCTTAAGTTTCAAATGATAAAATTAAAAAAATTTTCCGTTTAATATTTTGGATGCTAAAAGAACAAAAAAAAAACGAAAACGAAAAAAAAGAAAAAAGAAAATCGAGAACTTGTATGTATTTAGAATGATGAATAACAGAAAAAAGTATATGCAAGTGTCTTTTTTTCTTTTTCTCTTCTTTTACAATTGTTTCACAGTAGACCAAATATTCAAATAGAACTTCGATAGAGACTTTTTGCACACACACGACAAAGTAATATATATATATGTGTGTGTGTGTATGTGTGTGCGTATATGTACATATATTAATATATATTTATATATATGTATATATATATAAAGTCGTGTAACATTTTCATATTAAATTCTACGCAATTATGCAGAATGTAGAAACTATGCATAAATGGATTTCAGTAAAAGTGAAATGAAACGAATCATTAAATAAAGAATATGAAAAATGAATAAATAATTAACACTCGTTTTTTAAAGGAATATGCAAATGAGTTAACCGTCATACAGTCGTTCACATTTTTATGAATGAATATATGAAGAATTTCGTTTTATTAATTTTTGCATAGGAAAAGTGGGTGTGAGAAATAACTGAACTTTTAGGCATTTAATATATGTATATATATATATATATATATATATATATATATATATATATATATATATATATATATATATATATATATATATACATACACACAGAGAGACATACACATACATATATATATATATATATACGACATAATCGCGTTGACACACCGGTTCTCGTTCCAGAAAGCCATCAGATCATGGAAAAGTAAAATTCGATGAAAAAAAAGCACGATTTTTTTTTTTAAGTAACGGATAAAGCAATATGGAAATAGAAAATAGCAAAGTCATTTTCAGCAAATAGAAATGTTGAAGTGAAGATTCAAGGAATAGCAATAAGGATTGAAATTGAGAAAGGGGAGTAAGAAAGATAGAGGGAAAATAAAAAAACAGAGAAGAAAAAAGAAGATGAAGAAAAGATAGTAAGAAACCGAAAAAATAGGGTCGAAAGAAATATATACATAGTTGAGAGAAAAAGAAAGTAAGAAAGGGAGAGTAAGGCGATTGAGAACCGCCGTTATAAATCTATTTTTTAGAATAGATAAATATAGGTCAGATGAGGTCAATTTGACCCAGACAGGACGATCATTGTGTGGACATGATAATTCAAATTTATTTATTTAAAATTGGGAGGAAAGTTTAAATGGGTAGAAAGATATACATATCATAAGTAATGAAATTGAATGTATAATTGTCCCTATACCAATATATCCATATACAAATGGATAAATGCATATACAAACATATACAAAATATAATTATATATATATATATATATATATATATATATATATATATATATATATATATATATATATATATGCTTGTAGAACATTGTAAAACATCGGCATTATTTACAAAAGTAAACTGGTAAGGCTGAGTAGGTATAGCCAGTAAAATATACATTTTTCATTTTCTTAATTTTCATACTTTCTGACGTATGTTTTGATATGATATTCAAAAACTATTACTCAAGATATTTTTTTTTAAACGTTTTTTTTTCCAATTCGGCTTTTTTTCTATGCTTTCATAGTTTCATTTATTTTGTAGTGATTTTTTAATCATTTATCTGTTTTACATTTTATAAAAATACAAGTTTCACTTTATTTCTGTAAACACCCTTCCATTGTAGGATTAAACCAATTTCAATGATGGCGTGTTTCGTTATCTGTAAGTTATATGGCAACCAATAATCTAGTGTAGGATACAATTTTCCGATACCGTTTATAAACGTCAATTCTTACGAGTTGTGATAAGAGAAACCGCCAGCGCTAATTAATAAGATACACATGCGAAAGAATGGGAAAATACATTATTTTTCTCCGTTTTTTATGTACAGATTTTGGCACTTTTGATTGTTGACTGATTAGTGTAAGCCTGCGAGAAAATATGTTCCGTATGTTTAATAGGGGTGCTTCATAAAAACCGAAATACACACCACACCATACAATGGATAACATTACTAAAAAAAAAAAAAAAAATTAAAAAAAAAAAAGACCGACGTAGCAACAATGCTTCTGCTCTTTGCCTCAACCGCCGGTAACAGCTGGCATACAAATTATTAATTTTATTTTCTTGGATTGATACATTACATTTTAGAGATGGCGAGATAAAGTATTGTGTTAAGTTTGTCAATTATAAATAGAATCTACTGAGTCGCTTTAGAAACTCATCAGGCATATATTTATTGCCATTTATCTGACTGTAACAGACACGAGATCTTACGTAACTAAATCGTCTACTTTGAGATGATTAATTGCTGATGTCAGTGTTTTTAATAATGTAGACAACAATAATAGTAATAGGATTAGGAAAAATTATGTCGAGTAGAATTACAAAACTGACGAAAGCAAAAGACAATATAAGTTATTTTCTATTCCAAAAACAACAATAATTATATTTTACAGTTTGGCTCTAGTAATAAAATGGGTGAAAAGTTTATAAAATATTACGACACCAGCAATAAAACCGTTCGAAGTACAAGAAACTTGTCTGCAAGTACAATCCTATTATTATTATAATTATTATTATTATTATTATTATTATTATTATTATTATTACTATTACTATTACTATTACTATTACTATTATTATTATTATTATTATTATTACTATTACTATTATTATTATTATTATTACTATTACTATTACTATTATTATTATTACTATTACTATTACTATTATTATTATTATTATTATTATTATCATCATCATCATCATCATCATCATCATCATCATCATCATTATTATTATTATTATTATTACTATTACTATTACTATTACTATTACTATTATTATTATTATTATTATTACTATTACTATTACTATTATTATTATTATTATTATTACTATTACTATTACTATTACTATTATTATTATTATTACTATTACTATTACTATTATTATTATTATTATTATTATTATTATTATTCACTCACTCACTCACTAGTAGTTCACAGTGATCAATCACAGGTAAGGACAAATATTGTTCTCTGGAGTCTGAGTGACAAATTGTATCATCAGATGTCCAGTAGTCTCGGCGGTTTTCAACAACCGTTGTGCAAGTCATTCTGCCTTATAGCAATCACGATTTACCGTTGAATTAAAGACACTTACTTATTCTAGAATTTCGGTAGGGATCGCGTTTGGGGTCTCTTGTCCATTCATTATTAATAATGTTATTTCGATGTTATTACTGGTAAAAAACCGGATACCAACACACATCGTAGAATATAGAAACATTAAAGAAGTAGATTGATATAGTTGCACTTATCATGGTGAGTAGCAGTCAGTGTACAGCTGTCTTGCCAGTATAACTACAAGGATATAAACTGAAAATACAGTATTTATATTCGAGGCAGTAATAGTAATATCAGTAGAATCATTAACGATCCGGAAGCATCATTAGCACGAACACAACGAAAGTACGTATTAAAAACTTTGTTAAAAAGTTTACATCTATTCGACTAGGATATACGACTGGGGGGGGGGACATGTGAAGACGAAATTTACATTACTGTTATTTTAGACCAAATTTAAATAATGATGATGTAGAATAGTTTTAGTATGACTTTTCTTTGGTACTGACTAGTTATTAGCAAGTCGACATATTAGGAAGCAGCTGATGTTTGTCTATTTTTTCTATGAATTGTGCCGATTCATAATTTTACACATTTTTACACAGAAACAGATTTATTTGTTGAAAACTTCTTAACAAATTTGATGGTAAAGGATCGAATACTGACGGTCGCACTTTTCATCTAACGAATATTGTTTAATAGACGAAAATGTTTTTCACAAACCAATAGTGTTGGTTTGTCAGCGATGTTGTCGTTAGCCATCGTTATTGTTTATTTTGATCTTAGGAAAGAACCTTATTTTCCTGATCATAATTTCCATGGCACATCACTTTTTGATAATAATAAATAAGGAGTACTAAACTAAACATTTATTAATTAAACTATTATTTAAACTAAGCATCTACTTGGTGATTGTAAAAAAGGTATGAATCTTACATTTTGTATGAAGGCATCAATTTTTCATATTTTAGTGGATAACAAAAATTAGTGAGGTTAAAATCATTGATTTTCGTTATTTAAATCTAAAAAAAAAGAAAATTTACTTTGTTTTTGAAACTACGCGTTAACACCCTGGCTAAAACGGGAAAAACAACATTTATTTAAAAAAAATAGAGTAGGGAACAGTCTTCTGTATTAAAAAATGGAAAACCCATTTCCATGTGGTGACTTCAATGTTCACAACGTCGAATGGTTGACCCACTCTAACAAGACCGATGATGAGGGGAGGTTCTGTCATGATTTCTCCATTGCCTATGACCTCACTCAGATTGTTCGGGAACCCACTCGTGTGCCCGACAATGACGGCCAGTATGCGAGCCTACTAGACCTTTTTCTCACAACTTGCCCTGAACTATGTTCAGTTTCTGTTCTGTCGCCTCTTGGATCTTCCGACCACTCTGTTGTATCAATTAAGATAAAAATGAAATGTAATAAGTCCCCAGACGTACCTCTCCTTCGTACAGTATATCAATACACTAAGGCTGACTGGGATAGCTTCCGTACATTTATATCTGATCTACCTCTGCATTCCGTGTTTAAACAGGATGTGTCCTCTATAGTATTAGACCTGACGGAATGGTTAATTTTAGGTATTGACCGTTTCATACCCCCGAAAAAGTTTCAGCAAAAACCTAACAGCCAGCCATGGTTCTCTCCAGAATGCGCTGCTGCCATTGCGCACAGAAATTACTTTTTCCACTGTTTCCAACGTAATAGATGTATGAAAACTAAAGCCGCTTTCAGGACTGCCAGCAACCATTGTAAGAAAGTAATAAAGAATGCAAGAGAGTTGTATGCTCAATCTGTTAAGTCCAAAGTAGCTGAGCAGCGGCTTGGTTCACACCAGTTTTGGCAAATAGCAAACAGAATCCTGAACAGAAGCGTGTGCTCCATCCCAACTGTCATAGGTAATCTCGTCAGCATCAGACAAAGCCAAACTCTTTGTCAAGAACTTTGCAGCTAATTCTACCTTTTGCGATCAAGGCTGCCAACCCCCAATATTTCCTCCTGTATCAGAAAACACGCTATGTGATATACGTATATATGTACGTGATGTTGCCAAGCTAATCAAAAACCTTGATTCCAGTAAAGCAACTGGCCCTGACGGTATTCCAATTATAGTACTCAAAAAACTTCAACCTGAACTAGCGCCCATACTTACAAAACTGTTTAAACGTTGTCTTAAGGAGAATAGTTTCCCATCTCCCTGGAAAATCTCATCAGTATGCCCTGTATTTAAGAAATCAGGTGATCGCTCATCCCCCTCTCAGTACAGGCCAATAAGTCTCCTGTGCGTCATGAGTAAGTTGCTGGAATCTGTGTTAAATACGGAAGTAATCAACCATCTCAACAAAAATAACCTTCTTAGTGACACTCAATATTGTTTCCGTTCTGCTAGATCTACAGCAGATGTGCTTACAGTTATATCTCATAGGATTAGCAAATCTCTCGACGGAGGCAACCTTTCTAGTGTAATTGCTCTTGACATATCTAAGGCCTTTGATAGGGTATGGCATAAAGGTTTACTTCATAAGATCTCTAGCTATGGTATTGCTGGAAATGTCTTCTCAATTATTAAATCATTTCTTTCTGATAGGTTCATAAGAGTAGTAGTTGAGGGGCAAAAATCAGAAGCTCACAGTATTAATGCCGGTGTCCCTCAGGGATCCATCCTGGGCCCTGATCTTCCAAATCACATCCTTACATCATTTGTAGACATTTATGCTGACGACACTACCATTTATGGTAGCACATCTAAGACAGTAAACGACCAAGTTCTCTCCAATTCTCTCTCCTCTGATCTTGAGCACGTAGTACAATGGGGAAAGGAGTGGCTGGTTACTTTTAATGCATCTAAAACCAAGCTTCTCTCTTTACATCATCAACATTCTGATCCACATCTGGCATCAATTGAAATGAATGGCTCTCGTCTTCAGGAGGCCTCTAGTTTTGACAAGCTTCTTGGCTTGACCATTACTCCTGATCTTAAATGGAACACGTACATCAAATCTGTTGCCAAGGCCGCTGGAAAAATGGTGGGATCTTTCTATCGATCCGGTAGATATCTCAGTGCTGATGCTATTCTCTCTATATATAAGAGTCAGGTACGTCCAAGGATGGAATACTGTTGCCACATCTGGGCAGGAGCTGCTAGAAAGGACTTGTCCTGCCTTGATAGAGTTCAAAATAGACTTCGTAGCCTCGTAGGAGATGTCCTTTTCTCTTCCTTGCAACCTCTATCTCACAGAAGAGATGTTGCGAGTTTGTCTCTGATGTATTATCTCTGATGTTATTTTCATGGAAAGTGTTCGACTGAGTTTCAATCTATGGTCCCCCCTCGCCAAACTTTCACAAGAAACACTCGTCTAGCTGTAAACACTATCAATAATTCCCCCCACTCTTTATCTGTGCCTAAACCTAAACGTAGATTCCATGAACAAAGCTTCTTTCTTAGAACTGCACGCCTGTGGAATTGTCTTCCGTTTTCCTGCTTTCCGGCTGACTACAATATGGTTGTGTTCAAGTCTAACGTAAATAAGTTATTGATGAGCCGTTCCATATAAGTTATCAAATTTACCAAATTTTCATTACTAATGATTACTATATTGTCCAATTTCGACAGTACACTCTTTAACCCTTATCCTTGAGTGGCCTCTTGGCCTTGATAATGTGGTGATGCCTATGAAAAAAGAAAAAAAAAGTTCCGCGGGACATTCTAGTGTTTTAAGAGCAGTTAAATAAAAAGAATATCAATAACCCTAAGTCCAATTGACAAGGTCATAAAACTACATATTATCATCTAATCATCACATTATCATAATTAGAACTACTACTCACCCATACCTATAGAAATGCACAACATTTCTATCTGCTAGCAAAACAAATAATGATTAACTACCTTAAAATATCAGAATGGCTTAGAAATAAATAATTTAATGTAAAATTTACGAAATCCATTCTTCACTCTAAATTATAGCACAATTGTGTCTTGCTTTTTTGATTTTAAGGTTTCCAGGGTGTTGTATACGTAGTAGACATAAAACTTTTGTTAGAATTTTCGTAGTTGTTTCTCCAAACATTGTTTTCGTCATAAAGTATTTGTTTTTTTTTATTTAATTTTTCTTTTACATTGTTCATGCAATTATATTTTCTATAAGCATACAGGTAATATAACAAATAAAGTCATATTTTTTTTAATATAAAAAATTTATATAAAGTTATTTTTGTGAATTTAGTTTTTTAATATGTTTCTACTTTTCACTGATTTAATGAAAATAAATCAATTATTTTAAGCTGTTTCGTAATACTATATATAGTTGTTTACTTAACTGGACACTACTAAAAAATTACTTTTGCTAACTTTTTGCAGTAATTATTATTAAGAAGTAATTTTGCTCTTTAAATTCTGCTCCATCACACTTGCCACATATTTCCTAGTCACATATTTCCTAGTTTTGTATTATGGACTGTCACGGATCCCAGTAATATATAATTAACTGAACTTTGAAGTCGGTAAGCAAAGGTAAACCTTATCGTATTCATATTGTTCGGTGACATAGTGACGTCATTGAGAAAGGTATGAACTTGCATATACCTATATATGACTAAAATAGCAATTTATCAGTAATTGATAATTAAACGTCTATAACTTTCAGTATTTTTGAACTTAAAGTTGCTTTCACTGCCGAAACATCAGTAATGGAAACGATACTGCCATGTCTGGGGATCAGACATAGCAGTATCGTTTCCATTACTGTACACACACACACACACACACACACACACACACCCACAAATATATATATATTATACGACCCTGTACTCGGAAAGAGCCAATGTACCAAATTTTCTAAAAGAGTTAAATAACATGTTGCAGTAAAAGGTTGCGTGCATGATCTATGAAAATTGATTATTAGACGCCATGATATAAAAAAACAATAACACATCCTCCTCCAAATTTTAGATTTCTGCAAACATTTTTTTTTGATTTAGCTCGCAAGCTATCTTTCACCATTCTTTCCGTCAGTATTATAAGGGTTAAATTTCGATTAATACCTAAATATCATGGTTTTAATTTTATACGGTAACAATTTTTTCCATCACTTGCTTAAAGCCGATTATTAATATGTTGTGGTTTTTATAACACTTTTAGAAAGGGTGCCAAATATAAACCGATATCATTTAAATAGTTTATAATAGTTTAATAGGAAAACTTAACATTCTGTCTTAGATGCTTTGCTAATTTTCTACATGATGAAATGTTCATAATATATATATACATATATATATATATATATATATATATATATATATATATATATATATATATATATATATATATATATAACGCGTGGAAAACAGACGGTTTTTCTATTATAATATATTGCTACTGTAATAAATGTGTACATATTTACGTTTGTTAAGAAAAATATGGGTTACCACTTTGTTTTTACACACACACACACACACACTATATATATATATATATATATATATATATATATATATATATATATGTATATATATATATAACCACGCTGATAAGTCATAGACGACGAAACTGGTGTCAGTGGATAAATATATTTTAAAAGCAATACATATGCTGCTCCCCATTTGGGATACAAAATTGGTCAAAGGGAAATTATTCCTGACTCACATTTAGGTAAAAATACACTTTCGTATAAATAATTGAATTCATTCAAAAAGTATCGCTAACAAAAACAAATAATCAACATCTCTCTCTGTCTCTCTGTCTCTATCTGTCTGTATGTCTGTCTGTCTGTCTGTCTCTCGCTCGCTCTCTTTCTTTCTGTGTGTGTATATATATATATATATATATATATATATATATATATATATATATATATATATATATATATATATATATATATGTATAACGTCTTGTTTTGGGGGAGTCAGCAATCTATGTAATAAAGTTTCAGGTTTAACAATCTATCAAAACATGTTTATTTTCAAATATTCTGAATTATTTCATTTTATTATGATATTAACCGTATTTTATATTTGTTTCGCCATTATTCATTTTGTCCCCCCCCCCCTCTCAGAATAGGTTTATGTATTTAAGTAGCAAACGAATGGCAGTGGCGTTTCCATTACTGATGGCCGACAATGAAAGCAAATTTGAGTTCAGAGTTGGCGGTATCTGTTGGGCATAAAGAGAGAAAGAAAAAACAAAACGTGTTCGGAGGGCGTCGACGCAGCGAATCGATGTTGACTTATTGAATAGGCGATGCTAAGTGCTAAAACTTTAAACAGATGAGCTAATCAAGAAGTTTGATTAAGCAACGTCGAGTTGGATTCTCTGTGAAGGAAAGAGGTTGATTGGTATGGAAATTGGAAGATTGACTTTTATTAAAAGCGACACAGACCAAAGAATCAAGGGATAAATGATTGAACGGGGAAAATGAAAGAAACTAGGAAGAATTGCGGTTTCTCCTTGATTTGTAAGTAAATGAATTTCAGAGATAAAGCGATACAGACAGCAAAAATGGAATTAAGCTGAAAAAAAATGAGAAAAATATTTAATCTGGTGAAACGGACCCATTTCTAAAAGCTTATAAAGAGATAAGGATTATGCCAACGGTGAATAAAGAAAGGTGTAAATATAAAAAATATGCCAAGCTAACAATTGAGCAACTGGCGCATTTTCTTTCGTGGTGGTTAATATCTAAACTAAAACTTGTTATAACGAAATAATTATATCAAAGTCAACAGTAATATATTTATGGTGCCCCTTCCCCGCTTCAAATACCACCCATTGCATTGATAATAAGATGGAAATATTTCTGTAATCCAACCATGTTTAATTGAAATTAACTTCAGTCTATTTCAAGTTTTAATAATAATGCCCCACATGTGTTTCATCAGCATTCAATTATATGCGAATACACTTTGAGATCGTCTCAACAGTATGGGCTCTTGAATGACTAACACGCACGAGAGATTAAACATTTCCTTAACAAATAAATCGCGACCGAACGTTTCATGGCCAATCTCTAAAGTTAATGTGATATAATATGCGGAACGTCATTGGTTAATAGAATAAATATATAACTTTTTTTTTACACGGTGGTCATCACTTATCAAGGCCCGGAAGCCACTCAGGGATAAGGGTTATTGTAAGTACAGTACGTTAGTGTGGAGATTTAATGAAGTGTTTACTTAAGGGGGCGGTTCATTAGGAATTTGTTTACGTTGGACTTGAAGGCATCCAGGTTGTAGTCAGGTGGGAAGCAGGCAGACGGAATAGAGTTCCACAGGCGTGCAGTTCTAAGAAAGAAGCTTTGTTCATGGAATCTACGTTTTGATTAAGGCACAGATAAAGAGTGGGGACAATTTTTGACAGTGGATTCAGCTAGACGGGTGTTTATCGTGAAAGATTGGCAAAGGGGGACCAGAGATTGGAGTTCAGACGAGCACCTGCCATGGAAATAACGATAAAACAAGGATAGATTTTAAGATATGAATATGCCTACTAATTCCTTACAATACTATTACAAAAGCAAACAAAATGATAAATTTTCACGTTTTACTTTTATCCCAATTACTGTTTAGCCAACTTAAAACGATTGTCACGTGCTCGCCTGGATTTTTGATATTATTTGTCTGTATGTATGTCTGTCTTGTTTCTTTGTTAACAACGTGCACATATGTCTAAACTGATTAAAAAAACATTTGTTAGATCAACATATTACGAACAAACACTTTGATATAGGGTTGCAAAAGTTTTTGCTATAATGTTTTTTGTAGAATAAAATAAGCAATTTATAAGTGAAATAGTGTAGTTTTGATATGACATATCTTTGAAATAAAAAAATTACATCTTTTAAATATGGTGTTTATCAATAATAAATAGTTACAACATAAGAAAATGAGATAAGGCAAATTCGTGACATGTGTTTTCCTATAATAATAGATTTGTTGTCATAATACGATCGTCACGGTCATTATATCTTTCCTGCGTATACAGTATTTTTATGCTGTTGTCAAGAATGTCAATAAAATAGCATCCAGCTAAACACTTTCTTCTACTTATCAGTATTTTACGATTTTATTTCGAAAATCCCGCGCTTACCGCTTAAAATTTGGTTTATATTAGCATTCATTCAGCTTGAAATTTATCATACATACACAGGTACGAACTTTAAAATTGTCGCCTTAGAAAAGACGACATGATTCCATTTCGCTTGATGAATACCAGTTTTCTTTTTTGCAGACCATCTACTAGTTGGCCAGTAGTCTACAAATTCCAAAAGAGATAGGAGCTTTCTATAAAGAAGAATAAAAATAAAACAAAGATAAAGATAGCTTTATCTTTCTTTTATTATTAAGTGAGAATTGTCGCTTTCCAGAAAAAGAAACTGCCTAGCTATTACTATAACTCTTGAGCTGGTTGCATCTGCTATTTGTGTTACATGGAAAAGGGCTGCCCCCTTTCCATGTAAATAAGAAGAATATTAGATAAGTGAAAATGAGATAAGAATAAGCCTAGAATCGAACCCTGTTGGCAAAGTTAAGAAATGGAATGTGAGAAATTAAGTCTATTGTTAATTATTTTAGAAATCTGAATATTTAATATGTCAGTACAAGAATGAACAATGAAAATTAAAAATATATTGTAAAAAACAATAGGTTACGTTAAAAAATAGGTTACGTAAAAAATAGGTTAGGTTAAAAATAGGTTAAGAAAGAATTCTTTTGTTTACAGAAGTGTGTTTGGACAATCAACCACGTGAAATTAATCACGTTTGTAAAACACATTTCTGACGACAAAAAACAATTCTCCATATAGTTCTATAGGTCCGGATTTTAGAGTCAGTTAGCAAGTCAGAAGAGAGAGTTGAGAGTCAGTCAGTTGGCAGTCAGTGGTCAGTTAATCCCTTGGAAGCGAAAGGGTAGAAGATTAACCATGTAGATCCAAATTTTAATTCCTGACGTACATCGACCGGCCGATCATATGAATAAAATAATCATCATTATGTTTTGTAAGTGTTGTCTTGTGTTGTCATTCAGTTACAACAGAAAAAAGGGAATGTGTTTATTATCTTGTAACGAACTCTTGTGTAAACCCTTCAAAGATATGTGTCCCATCCTCTATCACAAGAAATGCCCCTCTTCTCCAAGATGTGTTATAAGAACTGATACATAAATGTCTCTCTCTCTCATCATCACTATCGATATATATGTATCACATGAGTCCGGTTATATATGTGCCCCAATATGAACCCGCGTCATCCTTTAAATATATACCCTATTACGCAACACTTGTTCCTCTTTCTTAGACAGGGTTAAAAAAAAGAATTGCCAACTTAATAGGTTCTGCAGTATTAAGTAGGCTTCAACCTCTGTCTCATCGATGAAATGTGTCATCCATCTGCCTGTTTTGCAAGTACTTTAATGGTAGGTGCTCCGACGAACTACAATCCCTTGTATACCTTCGACGTAAATACATCCGACAAACCCGGCAAGCAGCAAAATCCCACCCCTACAGAGTAGAGATCCCTACGTGTAAGAAAGCTTTCTACTTGAATAGTTTCTTTCCCAGGACTGCTAGACTTTGGAATTCCCTTACGTTCCTGTTTTCCTGACTGTACTGACATGCAGAAGTTCAGGTGTAATGTAAACAGACATCTTGCTGCTTAGCTCCTTACATACAAATTATGACCCAGATAGTAGCCCCCTGCATTAAAGTGGCACTGTGCCTTGTTTGGGGTTGAACTGCAATAAAAAACTGTCCTATGTCCCTATCTGACAAAAAAATATTCCGATGAGAGTAAGGCAGTCATCACATTGTCAGTATAATGCGGAAGATTCTCCTAGTCTTGTTTTTAATCGTCTATCCGCTGAATAGTAAGACATGAAATCAGACAGGAGAAATTAGAAGAGGACGAAAAGAGCCGATAACGGCATTCTCTTCAAGGAGGCGCTTCGCGCGACAGACAATGTCCCATGTTAAAGAGAAGGTTATGTCTGCGAGAATAACTTCCTAGAACTGAAACGAAAGATACCTTATTCAGACAAAATGGTTGACTTTCTAATTAAATAAAGCCGTAGATTGTAATGATATTAAATCAAAATAAATGGAAAAAGAACGTATTTACAGGCCTTCCACAGCAACAACTTATAAGATAACATCAGTTTCATGTGAGGAAATCCAGTCGTTTAAAAGGAAACTTCGGAAATATTCTGCGCTATGGGCGTTTCAACTACTACTACTAGACTTCCCTCACTATTATAGAAAGAAAGGGAGAATATTTGAAGAAAAAAGCCAAAGGAGGAAATTTGTTACTTTTGGCTGTCAAGAAACAGTCAGCAAAAGCAGTCAATTGCGTATAAAAGAAGCAAAAACGATAAAACAACAAAAAAGCGAGATAGACAGAGACTCGGTAAGAGGTAAGTTACTTTGTATGTTTATTACAAATTATCTTTAAGAAAAAATTAAAGTGTGATGTGTTTAAAGTAAAATACACTCCTCAATTTGAACCTTTTAGAATATGTCAGTAAGACATATTCTAACACGAAAAATACTTAAAAAAAGACATATTCTAACACGAAAAATACTTAAAAAAGACATATTCTAACATGAAAAATACTTAAAAAAGACATATTCTAACACGAAAAATACTTAAAAAGACATATTCTAACATGAAAAATACTTAAAAAAGACATATTCTAACACGAAAAATACTTAAAAAAGACATATTCTAACACGAAAAATACTTAAAAAAGACATATTCTAACACGAAAAATACTTAAAAAAAACGATGAGGAAATAATATATATATATATATATATGTGTGTGGGGGGGTGTATTCTAGAAAATTCATCATTTCATCCTTTGAAACGTCATTAAGCAATAAAATTAATACACATTGATATAAAAATCAACTATCAAATAATCAGCTCATCAGATATATTTATTTAAGCAAACAACATTACACACACACACACACACACATACATATTATTTTAATACAGGTAAAACTGCAGTGTGCATAGCTTCATAATGTATTGGATAAAGGCTCCAGATCGTATCAGCCGAAGTTCTGTATAATTGTAAATATCTGCGTAGATAAGGACAATAGTTTTAGAGAGTTTCGCAAACGTTACTCTTAGCTACATAAATCATTTTTTTCGGAAATATAGTTGGAAAATTAGAAACAAAATATATCGTCTCATTTGTGACATATTAATCTTAAAATGTTGAATATTTGATAGATATTAATTTGCCATTATTATTAGTGTGAGTAAAGTGATCACTTTTCAAGAAGTAAAGTACTGAGTACTTGCAATCAATGTTGACGTTAACTGAAAATGTTTATATCTTCTATTAAATATAAATTTTGTTAACGCAAGTGCCTGGCAAATGTGTGTGGAACATTAATTCTGATTATTTTCTTAACTGTATTTGGTGGAAATAATTCACTTTCACAAAAATAACGTTTAGTGTTTTTTTGTTATTTTTTTCTAGGTTGATTCAATCTACAGGAATCATTGTCAGCCAACTTTGAAACGATCTCAAGAGAAAAAAAGAAATGTGAATAAATGGGCAAAAAGGAATTCGTAAAATGTGTAAAAATATAAATAAATAAAGCATTAAAAACAGAAAGTCCAAATAATTTGTGAATAAAAAACAATATCTTGTCAATTCCTATTTTGTTCTTTATCTGAAAATCTTAATATATTTTTTACAGTATTTTTCTTGGTTTCTTTTTACTTCTTTGCTTATTTTGTTATTCCGTTTTGTTCCCTCTTTTTTAATGAGTGACCCCCATTTGACCGCAAAGTTTAGAAATTTCCCATCGGCATTTGTTTGCTTATTTAGGAATCAGTCTAATCCTTAGACTTGCGAATTGACCGATTGAGTACGAAGAAGGATAGATGGATTTTCTGATTTGGAAATACAAAGAAAAGGACATAAGAGTGCGAAGGATGGTGAGAAGAGAAAAACGGCAATAAATGAATGGAAGATAAAAAAAAAGAAAAAAAAGCAGATAGACAAGGGATGGGGCGGGAAGATAGCTAAGCAAGTGAAATACAGAGAAATACATAAACCCAAGTCAAAGAAAAAGTGTTTAAAGGGAATAAAAACAACAGCGGGTGATTAAAAAAACACGCCCTGCTTGAAGGAAAAGCAGAAGTAAATACAAAAAGAAAGTAGAATCTCGATAAAACTATGAGACGAAAAAATACGAAGAAACCAAAATAAATTAAGAAGAGTTTTTTCGACATTGTGAGCATTCTGATAAAGATAATGATGCGAAATGTGGAATTGGACAGACGGATTGAACGGCGTCTATTCAATGGGAAATCGCCGATGACGAAATATCCAAAGCACGTTCTACTCCTTAACTTCTGAAAAAGCTGCATATGAATCCAGCTGTTGAGTTCGGAACAACAAGCGCATATAGCATATATGCGCTTGTTGTTCTGAACTCAACAGCTGGATTCATATGCAGCTTTTTTTAAAACTCATGAAAAAATAGAAAAAAAAGGCAAAGCCAAATGCAGATAAATTTAGGTAGGAGAACAATTATATATTATTAATAGTAGTTGGAAACAACTTCACATGTTATAAACGATTTCACATGTTATAAACGATTTCACATACATTTACTGTGTAGAATATGTGACTTATATATTGACTTAATATTATTTTCTTACTATTTCATTCAATATCTATTGAAATAAAAAAAACTCCATAGTATAAGAAAAATAGTATATAATAATGATTTGATTAGGAAATCAAATTCACCAGGATGCTTTTTTAATGTTTAAACTTTTGTAAATAGTTGAAAAAAGCGTGAGTTACTTGCTGACGTTCAAAATTTGAAAGGATCATAAAGCGTTTAAACGGTAGAATAAAATGCCATTTCTTTAAATCTCTAGAGATTTCTCAAGTATTGAAAGTACTGAATGTAAATATATCCAAGAATTTTATATAACATTATTACCATAACAGAATTATTTTTATAACAATTCGCTTCAATTAATTATTTAATTACCAAATTATACTTCATAATCAAATTTAGTTTTCAAAATTCTAATTTATAAATGGTAACAAATAAACGACAAAGTTAAAAACGGCGCCACAAATATGAAAGTAAAATATTCAAGAGGACCACCGGATAAGTGAAACTATTAATAGAAATGTTATACACATTTGGAAAATGATGTACATTTTATTTTAATTTGATTTAGAATAAACTTAGCATAGCATATGAATCGGTTATAATCTGCATGAATAAAATACGAGGTGCCTTCAATTAGTTTCCAACCTTTTTTCGTTTGGACTCTTTTATTGATAGTATACACATGCGATTCTCGTCCACTTCGAAGTAATCACCTCCAGCTGCAATGCACTTATTGCTCCGTTCCAACAACTTCTAAAAGGCCCCCCCATAAAACTCTCTTGTGTTAGCGTGTCAGTTGCCCACATCATAGCCTCTTCCATCTCCCCACTTGTCTCAGAACGATTTTCCTTGAGCTTAGGGAATAACCAAAAGTTACAGGAAACAAGATCTGGACTATAGAGAAGATGGCCATCTTAGTCAAATAGTATGTGACAAAGATGGAGTTGTGGACTGGTGCATTATCCTGTCCTGGTGGGAATGCCACTGACCCGATTTGAAGAGGCCTCTTAAGACGGAATCTCTTCTTGACATTCCTTAAACCCTCAAGATAATATTCCTTGTTGACTGTCTGACCAGTGGGAACCCAGTACATCTAGATTATGCCTGCACTTTAAAAATAAGCGGCCATAAGTTTCTGAGTGGATTTGCTCTGTCTGAACTTCTTGGATTTGGGAAAAGTCTGGGCTCTCTCTACCGTGCTAGAAAACTACTAACACCCGAAAGTATCCTGTACCTCTATAAGGCCACCATTCGCCCATGTATGGAGTATTGTTGTCACATCTGGGCTGGTGCATCTGCTACTAGTCTCTCGCTCCTTGACAAGGTTCAAAACAGAGTCGCAAACCTGATAGGCCCTGAACTGGCATCTAAGCTTCAGCCTCTGTCCCATCGACGAAATGTTGCATCCCTCTGCCTTTTCTACAAGTATTTTAGTGGTGAATGCTCTGACGAACTGCAATCACTTGTGCCCCAACGACGTAAGCACTCTCGACAATATTAGTACCCCAGTAGTTGTTGCCTCTGATAGTAGCCCCCTACACCAAAGTGGCAATTTGCCTTGTTTGGGGTGAAAATGTAATAAAAAAAATAAAAAAAGTCAACATGCTTTCACTAGGAACTCTGCCTCTTGGTCTCTGGATTATAGCAGTGAATCCAGCTTTCTATCATAGGTGACGAGATCATCAAAATTGTGACATCTGAATTGCTCCGCTCCACTATCTCCCCATCTTCCTTTCTGATCTTCCCTGGGCACCCTTGGGACAAACCCTCACACAAATCCTCCGCATCTTCAGTTCCTCGCGAATAATTGTGTGCAGTTCCCACACTAGTACCAGACTGTGCACGTATTGTCTCTATAGACAAATGGCGGTGCTTATACATGAAATTCTTTATTCGGCAAATCAACTACGGTTCCTGATTTCCTATTTTCCCCAACATTTCTCAGCATCCCTCACAGACTCCCTTGATTGAACCTCTTATGTCACTGGTGCTCGATTATTACAAGATAGTATAAAAGCAGTCTGAATCATTCTATATGTTTCTGTGCCATTTTTTCAAGTTTAAAACATAATTTTATTGCATATCATTAATCGCGTCCAGGTTGCATTTTTAAAATTCACTAGTTGTGACAACTAGGCTTTAGGAGGAGGCTTTATTCCAATTCCTGCGGTAACTAAAATCATAAAAATTGGTAAGCCATTTCTTAATATATCTAGCAAAAGCATACTTAAATGCCTATGCACAAAAAAATCTGTCAACATATTGAACGCACCTTGTATGTATTATTAGCTACATTTAAAAATATTATAGGAAAAAGAGGAAAAAAACGTTTGTCTCCCGCATCGTATAGGCACGAATCTGGCATCATTAGAAAGAGTGATCTCTCGGACAAAAAATATCGAAAAATTGAAAAAATGTCGTCGATTATTTCGTGTACAAATATCGTTTCCATCAGTAGCGGGTCAGATAATAACCTAGCCTTTTACGCGATTTACAAACCGCTGAAGCGCTTACCGTGGTTACACTTACTAACTTGAGTTATATGATAAATCTTCAGGCAGTTTTTCTTCGTTTTGTTAATGATGATACTAAAAAATTCAGATTCTATATTGATATAGTACGTAGGACTAGTAAGACCTTGTGGAAATACCATACATTTAATTGATTGTTAAACTTGTATTGATTTGAAATAATAAATATATAGCATGTTCAATATTATTATGAAAGACAGCAATAAATGAAGAGAAGATAAAAAAGAAAAGAAAAAAGAAGATATACAAGAGATAGGGCGAGAAGATAGCAAAGCAAGTGAAAATAAGAAAAATACATGAAACCAAGTCAAAGCATCTTTTTTTCTGAATGAAATAAAATTGTCATTCTCGGTTAAAGGAAATAAAAATAAATATGATTTTTTTTTTCAAATCTTCTAAAAAAAATGTTTTGTGGTGAATTTTATGTCGCTAACTTTACAAATTCCGACCATAACCATTTTCAAATGGCTTGTTCTGAAACCAAATCATCTCTCATGATAAGCAGTAGAAGTTTACACGAAGTGACATTCATTTTACTGATTTAAAGAACATTTAGCTGACAATTATTCTGGCGGTAAAAAGACAGAAATTAAGTGGCTGCAATATAAAATTAATATAAAAATACACATGTTTAAATGTTTAGTTTAGAAATATTAAGCTTACAATGATAATTATCTTAATATATTACCAGCAGGGCCCGTGGAAATTCAACGGTAGTTAAAATCTTTTAAAACACATCAGTAAGAAATTCCTTATTGTTATGTTACAAAAATGAACGTATGGAAGCAAGTAGAACAAAGAACTTTAGTTTAAACTTTTATTGAAGGTCAATGCGATCGTAACTGATGCTGTTGATATTGTCAGGAAGTGCTGGTGATAGATTGAGGCGGTGACAGGGACGTCGATCAGCTGCTTGGAGTGAGAATAGTGGTCAGTCAGCAGGGAGTCAGACTGTGAGTTTAAAAAAACATGTGACATTGTTGACATCGATTTTGTGAAAGTTCTGATGACCCCAAGTTGTTTAATATTTCAGGACATTTTGGATTACACGTGTGAGTAATGAATAGGTCATAGAAAACTGCCATTGCATCTTGATAAAGCTGTTGTAGATTCCTAGGACTTCCTGTAAATGTAGATTGTAGAATAACTGGTACACCAGAATAACCATCTTCATTCCTTGCTAAATGATCCATTAAGCCAGAATGTTGAGCAGCTCTTGGTTGACTTTGATAGCTTTTAATGAAGTTAAATAAGCAACCGTCAATTTTTACATATGCAATAGACTTTTCTATTTATTTTGAATTTTATTCAATGAAGATTACGAAATTCACAAATATTTTTAAGTCGAATTATTGATATAGATTTCAATTAAATAAAATATACTGTAAATATTTTAATAAGGAATAAATATTTATTTAAACCATAATTATTGAAACAAAGTATTTTACTGCATAAAAAAACGGTTATGGGGAGAAGGGTTAACTATTTTGAACCTTTAACTAAATAACGATTTAATGAAAAAAATGTTTAAAATGTTCTTGTATCTGTTTTATAATTTTTGTTAAATAAGAAAAATCAATAAACTTTGATAGCACTATTGTGAGAATCATGCTGAAAGCCATTCTTAATATGGGGGGGTTAACTATTCTGAAACTACACTTAGCAATGTAAAAAAATAAGGGAAAAATATGTATGAACAATAAATATTTCTTCAGTTAAATAAAATATACTGTAAATCTTTTAATAAGGAATAAATATTTATTTAAACCATAATTATTGAAACAAAGTATTTTACTGCATAAAAAAATGGTGATGGGGAGAAGGGTTAACTATTTTGAACCTTCACCTAAATAGCGATTTAATGAAAAAAATTTAATGGTCTTTTATCTTTTTTTAATAATTTGTTTTAAAATAAGGAAAAAAATCTTTGATACCGCTATTGTAAGAATCATGCTTAAAGCCATTCTTAATATGGGGAGGGGAGTTAACTATTCTCAAACTTCACCTAACAATGTAAAAAAAATAATGGAAAAATTCTTTAGTTAAATAAAATATACTGAAAATCTTTAAATAGGAAATAAATATTTCTTTAAATAAATTAAATCGTAAGTAATGAAACAAAGTGTTTTATTTCATATTAAAAAAATTGTTGTGTCCATTTTTTATAGTATTTAAATATGCATGCCCTGTCGGTAGGCATTAGAAGATGATGACTGCCTGTAAAAGAAGCAAAATAAAACGAACAAAACATAATAACTATGTAAAATACGTGAAGCTGTATAAATGTTACAAAATTACTCGATTCGGCATTAAATAACACGAAAAAGTATTGATATGCCGTAAAACAAAACAAAACAGAACAAGACGTAAAATATGTTTAGAATCTGTGTTACTCAGAGTATTTGCGAATGGTAACTTTGGTGATTTATTTAATAAAGTCATTCTTGACTTTTGTAACATTTATTTCTAAACATATTTTTTGTTATGTAAGGCTCACTCAAAAGTAAATAAAAATAAAAAATAAAAAGATAAAGTGGCACAGTAAAAAAAAACGAACTCGTAGCGTTAAATGTAAAAAATATATTTATTACTGAATAAAATAGAATAAGCGTTCCGTACTACAGAAGACATCGTTAAAAAATGTAAGTAAAATACTATACTATTTAAACTATGGAACGATACCTTCTATGCATAATTGTCTTTAAAATAATCCGGAACCATAAATAGACAGTTCATATATATATATATATATATATATATATATATATATATATATATATATATATATATATATTGTTTCTTTTTTGTTGTTCAGGAAGTTTTGGGAAATAAAAGGGTTTAATGATTTTTAACTAATAAAGATTGAACAATAAAGGGAGATAATTCACATTAATTAATGTTTGCGATGATGATGACGCGTTTCATTAATTAATGTTTGCGATGATGATGACGTGACACCGTACGGATAAGCATATTAATATATAGATAGAAGAGGAAAATGCCATTTCGTTTTTACAGTAACATTATATATATTAACTGTTAATATTGATATTAATATTAAGTATTATTTAAAAAAATAGTATTATTAACAGTAACTTATACACATTGGTGTAAAGAAACATCGTGCAATACAAACGTAATCCCACTAATAATAATATATATATTAATACGATAACGCTTGTGTTCATTTGTGTGTCACGCTTTCCGGAAAATTTGATTGTTTAAGATTTAATTCCGGAATATACATTCATTACAGAATACACATTTACGAACGCTGAAGGCAGCATTAGAATAGCGTGTTCTTACAGCTATATTTGTTTTTAATTTTATAAAATTTATGGTTATATCTTTAAAAAGCTGTTAAGAAATAATTGATTTTAAGTTATTCCGTAATAACAAAAAACTATAACAAACATCTCTCGACAAAAAATTGAGCAGTTATTTGTTTTTTTTTTTATTGTTAATTTTCTTTACATTTGTTTATTAAGAGAGAGAGAGAGAGAGAGAGAGAGAGACGCTGATGTCTTCGTTCATTAAAATATTATTGCTACTACTAATTACTATAACATGTAAACAATAGCCCATATGCATATGTTATGCAACCTCGAAGTTAGCAACACGTTATTAGCGAAACGAAACTGGTTTTGTACATAAAATATTTAGTTCCTTTTTGCTAAATAAATTATTTTTATTACAACATTGTTTTAACTAGTTTCATGAAAAACTGTTTTTGGTACATAAAATATTTTAGGTATTCATGCAGAGAGTGATCCAGACGTAACTCAGAGTCCGCCCGGCTTTCTCCGGAACATGACGTCAACAGCTGGAGTAAGCCGAGCGTTGCCGAGGAAATTAAGCTGAGCGTCGCCGAGAAAAGCATAATAAGAAAAGAAAACTAACCTTAAATTTTAAGTTTTATTAACTGTAAAGAAAAATGTTATAACAATATTTTTTCTTTTTTTTTTTTTGCTATATATATTTTTTTTAAAAATATATATTAAAGGTTTTTTATTTGAGAAAAGTTTTAGAGGTAAGTAAAATAAATACTTTCAAGGAATTTTTCTTGTAATTTTTTTTTCAAGAGAAATTTAAAACAATTTTTTATTTTTGTTTTTGCGGGTGTTATTTTTTTTATTTTATTTTATTCTTTTTTCAAGGAAAAACCTGAGAACTTGAAAAGTTGAAACAAAACTGGGTGGGATAGTTTTTTTTCCATATTAAAACAGATATTGTTGTTGTTTTCTCAGACCGTTGTTTAATAATGTTTTAATAATGGTCTTATTCCGCATTCGCGCTGGAGGTCTTTCTGTGTTGCTCGCTCGAACGTCCACAAGTGCATGATTTTAATCATGATGGCAATTGTTAGCTTAGATTTGCCCAAAAAGTTACCACTCCAGATGGGGTAAAGGTTCGGCATTTGGTAGCCTGTCATCTTCAGGCATAACCATCGCTTACATTCCCTCTTATAATAAGATTGCACCTGTGTCCACATAGTGCACAAGTTTTCGTCCGTGCTAGTAAATTTTTTATTGAGAAGATCGAGGACTCCGCCTGGTGTTTTCAGCTGCTCACTTAAGACTGTAAAATTCATGTTTTTTTTTCTGACGTGACAGTACGGAATGGTGAGCTTTTTTCTTTTTTTTTTACAAATTTTTCTTTTCTTCCTCTTGCAAATTGTCGTCTGCTGCTTTGAATTTTCGACTCATTGGCTCAGCTTTATGTTACGCCAGACAGCTTAATTTCTTCGGCGACGCTCGGCTTACTCTGTTGTGACGTCATGTTCCGAGGAAAGCCGGGCGTGCACGTCCGCTGAGTTACGTCTGGATCACTCTCTGCATGAGTACCATATATTAATCTATATATTAATACGATAGCGTGTATGTTATTTTCTGTATCACAATTATTTTTTTCTTCCGAGTGTCTGTCGTTTAATTGTTAAGCCTTTCCATTTTTTGGAATAAACAATTTTACCAAGAATTCTTCATCAGTTTTGGTTTCGGTTTCGAGTATAGCTGAAAGAACTCAAGTTATATATACATAATTCTTTTTTTTCTTCATAAGTTTTGGTTTCGGTTTCGATTCAAGCTGATGCACCCAAGCCATATGGATATATATATTTTTTTATTTTTGAAATCACAGTTTTATAATATAAATAATAAGAATGGATCGAAAATTGACTCTAATAGTAATATACACGAAATCTGCATAAATTAAAATATCATATTTAAGCATATTTTACGACCAGGCTATGCCGGGCGTCCCTGCTAGCTTAGATATATACTTTTGCAGTTTTAACAAAAGAACTCCAATAATATCAGGGTGTCTCCATTTACGCTGAACATCCACAAAAATGCCAACATCAATATATTATATATGAAAGAGTCCCCTATGGAATTTCCACAGGTCCCGCCAGTAATAATAATAATAATAATAATAATGACTCCCCATCCTTCCATTGCCACATCACTACCCCCCTAAAAAAGAGTGAGACTAAATAACAAAGTAGAGTCAATGGGGTAGGAAAAACCTAGGAACTGACCAGATCTCCGCCGGATAAGTTCAAAGAGAACTGGAACCTTGGGGAGGCTTATTGCTACTCAAATTCCAGCAAGGACCAATAGCCGCTGCCAATGAGAAATCAATGGCAAGCAGCTGTTGTGATAATGCAAATTTATTTGCAAATATTATCGAAAGAGGTGGAGAGTACTGGAAGATGGGAAATTTGTTGTCTCACAGCTTCCAGGAAACACCACAGGCTGTTTTCTAGGTGAGATCTTTGATGGCCTGTGTGAAAGCTCCTTGTTAGCCAATAATAATATAATTATTGCGAAAGAATTTGAAAAAAATGGGAGAAATGGCTAAAAAATATAACGAATAACAATAATGAAAACATCGGAAATACTACGAAAACCGCTTGAATGCGAAGACTGATACACATGAGCCACAGGCGCGAATCAAACAAACTGGTGTAGAGGGAAAATGTGAACAAGGGTTACATGGAACCAAGAACATTGAAGCTACATATCTATAAGCTCTATATTCCCTCCCTCTTCCGGTCCCGTTGCTACATAACCGCCCCCTCCCCAAAAGAGTGATGTCAAATAGTCGAGAAAGGTCAAGGACGATGGAAAAACCGAACAGAGAGCGCTGACCAGACCTCCTCTGGATAAGTGCGAAGAAAACTGGGGTCATGGGGAGGCTTATTGACATTCAAATTTCAGTGGAGACAAATGGTCACTGTCAAAGAGAAATTATGGTAAACGGCTTTTGCAATAACGTAAATTTGTTTGCGAATGTAACTGAAAGAGGTGGAGAGTACTGGAAATCTGGGGAGACTTGTTGTCACTCAGCTTCCAAGGAACACCACAGGTTGGCTTTAATTAGAGATTCTTGATGGCCTGTGTGAAAACTCCCTGTGAGCCAATAATAATAATAATAATCATAATAATAATAATAATAATAATAATAATAAATAATTGACTGTAGTGCGAAATAGAAGGCATAAACACTGCGTAAATACTTTGTACTTGCCAAGTGAGTTGAAGGGAACATGGAAGGTACAGAAACTACTGCAATGCAAATAACTCTAATGTCATTAGAACATGTTCAGAAAATACCCGAAAAAGTTTAAGAGAAATTAAAAACAAAAAGATGATTGATACCATAGAAAGCACGGAATTGATGAAAACAGCTGTAATATTAAGAAATATCATCGAGTGTAAAAAGCAGCTCAGAATATACGTTAACACTGAATAAAGTAAACATTTCCTATAAAATGCAATCATATATACATACGCATATAATGGCACCAGCCTCCACCAGTAACATGGTATATACCACACAAATTATTGTTAAAGAAGGTCTAAAGACCAATAAGGAAGAGCCACGACCAGATCTCTATCGAATGTGCCACGAGGGTACTTGAACGTTTGGTAAGATTACTGCATTTCTGGAAAAGGCACATGGTCGTTAGCAGTGAGAAATAAATGGTGAGCGTCCGTTTCGATAACAGATGTTTGATAACACAAAATTATTTGCAACGAAGATAGAGGGAGTACTAGACATCTGGTGAGACTTGTCATTCAGAATCCATTGAACGCCACTGACAGTTATCAGAGAACAATGTTTATATGTAGTTATTCTGGAAATTGTATATTATTCGTCCGGAATTTTAGCAATAAATGTGGCACGCTGTCGTTTGTGAAAGAAAATGAAATACTTATGCAACATATATGGTTGTAAATAGGAATAGTTGGATTGGAAATTCTATGAATACAAAGGAATTTCACACAATCCAATATGGATGCACTCATTTTGTCGTACCTTAAGAAAGGTTTGAAACTATCGGTCTCCGCCCACCCGTCGGAAGCCAAACGTAGCAGGCGATCGACACCATCCTGATTTGTTTGTGACCACACATCAGTTGTTATGACAGCCAGTCGCTGGGCCTTTTTAAGTAAGTTAAGGGCAGCGATCCTTTATTGTTTATCTCGTCTTGTTAAGTCTGGCATTTGACATGTGTTAATTTGCCAAAGTTCGGAAAGGGTAAAGGAAAAAAAGGAGAGTTACGAAACAATGGCGATGGAAGAAGAAAGGCGATAATAAGAGCACAGATGGGTTTTAAGAATTAAGTCCAAACATATTGGAGTTGGCAGATGTATGGACATTACGAGCGGATATCTCTGACCCAGCTTCATTGGTTGACCTCATTCTTTTTCTTTTTTTTGAGATTTCTATTAATAGGTGACTTTTTTCATTAACTTTTTACCTTCATATTTTGCGTTAGAACGCATGAGTATCTCATGCTTATATGGTAAGCGATTACTTAGATAAGGACATATTGCCACATGACGGCATTGCTTTATATTAAACAGTATAATTCATTTTACATAGAAACAACCTGTTCCTAATTAGTATGCTGAATTATTCACTATAACGTGCCTGCTAAAACTAAAAAAAAATATAGCATAAAATAATACCATAAAAATGATAATGCCCGCTTTTTAGTTTCAGTGCCTAAGTATCTTATTGGATTTCTTTTAAAATATTATTACATTCTTTAAAACTTCCTATTAACATTCTTTGTTTCTTTTACAGAGAAATTTTAAATGTTTCTTCATCACTTTTCATTTCCTTTATTTTTTATTCTATCTATGGATCTATTAAGTGAGATATTGTATTTTTCTTAGTCTTTATGTCTATTCGTCTCACTTTTCTCATAACTTCTTGGACCATCTTAGTTGAAATTTTGTACGGATCTTTATAATGACTTCTATGAGAAACTATATATCATAATGCTTTTTAATTTTGAAAACAAAGTAAGCAGCTGTCTTTGTTGTTAATAGCTGGCGATACGGAATCTGATCTAATGCTATCATTGAGGAACATCCGAATGTACGCGTGAATTTCCTGTTATACGTAATTTTTGAAACGTTGTATTTAATGTTGGTAGTTTTGTTTTAAATGATACACCTAGAGAAAAATATAGAAATACTAATGAAACATAAATACAAACATTTATATCACTCTGTTCTGAATTGTGTTGAATAGGATATTCATTTTTGTCAATTTTTTCAATGGATAATATTTTCAATCAATTAGTAATCATAGACAATTTTGAATTTTCCCTTTGAAAATCTAAGACATTTATGAAATGGACTTTTATTGGTTGACTCTGGTATCTTGTTGGTCCTGTGCAGTTCTAGGAGATCCAATTTCCCAGACTTTTCTGTCTCTTTTTGAGAAGAAGTCAGTTTATTGTAATACGCTTGATCCAACAGTATCGAAAAATGCAAATACAGCTAGCCCTGTATTTGTAGGCCGGAGTGCTCTACCTCTAAGGTGCTAGCTCTGTCTCCAGCCATGGGAGTGAAATATATAATCTGAATAGTTATAGTGGTGTCATTAACTTTTAGTCTAGCTAGCGCGATTTTCCGAAAGAATTCAAAAGTATTCATATCTGACGCTAAATTTTAGGTGATAACCTGGGACAATTCTTGTTACAGTTGGACAGAAAAGATTGCATTGGCTAAGATTGCGTAATATTTATTTCTTTCAATTATACATGGATGCGATAAGGTAAGTTTTTATCATGAAGTACGCAAGTATAGTTAATTATAAGTATTTTACCGTGACATCTTTCCCGTTCAATGTAAAAAAAATATGTATTTTCTCATTTGTTCAACCATATTTGATCGAACTATTTTAATATTTTACGATCAATTCTTAAGAAATAAAAAATAGCTACTGCCTACCACATGACTTTTGTAAGTTTTAATTTTTGTTATTAAACTCCATAAATTTAATAAACACAAAATGATTTTCCCATTGAAAAATTTGATCAAAACTTTACATAATTACATAATCTCTCATTACACACACACACACACACACACACACACACGCACACACACACACACACACATATATATATACATATATATATATATATATATAAGTTTAGTGGTTAAATTTGAATTCTGAAAATCAAAATATAAACACATATATTCGAGTTAAGAATTTATTGTTTGACAAAAGGAATATATAGAAGGGGTTATGTAATTTCCTTAATCCATGGATTTTCAACAATGGCTTATATCATCAGAGGAAATGAAATGTGGTTAGCAAAATGTTCAGCACGTATTTTGCTTTTCAGCACAAATATTGAAAATAGTTTTTGGGTGGTGAATGAGAGTTATATGAAAATAATTATTGGAATAGGGAATTTCATACAATCTGGGCAGTCCATTATCGGAAGGAGTATAATGTCCTCCAAGGTTTTATTTCCAAATAGGCAGAATATTGGTCGAGGTGAGAAGGCAGTAATCCCATATAACAAAAATGCGTGGTTGCTCCTTATTGATTTTCCGAAATGTATACAGGGCGGCCGTATTCGTTGGTGTGTTGAATGCGTTTTGGTATATGTAATCCAAATTCTTTTTTGGTGTTGGCACAGTACATCAGATAATGGATGGATATACCAATCCATTGCATATATTCTTATGGGTGATGGAATTATATATGCATGTCTATGATGCAATGGACCTCGAAAATCAATGGTCTGAGTAGCAAAATATTCCGAGAAATATATATACATATATACAATTCAGAAAAGCATTTTTTGCAAGAAATGAAAATATATTTTTATAAAACTTAAAATTAAGGTAAAGATTTAATTTAAAATTTATCAATTTTCAAAGTGTATTTTTACAAGCATTGCAAAGTAAATTAGAAAGATTTAATTTGAATTGAATCAAATATTTCCTTGGACTTATTTTATGTTCTGTACATTTTGTTGCTTTTAAAACTATTTTATCAATTAATGATATAGATATATTATTTTCAAAGTGCAACAAAATGTACATAACATAAATTAATCTCAATGTAATTTTTAGATTAAATTAAAATTATTTTTTTATCTTTTAATTTTTCAAGTTTGTAAAAGTTCATTTTGAAAAATGATAAACGTCAAATTAATTATTTTGCTTTTACTTTTATAGTTTATAAAAATATGTTGTTTAACCATTTTTGGATGCTTTTCAAGCAATAATTTTCGTACTTGTATCTCATTTTGTAAGATTATACTTTACTTTATTATTATGCCCTTACGTGCATATAAAAAGTTGAAATTATTTTTGTTTCAATATTCTACTTGGTTGAAAAAAAAAAAGTTTTTTGGAGTAAAAAAAATAAATCTGATATAAATCATTAAACAGTGAAAAAGCACATATACAATTAAATGTAATTTTTGGTCTTTCACAATCTTCTTTTATTCGATTTCTCCTTTTATCTCTTTTTTTACCTTTTCTCTTAGCTTTTAAATATAGTCTATATATTGTAGTGAACACTAAATCCTTCAACATATAAATTAATAAGAATAAGTTATGTTATAATACATACCAGCCGTATTTAGAGCATTTAATACATTCGGATCCAGCAGCTACTACGTTTTTAGTGGCCTACTACATTATTGCACGCATCTGTTACATCTATGGAATTGGGACACTATTTTATGCAGCATATAATATTTATGGAGTGCCGTACTATTATTCCGTTGCAATCGATTATTTCGCTCAATCAAAATGACTACAAATCTCTCACCTTATTATAATATCGCACTGATATGCGGAAGTGCATAAGCTTAGCTTTTCTGTACTCGTAAAATAATTTATTCAAAATAATTTATGCTCCACATAATAAGACAATGTATCTGTAACACTATCTTGTTACGTCATGCGCAAAACTTTACTTGCAGTTTATACAAACTTTATTGCACTGTTTACACAACTTTTACGTTAGAATGGCATTTAAATTCAAATGCACAAAAACTCTGATGCATCGCGATTGAAAGAGGACTAAAATACTCGAATTCATTCGTCTTTTTTTAGTAGTTTTGGAATGGTTTACTTATCCACATTTTTTTCACATATCTGTAAATTCTAGCAAAACAAGCTTTAAAGATGGCTTTCAAATTAGGATATTTCAACAAATGCCTCAAACATTGATTGATAGTTCTTTGCTGTCTCCAAATCTCAAAGAATGTACACTTAGTTACCGAGTTGGTGTATATTTTCTTAAATTGATCCAATTTCGATCAATCCTCAAAATCAACCCCAAAACTTACCAGAGATTTGTTTTTTTAACCTTCTGTTTTTATAAAGCGCGTTTATGTTCTTACCTTTGAAATTTTCGTTTTCTTCGTTTCCGTATTCTTTAAAATTATATACTGGAAAATTACTTACAATATTTCGAAGTTTATTTCCTTTTTTTCCTTTTTTTTGATTTAGTCGTTATTTTTTTCTATTGATGGTTGACTGATTGCCTAATGAATACTTATCAGATGTTGAATTTAAATCCTCTCATGGAAATTATATTCAAATTTACACCATTCTAATTTTGAAAATATGTACTAAATTATGGTTTCTCATTATCAAATCAAATGCCAAATTCTGTCCAATTAATTCTATATATAATTAAAATGATCTTTAAAAAAACGATCCATTCTAGTGATATCTTGATGTTTTATCTTTTATTAATTTTGACTCCAATCACAAAAAGTTTTTATCGACCTGCAGATTTTTTTTCCACAAAATGAGGCACTACTTATCAAGACCCGGGGACCATTCGAGGATAAATGTAAATGAGTGAACGGTTATAGAAGTTGGGTAGAATTTGTCAATTAAAAAAGGCATCCAACAAAAATTATTTTTTTTTTTTTACACAGTGATCACCACTTATCAAGGCCCGGAAGCCACTCAGGGATAAGGGTTATTGCAAGTACATTACGTTAGTGTGGAGATTTGATGAGGTGTATACTTAAGGGGGCGGATCATTAGGAATTTGTTAACGTTGGACTTGAAGATATCTAAGTTGTAGTCCGGTGGGAAGCAGGCAGACGGAACAGAGTTCCACGGGCGTGCAGTTCTAAGAAAGAAGCTTTGTTTTGATTTAGGCACAGATATAGAGTGGGGGAAATTTTTGACAGTGGATTCAGCTAGACGGGTGTTTTTCGTGAAAGATTGGCGAGGGGGGACCAGAGATTGGAGTTCAGACGAGAACCTGCCATGGAAATAACGATAAAACAAGGATAGGCTCGCAACGTCTCTTCTGTGGGAGAGAGGTTGCAGGGTAGAGAAAAGGGCATCCCCCACTAAGCCACGAAGTCTATTTTGTACTCTGTCAAGGCAGGATAGGCTGTTTTTAGCAGCTCCTGCCCAGATATGGCAACAGTATTCCATCCTTGGACGTACTTGGCTTTTATATAGATAGAGAATTGCATCAGTAGTGAAATATCTTCTGGAGCGGTAGAAGGATCCCACCATCTTTCCAGCGACCTTGGCAACACACTTGAATATACGTTGAACCTGAGAATATTTTAATCAGCTGGAAAACAGGCTAGCGAAACAGAGTTTTAGAGGCGGGTTGTGTTGGGACAAAGCTTTGTTCATAGAATTGCGTTTAGATTAAGGCACTGGTTCTACATAATAATATTTCCCAAGAAAAGTAATATACATTTTAATAGTTCACGTAAAATGTAATTGGCACGTATTCTGACAATTCTAATTCTATCCATGTTGTTCTTTTCTATATGTTTTTGTGAAATACATCTATTAGAATTTGTTCATCTTTATTTTAGTGAATCTTCTTGAAATCTTGTATAGTCAAAAAGTGTTGCATTTGTGGTGTTAAAGTCTTGTTAAAAACCATGTCCAATATATTTGTCATGTGACTTATTCGAATAAGTTTTCATATCTTAAATGTTATTCTCACAATGATTCGGCCAATTTAATATTAGCCATTCCTAAGTTGCGTCTTATCAAACGAGAGAATCTATAAAAGAAATAAAGAGCTCCCTTCGAGTTTCCGTACAGTTTCACGACTTCTACAAAATATTTTCAAGTTTGGCAAGACGCACCAAAAAAGGTCGTAGATTAAATTAGCTGAAATGTGGAGATAAGATACAAAAGGAGAACGGTAGTCTAGATAATCGAAATTACAAATTATCAATCCTCATCTAAATATTCTGGAAACATAAAATCCAAAGTAAATCTTGCTGATGTTTTCATAATATCAGGGATATATTTACATCCTTTAACAATGATAAATCGGTTCAATCTAAACGTAATTCAAATCAATTAGTTTTTTAAATAGCTTAGCCGACTAAGGATATTAGTGCTACATCTATCTAGTTGAGTATCCATTATAAGATATAAAGTACGTAGGTGCAAAATGAATGTATAAACATTTCGAATCTCCCTTAACTTCAAAATTCACCAAAAATCATGAAATTAGTCAATATTTATGAGATTTTCAATATTTATAAAATAATGATCACGGGTGCATTTTATTTGAATCTTAAGAGAAGTGTATTATTTCGGTTAAACAAAAAATACATTTAAGAAATTATGGTTTTTAGTAGTAAAAAAAACATGAATTATTTTTGTTTTTATGAAAATAAAGCATTGTAGATTGTAACAATTAATAACATGTCTTACAGGAACATTATGAAAAACAACCCTAAAATCTGGATTAATCAATTTGATAGAAAAATTAATTTATCGAACCACCGATATTACATTGAATTAAGCACTGTTTATTTAATATTTTCACACAAAAATATAATTAGTAAATGTTTCTACATTTTTGTAGATAACATGTTTCGCATAAAGATTCTAATATATTCCTTGCTTGAATGAATGCGAAATTTTTGGTGTAACATAATTCTTATATAATCTTGAACATTAGATATTTGTTGTTTAAATTTAAAAGCAGGAACATATAAAAATAATAAAATTAAAAAATGGTAAAAACGATACAAACCTTCACGATGGGAATGTACGGATGCACGACTGAGGAAAAACAGCACCCTCTACCTCTTTAAACTACTTGACCTCATTTTCAGACAGCCTTTCGACTGTCTGATATTTGGGTTTCCGCATAATATATATTTACACAACTTACGTTTGTCGTGATTTGTGATTCTCGTTTTTGGGGACTAATGAAGCTATTTTTTTTAAAAACAAGGTGTTTTTATTTATTTAATTCAATATCTTAGGACTTTACTAATTATCTTTGATATAGACAGAAAACTAATATTTACTTTTCAAAGAATTTTACAATGAATTTATTTAGCTGAATTTGTCAGCCGTGAAAAATTCTTCATTATAACATATTTTTTTACGTATACAATTATTATTTTCTTTTAAAAAATTAACTTTAGTCTTTAATATTTCACATACAATCAAAAGTAGTCGAAAACCTACAAAAGAATTATGATAAACCGGCTTTCAAAACATTTTTGCCCTTACCTAATATAAAGATTTAATCATTCTTGGTTTAATTTATATAACATTTATGTCATTAACGATTGCATTATCATGAGGGTTGTAGACAAACGATGTATGCTTCGCTCAAAACCGTGTTATTATAAAAATGGTACACATATAAAGTGTATGATTCTCATAATTTTAGAGAAAATTCCTGATTCAGATATCATGAGAATTGATCCAATGTCTTTGGCACTATAGTGTAAGCACATATACATGCGCGCGCATTAGATCGTCCTTTCTCCGTTTTAGTATAGATTTCTTATTATGACCAAATTTATCACTGCGCTATTCTGATGAACATGCGATACTTTACGCACTAAATAACAATACGGCACACAGAGCCGAAAGCGAAGAGAAACGTTATTCTCACGACGGACGTCTCCAATGTCTTCGCTTCCTTTGGCTCGATTCTAATATACAAATCTGCTCGATTTCGGATTGACTAAAACATTTCCGCCGTCCCAGCCGAAATTATTCACCATTCATTGCCGTCCGTCGAACAAGCAAGAATTTCATTCACCATGAAATGAGATACGTTCAAGTGTTGAAATGCGACTTAATAGTAGCCATGATGAATCGCCGTTCATCCGACGGCTGTATTTGATGTGTCCCTTGAGAGACACTTATACAGCCATTCAAGCGAAGTGCGCACACAAACAGACGAGGTGGGAACGGACACGTGTGTAAGTTGAGCACACATAAGAACACATAAACACAATCTCATACAAGCCTAGATATCTACGAAGAGAAAGGAGGGGGAGATGTAAAGAAAAGGAAAGAGGCGAATAAATGACGAAAGAAAAGAAGTTAATCTTAATCTGCGAAACAGCGATTTAAGAAAATGACCGAGATATAAAATAAGAGAAAAACACATGCAACCACAAACGCTAGACAGGAACGGAATGTGATTAGCTGCGGATAGCACGACCGCCCCTCTTTTGAAATGTGGCCATCTGTAACTCTATGTGAATTATATACTTAAATAGAATGAGCTTTGACTCTTCGTCATGCCTTTAGTAATTAAATAAAACCAATTAAATAGCTTAGAGTCAACATGTCTTAAAAACACAAACACGCGCACAACTTAAGAAAACATAAACATAACGAAATTCAATCTCAATAATAAAGACGGGAAAATATTTATCCGCATGATATCAAAACAATACTCATTCAGATTTGACTTGTAGTCTTAAGGAGAAATCCACGGCTTGTTATATAATTGTTGTGATCTCATAAGGGTCCAGGGGAAAGCCAGAGCTTGGTAATTCCTAATAAAAACTCAGTATATTGAACATAAAACCAAATACAAACAAATAAAGTATGGTTATACATCAGTCCGAATGCCAAATATGCATGACTTGTGAATAACTTGTGTGAACGACTGCCGAGAGACATATTCTCTCAGTCCTTAGTGAACCAGTCCATTACTGATTGTAAAGTAGGCACAGCATAATAATTAGTGAACGTCTAAACATAATAGCTACTGTAAACAATTGATTGTATACGATTTATTGAATACACGTTGCTATTTTATTTATGTGAGTAGAGACATGTCGTATTTATTGGTTTCATAAGAGCATTAACAGATAAACATAATAGATGCGAGTAAATTCGAAGTAAAATCTAAACACGGTACAAGCTTTTTAAAACATATATCTGTATTAGTATAAGTAATAGAAAGTAATTGTATTTGTGTAGTCTAAAGATATGTGGGCTTGGAACAGGTTAGCATTAATGCACTCATGTCATTTTCTCGGTTAATAACCATAAAGTATTAGAATATAAATTCCTTTGAACTAAATACTGTAAAATATAACCATAATATGTTCAATATATTTTGTATAAATACATAATGCTTACGCTATTTAGGCGGTGTTGTGGAAAAACAGCAGTGGCTGAAACGTTTCTTGTGAAATCACATGTCAAATATCATCATGGTTTTGCAATTTTGCCGGAAAAAAATGTTAGAAATGACATTTCTGATATAAAACCAATTTATATATGAAAAAAGTCTGCCAGCGCTATAGTGTTTTTAAAAATAACTATTTGATGATGATTGTGGCGAACATTGTGGGAACGCAGGCTTACTTCTTAAACGGCCTCGGTGTGCGCTTTGTCGACGCAGCGCCATGATGCTGAAAAGGGTCTAAGATGGCGTCTGCGGCTTTATATAACAATGCAGTATCGCAGAATCTCGTGTGCTCTCGCGTACTTATGCAAATTTGGAGGATTCTGTCCTTTATAAAAACTGGCCACTGGAGCAGATCGGACAGATGTGAAAACGAGTCTCCAGGAAGTACTGACAGACGACGCTGCTGCAGTGAGCTGGGGTTTTGTGTACTCTTTTATCTTTGCAACAACAAGCTATTTCGGCGTACATTTTTACCATGGGCAGATTCGACTTGAAGCAGATACCAGAGTTTGACGGGTCCCCGGATGGTCCTTCGGTGGTTGAATGGCTGGAGAAGGCCGATCGCGTTTGTGCAAAATTAAGTGCAAAATTAAGGATCCATCTATGGTCATTCCATTGAGACTCATTAAGGGGGCTTATGCCGTTTATCAGCAGCTCGGAGTTGAGGCGACAATGGAGCAGATAAAAGAATCGTTGTACGTAGCATTCGGTGCGAACTCTTTTGTTGCGTAGAGACAATTATCTGAACGTCGGCTTGGTTTAGGGGAGACTGTGGACGTCTACCTGGCCGACCTGAAGAAGCTTACTGCTCCCTTCGGCGATGCAAGCGACCGAATATTGGCATGCGAATTTTTGTCTGGGCTCTCGAATGACGGCAGTCGGCTGTTGCGGGCGTTGTTGAAGCTTGGGTGGGAAGAGTTGTTGGCTAGATCCCGAAACATCCTAATGGACGATGTGGAGCAGGTCTCGGTAGCAATTGATACACTGGAATCGCCTACAGGGAACCCACGGTGCTACAAATGTGGCGGCCCCAACCACTTCGCTAGAGACTACAGAAGCGGTGTAAAGCACGGAAAAGAGGACGCTGTCACCGATGTGCAAGCCAGGCCACATAGCACGGAATTTCCCGGGAAACAGGCAAGGGGATAAAGCCGGGGCGCCAGCACCATCCCCAAAGCAACACTGAACAATGCACTTCCTGTAGTGACAGTGCGAGTTGATGGGTGTAAGCGCACAGCGCTGGTTGACACCGGATGCACCCAAACCCTCATACACAAGAAATGTTGCACCGCATGGACGAAACAGAAGGTCCCAGTAATAACCATTGGCGGATGCTTGTTGGTGTGTTGTGGGGTGAGCATTGTCCATATAAGCGTTGGCGATTCCCCCCCCCCGGTGGCTCTGAAGGCATTGGTGGTCGACAGGGAGTTTCTTGGATACTATTACACAACTGGGTGAAATCACCGTAGACGGCGCCGGTGATGTGAAGTTTTCCCAATGCGAGGAACAGGTCTGCGCGGCAATCACTCTTGATGAACTCGACTTCCACATGAAATACGACAAGGGCAAAAATGCGTGGACCACGTCCTGGAAATGGTCGGGCGACCAGCCACCAGTGTCCTTGCGGAATCAGCTGACGGAGTATACCCCTTTTGCGTGGCTCAGGGGGCAGTACGAAGCAGAACTCCAGGTTTAGATGGATAATGGCTGGCTGGTTCCGTACCCAGATGATGAGCTCGGGCTATCAAGAGGGCTGATCCCCCTGATGGCCGTCAGACAAGAGCATAAACAGAAGGTCCCACTTGTCATGGATTACTAGGAACTCAATAAACACGTCGACCCACACACGGCGGGGGCTGACGTCTGCACACATAGTGAGGTAGTGGCGGCAGAAAGGGGCGTACTCGGCAATTCTGGATCTGCGAAGAGCTTACCTTCAGATACGTGTCAAGAGATCGATGTGGCCGTGATCAAAGTTCCATCCAACATCACGCGTCGGGTCGTATTTTCCGTCTGCAGAAAACTGGTGGGCCACTTCAGGTGGCGGTGGCGGCCATAAAGCGACGTGCGACTTCCATATCAACGGATGGGACGATAAGGTGTGCGATCCTACCCTAGGAAGCATACTGGTGGAAGCTGTGGCCAGAGTGACCGAGGACGACCCCGTGCGAGGGACTGGTGCATCGACGGGAGCGAATTTACAGTTTGGGTGGACGCCAGCTCACTGGCCCTTGGCGATGCTCTGGCGGTTGACGGATTTATCGTAAAAGATGCCTGCTGGCTTCGGCCGGAAAATGAGGCATGTTACTTGGGTGATTAGCCCGCAATCGGTGCGGGTTGACGGAGTTCCCCGGCAAATCAAGGATCTTCGATCAACATCACAAGCGCAGCCGCCACTCGGCGATGAGAGCAAGACTGGATCCGAGACCAGTGAACCATCATTCTGGGTTACGCCGACTTGGTCGGACAGCGACCCTAAGATTAGCAGTCTTAGGTTCACCCTAAAACCAAGGACGAAAGCACAGGCGAGGACGAAGCCCGCGGTTCCCCTCTCTGAAGAAGCACCCGAAGAAAAAGGTCACCACGTCCCTGCCCTCTCTGTGATAATGATATTAGGGGGGAGTGTGGCGAAAATTGTGGGAACGCAGGCTTACCTCTTAAACGGCCTCGGTGTGCGCTTTGCCGACGCAGCGTCATGATGCTGAAAAGGGTCCAAGATGGCGCCTGCGGCCTTATATAACAATGCAATCTCGCAGAATCTCGTCTGCCCTCGCGCACGAATGCAAATTTGGAGAACTCTGTCTTTTATAAAAGCAGGCCACTGGAGCAGATGGGAGAGAGGTCAAAACGAGTCTACAGTAAGTACTGACGGACGACGCTGCTGCAGTGAGCTGAGGTTTTGTGTACTCTTTTTTCTTTGCATCAACATACATGTGTGGGTGTATGTGTGTTCGTGTGTGTGTGTGTGTTTGTGTGTGTGTGTGTGTGTGTGTGTGTGTGTACTGACTTTAGGAAAGGGCCATGTAAAAACGCGAACAACAGAGTTAGGTAGAAAGAATATATTGTACAAAGGAAGTAAATACAAAAAAATTGTTGTCTGTATTTCCAACTGTTAGTCTGTAGTCTCGTGATAGGTCGCAATATTTTCCCCCGCGAAAATGTTACCCTCGTGGTTTATATAATAATAAGCAGAGTCCATTATAAGTGAATGGACTATACTTTTACTCCGTAAGGTATACTTTCTACTTTTTTTTTCTTTTTGAATTTATAGTGAAAAAATCTGAGAATTTTCATTCTCCTTGCTGATATGAGTTGTTTTTTAGCTGCTTTAGTTGGCACGATACCGAAAATGTCAATTATCATCTCTATAGCCTCTTCTTTTTTCGTGAGGCTCATATTTTGGATTGGACAACAAAAGTGTTCTTGTTTTATACATGAATATAGGACCTTCAGTTATATGCACAGTATTTTCGAGTCTTTAATCTATTGTTTTCAGTTACCAGAAAGTCATACTATTTTACTAAGTCTTTTAGAAAACGTATTTTTATTTTATTTATGTTGGGATTTAGTATTTCTTAAGCAGAAAAGAGTCCTGCAATTGTTTCTTGCAATTTTAAGTTTTTTTTTAAACTATGGATCTTATTTACCACTGGAACATAGTCTGTGCTAGCGATAGGGCTGATGGTGTGTTAGGATTAGATAGGATCCTAGAAGCCCTTTGTAGAGCAGTTTCTGCAAATGTGCCGCATGTTTTTTTTTTTTTTTGGAAGGCTCGTTTTAAGGCATCGGCGTTAGATTGTGAGTGTCACTGGGAAGTCGTTATATTATAATTTGGAACGTCTCACAGTACTCCTTGATGTTTGTGGACGTAAATTTCTGTTGTCACTCACGAGGCAGTTGACAACTCCAAACAGGGCAGATAATTCACGAAGGGAATTAATAACTACCCTTGTAGGTCTATTATATTTGATCACTTCTGGCCATTTTATGTAGCTGTTCTCCAGTCCTCCAGACGCACCGTAAAATCTATATAAATTCGAGACCAGGGTTGTGCCATTGTTTAAAAGTGATTGGTGGTGCGTTTTTCATCAAAACAAAACCATTGCATGAGTCGATCATGTTTTTAATGTTTTTTGTCCAACATCGGCCAATATACATAACAACGCACTTCACTCTGTTTATTCAAGATTGTCCCATATAAAAATCCTCCGCCAATTTTTATTTTTTGTGTGTGTTTTACATAGGAGTCACCACTTATCAAGCCAGGAGGCCACTCGAGGATAAGGGTAATTGAGTCAATGGGATAATATCGTAGTAATCCTAAGTAGTGGAAATTCGGTAAATTAGATTACTTAAGGGAACGGTTCATCAAAAATGTGTTTACGTTGGATTTGAAAATGACTAAATCGTAGTCAGGCAAACGGAATAGAGTTCCACAGGCGTGCAGTTCTAAGACATGATCTTTGCCCATGGAATTTACGTTTAGGTTTAGGCAGAGATAAAAAGTTGGTGAGATTATTGACAATAGTTTAATCTAGACACGTGTTTCTCGTGAAAGTTTGGCAATGGGGGTCATAGATTGAAGCTCAGACGAGCAATTGCTATGAAAATAATGATAAAGCAGAGACAGCTTCGTAACGTCTCTTCTGTGGGAAAGAGGTTGCAGGGAAAAGAAAAGGGCATCCCCCACTAGGCTAGGAAGTCTATTCTGAATTCTGTCAAGGCAGAATAAGCTGCTTCTACCAGCTTCTGCCCAGAAGTGGCAGCAGTACTCCATCCTTGGGTGTACCTGGCTCTTAAATAGGTAAAGAATTGCATTAGCAGTGAGATATCTGCTGGAGCGCTAAAATGATCCCACCATTATTCCAGCGACTTTGGCAAAGGATTTGATGTACGTGTTTTATTTCAGATCAGGAGTAAAGGTGAAGCACAGAAGATTGGCAAAACATGGAGCCTCCCCAAGATGAGAACTATTCATTTCAATTGATGCCAGATAGGTATCAGCGCGTTGATAATGAAAAGATAGAAGCTTGGCTTTAGATGCATTAAAAGTAACCAGCTACCTCTTTCCTCGTTCTATCAAGTGCTCAATATCAAAGGCGAGAGAATCAGAGAGAACTTGGTCATTTACAGCCTTTAAAGTGTTGCCATCAGCAACCAGTCGTAGTGTCATCAGAATAAATGTCTACGAATGATATTGGGATGTGATATTGAAGATAATTGATGTAGATCAGGAAGAGAGTGGGACCCAGGATGGGCCCCTGAGAGACTCCAGCATTAATACTGTGAGCTGATGTTTACTCATCAACAACTACTCTTATGAACCTATCAGAGAGAAATCTATCTATCTATATATCTATTAAAGTGAAAGTGTTTGTCTGTCTGTGTACATTTCCCTACGCAATAATTTTGTAAATTTTCAGTCTACAGACTCAAAATTTGATATACAGGATACTGAGATTTGGAAAAATTTTTGTAATCCATTTTTGGCCAGAAATTCGGCTGTTAAGGGGTCAAAGTTCAACGATTTGACCTTTGAGAACTCTACCAAACTCCTCCGCCAATTTTTGGTATAAACAATTGAAATTTTAGATATAGGTTCCTTGGACATGAATCTAACTTACTAACTTGATTTTAGCCTAAAACAATAAATTTTAAGGGGCCATAATAGGAGTCAAATTTAAAAAATTGACCTCTGAGGTCTCTACCAAATTACTCAAACAATTTCTGGTCTAAACATTTGAAATTTGATATAAAGGGTATCCAGAGACAGGGCATCGGTTTGGGTCGAAATTTCTTAGTTACCAATATATAAATGTATGTATGTATATTTGCATGTTTGCCTAAAACTTTCGACAGCGGCGACGGATTTTTACAAGACCCGTATTGTTTTGAAGCTCGACCCTTCAGACGACAAATACCAAAAAATTGGCTAAAAACATTAATATCTTCACCATCAACTGGGTAATTTTTTACAGGGAGGGGTCGCTTTTTTTCACCGATATTTTCAAAAGTCATACCCTCCTTTCGATTGTCTAGCCTTAATTTAAACCCACGTACTTCCGGTTTGGCAGTGGTCGTAATAGCAAAGACGTTACGTTTTTCACCCGTTCTTTTCCTCATCAGCGGTACGGGTTCGGGCCTTTCTTCCTATTACCATTTATTATTATTATTTATTTATTTATTTTTTTTGCTCAACACACATCTCCAAACACCCGGCCAACGCGGGGCAGTCGTACTAGCGATTTCATAATTGAGAAGACATTTCCAGCTATACCGTAGCTGGAGATCTTGTAAAGAAGACATTTAATTCATAACCTATGAAAGTCCTTTGATATGACGACCCTCCCGTTATATAGTAGGATCTCGTCAAACTTGTCTGTATTTTCTGATCTTTATTTGCGATGTTCTGTTGTGTACTACTAAATAATTCGTTTTTGTATTCGCATAAAATTTTATGTATAATTACTAGAAGTTTTCTAATAGTATTACACATCATGGTTTTAATTTCAATATCAAAATTTAATGAAGAAATTACCGAGTCCTCGAGATGTTCACTTTGTCTGCTGAAAGTGCGTTCGCTTACGCGATCTGCTTGAAGGAGAGGTATTCTAACTTGAAATAGTAATTCAACAAAATATATCTCACCTCAGCAGTCAATTTTCTATTTAAACCGGTAACTTTTTGGTTGGCCCAAATATCGTCAGGTTTATGATCGGTCTGCAGTATAAACTACCGTGTGTGTCAATATAGGCTGAACTTTGTTACTGCGAAGATAATAGGAAACAGTTTTTTTCTCGGTCTGAGAATAGTCCTTTACTGCGTGGAGCAGGGATTTTGACGCGCGTGCGTTCGTCATTTAATGTAAATACAGGCCCCTATTCCATATTTGCATCGCTAGCTACTATCATGTCTAGTTTTGGATCATAATATGTGCGCAATAGATCTGACGTCAGTTTATTTTTTTCATCGAATGCCGGCTGACATTATAGTCTCCAGTTTCACACCCTATCCTATTCTAGTAGCTCGTTCAGTGAGAGCCGTAGATCGTGCATATTAGCAATAAATGTCTGGTAATAGTTCGCAAATACAACTTCGTAATTCAGTAATATTTTTAGAAGCGACATCTCCTTTACAGTTTCAACCTTTTCCTAGTCCGATCCTGTACCTTTTTTGCCAATGATATGTCCCAAGTATTTTATTTCTTCGATGAAGAAAGCATACTTACTTCCCCACAAATTGAATTGTTGCATAAAATATGCTTCAAAAACGATATTTTTGTTTCTTAACACAAGAACTTTTAATTTGCATTGTTGTATTAGTGACTGCCTCACTTCCAAAATTTATTTTTTACCCTGTCACCATTCTGGCTGTTTTGCAAGACTTTAGCATGGTGGGTTTATTTAATCTCCTCCATATATATATATATATATATATATATATATATATATATATATATATATATATATATATAATTATAAAACTCAAATGACCTTGTAACAGGTGTTGTAAAGCTACATCCAGTTTACGACTTCCGGTTGCACATGCGTACATAAACAAATAGTCAACGCGACAATAAAACGTGTTGTTTTATTGTGTACGTTTTCAGCGTCCCAATTGTTTTCTTTTTCGCGTTTAAATTATCTAAATAAACAATTGTTTCTGCATTTTTTTTACATCGTTCATTTCCGTATTACGTTTAAGTTATTTTAACGCAATTTTCTTACAAATAAATCTACTCAAACGCGTTGACAACCATAAGAGCATTTTACAACAGCGATTTACACACCGCCTTCATTTTTTTCAATTTATTCTCCATTTTTAATACACCTTAAAAAACATTCATACATTTTCTTTGACACTACCAATATAAATAAATAACCCCGAAAATATGTTTTTTTTTAAATTTGCGTTACAAATAAATAATCAACGCGACAATAAAACGTATTGTGTCACCGTGTACATTTCAGCGTCCCAATTGTTTTTTTCTTTCGCGTTTAAATTAAAAGATATATCAAAATTTGAATTTAACTTTAAGCATTACGGTATCTGTTCAGTGCACATATACCTATACGTACGGTGAACCAGAACAGAACAACTGATAGAAATCTATCTATATTCTCTTTTCATTTGTATATACTTTAATAGAAATGTTTCTGTTATGTCACAAAAACATTTTCTTTACGTCACAAGTGTCATGCTTATACATTAATTCCGGGTAGTCTAGTATATATATATATATATATATATATATATATATATATATATATATATATATATATATATATATATAAGTCTGATCCCGAATCTAACTGCAAATTTATGTTTAATATTTTTGCCAGCACATAATTCCGTATATTTTTTTTTAATCATCCCCCCCCCTTTTTACTGCTGTGTCGTATCTAACTTTTAATTTTGTTTTGTATTGTAACTTTCATGTCCAATTCTGTCACAAGACAGGCAGATTTGTGTGCGGTATGGAAAGTCTTTAACCCAATGCAGAACTTAGAATCGATAACATGGATTTGGCAATGACTTACTTTGGAGTTAATTTTCTTTTGCGAGTACAGGGGAGTTCTAATTTTTTATGTATTTTTTATGAATGCGACCCCAGATATTTCGATGTTATGTTAATCCTTTTCACGGCATCTTTTTAAAATTGCATTTTCACCGCAAACAAGGCACTGTGCGACTTTGAAGTAGGGGGCTACTATTGGAGACATAAGTTGCAGGCGTATTATGAAGGGAGATGAGTAGCAAGATGCCTGTTCACATTACACTTGAACTTCTGCATGTCAGTGCAGTTGGAAAAGCAGAATTCTAGAAGGGAGTTTCAAAGTCTAGCAGTCTTGGGGAAGAAACTATTGGAAAAGAAGCCCTTCTTACACCTAGGGATCCTTACTGTGAAGGGTTGGATTTAGCTTCTTATAAGGTTTGTCGGGGTATTAACGTCTAGGGGTACAAGTGCTTGTAGTTCGTCTGAGCATTCACTATTAAAGTACTTGAAGAACAGGCAGAGGGATGCAACATTTCGTCGATGAGACAGAGGCTGACGCTTAGATGACAGTTCAGGACCTATCATGTTGGCGATTCTCTTTTTAACCCTGTCCAGTGAGACAGCAGATGCACCAGCCCGAATGTGACAACAGTACTCCATGCATGGATGAATGGTGGCCTTATAGAGGTACAGAATACGTTCAGGCATAAATAGTTTTCTAGCACGGTAGAGAGAGCCCACCTACTTCGCAGCAGCCTTAGCAATGTTCTCTATGTATCTACTCCAGTTCATGTTCCTTGTAAAAGAGTTTAAAAAGAAGTACTTTTGGGTAATGTGTTCTTGGCCATTGCTATTGGTGGCAGTGAAGATTTCTTGTAATTATTGAAGGAAACAAGCTTAGTCTTGTAAGCATTGAATGTGACCATCCATTTTTGTCCTACACTTTTTTCCACTACAGATTGGAGGAAATCCTCTAAGTATTTCTGCCATTTCCTTAGATATGTGTTCATTTGTTTTCCCCTCGTGCCTGTTATAGAGACTGGTGTCATCAGCAAATATACCCAGCTCCGAAACAGTTTTATCAGGGAGGTCACTTATGAATATTAGGAATAATAAAGGTCCTAGGATTGACCCCTGAGGTACTCCCGCATTTATATCATATTGTTTAGATGTACGACCGTTCAGGACAACCTGGATTTTTCTCTTACTTAAGAACGATTTAATTACATTATGTATCCTTTCAGTGATACCATATGATCTAATTTTCCATAGAAAACCATCGTGCCATAGCCTGTCAAAAGCCTTAGATATATCGAGGGCTATAACGCTCAAATAACTTGTTGGCTTCTGCTAACATTTTTGTGTCAGGTTTTGCTTACTTTCTAATTAGGTTAAAATTCTGCACGTATATCAGAAATTTGAAATCGTCAGAACTTAGTCTAACAAGTTTAAAATCGTCGAAATATTTACTGACTATTGATGAAATGTTAACTAGTCTTCGTATTTTTTCTTGTTAAATTCAGGTATTTCCATCCCTTATGAAATAACGATGGGTTCGAACTGAACAGTTCGGTTAAGAACTTTACGGTTTCAGAAAAGCAGTTAATTTACACGTTTTCCCCGGTAAAATTTAATCCACGAATCTGTTGTGTATTGTATATTCCAGTTTTCGAAGCAATTAATTGACTTTTGGGGAGTATGCATAATCGGCTAAATCAATGTTATACAGGTCCTCATACTTTCTAAAGTACGAGATTAACGTGTTATCTTCGTCTGAGGCACAAATGACATTATCTGTAGCGTTCCAGACTGCTGGGGACGCGGTATTAATTTATGTGACGATCCTACCTAGTGCGTAAATATTGATCATTAGGAAATACTTGGATTAAATATAAGAGCAATTGAAATCACATGGAGAATTAACACAATATAAAATACATCTATGATGAAAATAACTGAAATATTAAGAAAAATCCTACAGTGCGGTAACCAATCCGCATAGACATACAAACTGAGTAACAACTGTTAAGTTGAAATAGGATTATGCAGTGTAATCAGAACTAGTAATATTGAAAGAATATTACATTGACACAGAGAGAACTTTAACTGCAAACGTATCTATGCAAGAAAGGTCTCATAATCCTTCACCTTCTTTTAACATAGTGCGGGAAAATTACTAATAGGGCGGCATGTTTAGTTCACTTTTCTTTAATTGTCTTTTGACTGAAACACTATGAAGGCCGCTGGAAAAATGGTGGGATCTTTCTATCGATCCGGTAGATATCTCACTGCTGATGCGATTCTCTATCTATATAAGAGTCAGGTACGTCCAAGGATGGAATATTGTTGCCACATCTGGGCAGGAGCTGCTAGAAAGGACTTGTCCTGCCTTGATAGAGTTCAAAATAGACTTCATAGCCTCGTAGGAGATGCCCCTTTCTCTTCCCTGCAACCTCTATCTCACAGAAGAGATGTTGCGAGTTTGTCTCTGATGTATCGTTATTTTCATGGAAAGTGTTCGACTGAGCTTCAGTCTATGGTCCCCCCTCGCCTAACTTTCACAAGAAACACTCGTCTAGCTGAAAACACTATCAATAATCCCCCACTCTTTATCTGTGCCTAAACCTAAACGTAGATTCCATGAACAAAGCTTCTTTCTTAGAACTGCACGCCTGTGAAATTGTCTTCCTTTTTCCTGCTTTCCGGCTGACTACAATATGGTTGTGTTCAAATCTTACCTAAATAAGTTCTTGATGAGCAGTTCTATATAAGTTATCAAATTTTACGAATTTTCATTACTAATGATTACTATATTGTCCAATTTCTACTGTACACTCTTTAACCCTTATCCTTGAGTGGCCTCTTGGCCTTGATAATGTGGTGATGCCTGTGTAAAAAAAAGGGTTTAATTTTTAATAATTATGATTTTCATTCGACTTGCGACACATGTTTATGATGAAGTACCATCATTTGTCGTTTGTTCAGTAAAACAACAGACGTAAAAAGACATTACACTAAACTGTTGTTAATAACATGGGAGCAAGTATTAAACATGTGAAATATTCACGGCTTTTCATTTTCGACTGTACGCCTTTCTCATTATTAATTTACAATAATTTCTACTCTTGTGTAGTTTTCCTATTTTTCAACGCAACACCTAAGTATTTGTAACAGAACCTCTAATTGAAGAAAAAGAGGAAAGGAAAACAAAGAGCATCAGTGAAAGTTCAGTTTTAATCCCTTTTGTTTTTATTCTCTTCAACCTTGTTTGCCATTTATTGCTTATTTTTCTTTTTGTGCTTCTTTCATTTGTTCCCTCTTTATGTTATGTAATAATTCATTTATTTCAGTTTTACTCGGCGCCATTTTGGTTTTTATTTCCATCTCTTATATTTTCTAAACTTTCTTCCTCTGATGTTTTTCTACATAAAAACATTTTTATTCTTGCTTGGTTTTCTTTTTACATTCCCCATTTTCAATCCTAGTTTAGATTCTTTTTGTCAACAATTCCTTTGTTTTTCTATACACTTGTTTATCTTTGTCATTCGATCTAATTTTATATTTTCCTGTAATTTTCTCCCTTCGCTCTTTCATTCTTTCTTATGTCTACGTTCTTCCCCTTTTCATATTATTTTCATTTCTTTTTTACATTTGTTTTATTCTACCACATGCAATGATTATGTTCCATTCCATAAGATACATCAATTCATTATTTTCATTCAAAGAGACGAATCATCCTTTCTTTCGTGTCATTCATATTTAAGTTGCTGTTAAAAAAAATAGGAGAGAAAACGGCAAAAAACAAGTTTCAGATTTCCACAGATTTTATTTGGTTTTATTTTCAGGATGTTTTACATTCATTTCTGCATTAGTTTTTCTATTTTCCGTAACTAATTCTTTTTTCAGTTTTATTGTTGTTTCTTTTCTTGAGGTTCAAACAGACGCATTCACATCGTTACCAGGAAGACTGGCGTATGAATCGTAAGCAAATAAGGAGGAGGTTTCAACGTGTGTGGCTGGCAAGTGGGCGTGTCTGCATGCTGATATGTACATAAATCGGTATAACTGCACATATAGTCAACATCTCGGTAAAGGCTGTATGGAATCTCTTTGTGTAGTGTAGTGATGATGATGATGATGATGATGATGATGATGATGATGATGATGATGATGATGATGATTATGATGATGATGATGATGATTTTTTTCTAAACAAAAGAGTTTCCTCAAGAGTGGCACTTGCATACAGAGTGCAATAGAAAGAACAGAAGAACATGAAAAAATAAATAGCAACATCTGAACTGGAAATTAGATGGACGCTGGAAATGTAAAGAAGTCAAGTGATTTTCACTGTAAGTGAAACGCTTGAGACTATAACGAAAAACCACCATAAGCGGCCATATCAGATTGACGAGATAATTTCTTTTCAATTTTGCACAAAGCTTGTCTGTTAGGAACGTCAAAAGTGTTAGGTACAACTTGAATATCTAAAGATAGAGGAATTGACCTGGTGTTAAAGGAAAGATTAATTCAACTAAAAACATCTAAAATTTTAGACTACTATGAATAATAATAATAATAATAATAATAATAATAATAATAATAATAATAATAATAATAATAACAACAAAAAAGTTTAATCAAAATTATTTACATGGTGATTATATAGATACGACTAAAGGGGAGACGGAAAAATCGGGTATAGCCAACCATGTCTGGATGGAGAGGGGGACCATGGGATGAAGTAAAAATAATAAACAGAGAGACCCACTGGAAAGTGAGAAAACTTAAAGAAACAGCTCACATGCTCGGACATAACAACCTACTGAGCAAACCAAGCATAGAGCTGAATGCAATTTGGACACCTCTGATAGAGAGAGAAAACCTTGAATAACAACATAGGTTTAACATTAACAAAAACCAACTAAGAATTGTCCTAGTGACATATGGCCGAGTGATCCTAGACGTTGTATCAAAGTTTACAGTTATCCAAAGGTGCTGAGTTCAATCCTGAACGAAGGCAGTGAAAAAGTAACATTCAAAAACAGAGAATCAGCAACTATGTCCCAAAGCCTAGCTGGAGTCCGAACATGGTAATAATAATAAAGGGTTGGGTTCGAGACTCCTAACAAACGGTTCCCCAGTTCGATACAAAGCACCTGACGAAGACCGGAGGGCAAACCGGCCGAAACGTTGTGGTAATAACAACCAAGATGAGAAAATCAGTCCGACAATCTCAATCAATGAAAACACCTCATCTAAAAAAAAAAAAAAAAATAAATAAATACAGACAATTACTAGATACGACTAATATATATATATATATATATATATATATGTGTGTGTGTGTGTGTGTGTATGTATATATATATATATACTTCATCAGGTTTTGTTGCTTATCAAAAGTAGAGTTCGTAATAATAATTTGAAAAAAGTTCATAGCAAATCTTAATCATTAGAGCAGTCACATGATATTCAACAATGAAATAAATTTAGTTCATTTTTAAATATCATGTGACTTCCATATTGATTAAGATCTGCTGTGAACTTTTTCCAATTTTCATTACGAACCTTACATTTAAGCAGCATCGCGTACGGACTCTTTATAGTTTGTAACTGTATGGCCGAAACATGATCATGACTATGTAGCAATATACCGTGAATTATTTAGAAAATGAAGAAGGCATGTCATGAGAGTAACACCGCATAACGATGATATTCGAAATAAATGAATCCAATAAATTCATTATACTAAACGTTAAGTTGATTCTTCATAATTTGTATTAATCGTTGTTATAAATACGCTCTAAATAAAAAAAAAACGCCCCCTTCTTTAGACGTATAACAATTATAAATTAGATGATACAACTAGCACTTAGAGAGACGCATGCTTGATGATATTGACCCAAACCACAAGCAGATAAAGACTTTCACTTCCCCATGCTCCTTTCTCGTCATTGTATTATTCACCGTTTCTTTGGATAGACTTCCGCCCCCAACTGGATCGTTTAAGGTCTCAAGTGTTTGGGGCAAAGGTTAAGAAGATCGGGTGCGCTCTGATCCGTTGCGAATTGATAACAATGAAAATGTTGAACAACGTCAGCCACTTGATTCGAAATATTGCACACCGCCGCCCTCCCCCTTCTTATTTTCCGCTTTGCGGGGAAAGAGGGAGTAGTTACAAAGTAATTATAGTATATGAGATGGAGAGAGGAAGAAAGAATGAGAGAAAGACGGGGGGAAAGTAAGAGAGGGAGAGAGATAAAGTGTGTGTATGTGGGTGTATGTGGGTGCATGTGCGTGCGTGTGTGTGAAGACAGCGATCTGAGAACAAAGGCTGCAATGTCATTACTCGGATCTGACTGCCGCATGCTCCCTTTGCCATTCTGCCCGTTTTTCTTTCCATCCCTCCGCATCCCCGCGACCATGTTCAATTAGACGACAGACTGAAATTAAGTGTGCGTGCAATTCAATTGACTTCATTCTGACCAAACAAACAGGAAACGGGGCACTCGATGCCTATATTTTTTAACACGGTTGTCTATGTAATTTTGTGGTCACACATTCGGATATATTAATTAACAGGCAACTGCGACATCTATTTTATTAGATTTGTGTGTTGATTCTGTATGAATTATTTTATATTAAATAAATTGTTTCAATTTCTGTAAAAACAAAAAAACAACTAAAAAGGCATTATGAATTATGAATTACAGCATATTGTACAAAACCAGATGTTCATACTATTTTAGATCAGCCCTTTACTAGCCATTCTCTCTCTCTCTCATCATATATATATATATATATATATATATATATATATATATATATATATATATATATATCCCAAGAAACTTGAAACAGCCATTTATACCACCCGGAAGCCCCTAAAAATATTTATAATGTAAGCTATTATAAATGAAAAACAATATAGTTTCGTCTCCTCTAGGATTCATCAGTGTTCCTAGTGAGATTCGAAACTAAAATCACAACACCTAAAATATGTTCATAGTATACATAAGTATATATATATATATATATATATATATATATATATATATATATATAACTACTTAATTTACTCACATAAAATTAATATACGAAAGTATAGATTTATGCGTAAACTTTAAGTATTTACTTCAAAAGTGCTCAATACGTAGGTAGAGCTAGTTAGTAATTTATAAAATATATATGGCGATTAAGCTATACTGAATATTCCGCGTTTCATCCATTCTAGGACTCTTCAGGCTTATGCTCATAAGCCTGAAGAGTCCTAGAGTGGATGAAACGCGGAATATTCAGTGTAGCTTAATCGCCATATATATGTTATAAATTACTATATATATATACATGTATATATATATATATATAAGTATATATATAAACATATAAGTATATATCAGAATATATATATATGTACATATATATATATGTGTGTGTGTGTGTGTGTGTGTGTTGTGTGTTGTTTTAAAAATAAATGTGCCGATAGCACAGAGTAAAATAGGCCCAACCGCCAGAAAAGCGGTCGGCTTTCAGTCTCAGCATCTAACCGCAATTGATAGTTGTGATACTGTGAAACAGGTGCCTCTCGTTAGATATAAACATATATCAGCTTCTCCTTACTCTTTCTTTTCTATGTCTCTCTCCACACACACACACACACACACACACACACACATATATATATATATATATATATATATATATATATATATATATGAGCTGTGATTTATTAAAACAGATGTCTGCTGCAGTATATAGTGACAGTCATCTGTTTCGACAGTCAGAGTTCCTTTCCACAGCGCTATCAGCACATTACGTTTTTATACATTTACAAGAATTTTATATTATGTATGCGATGCATATATTTTTGTATCAACAGTATATAATGCTACAGTAGTCAGTGCCGTAACGCTTAGTAGTAATGTGAAAATACATATCACACCTAAATCCAAATTGTACATACGTTTTATATTGTTGTACATCTCCGAGTATTTGTTCTTGCGTGACAAACACACATACATAATACATATATACATATATACGTATATATTTAATTACGTATATATATATATATATTATATATATATTTTATATATATATATATATATATATATATATATATATATATATATATATATATATATATATATATTAAAATATTTGTTGCGGGGTACAAAATTTTATTATGGCTATCTAAAGACTAAATTTAAACTTGTTCGAAAACATTATTTAAGATTGTGAAATTAAAAAATAAAAATGAATGTGTCAGCTGACCGGTTTCGAAGCTCGCTCAACAGAGCTAAAATCGAGCTTAATTACGTTTTAAAAAGAAAAGGGGGGGGACAATGAATCGGAGCTGAAAAAGTAAAGGGAATATACGTAAAAAAAAATTAAAAAGGGGGTGGATGATTTATTAAATAGAAATTAGATTAAGCCCTAAGAGATTCTCTTTTTGTTTGCAAAGAGAACGTCCCAGAGTCCTAATATATATAGTTTCTAGAATTCTAGAAACTATATATATTAAGACTCTGGGACGTTCTCTTTGCAAACAAAAAGAGAATCTCTTAGGGCTTAATCTAATTTCTATTTAATAATTAATCCATCCCCTTTTTAATCTTTTTTTACATATATTCCCCCTACTTTTTCATCTCCGATTCATTGTCCCCCCCCCCACCTTTTCTTTTTAAAACGTAATTAAGCTCGATTTTAGCTCTGTTGAGCGAGTTTCGAAACCGGTCAGCTGACACATTCATTTTTATTTTTTAATTTCACAATCTAAAATAAATAATGTTTTCGAACAAGTTTAAATTTAGTCTTTACATAACCATAATATATATATATATATATATATATATATATATATATATATATATATATATATATATATATATATATATATATATACTAGCAATTCAGCCCGGATTTGCTCGGGCCTATCTACTGTTCATAATTTATGTGCATGTATATATATATATATATATATATAAATATAAATATATATATATATATATATATATATATATATATATATATATATATATATATATATATATATATATATATATATATATATACATTAAAAGTTTGACTCATTTCCAGGTAACCTACAGTTAACATTTTAAGTGATTAGACCCAAAATTGACGGAGGAGTTTGATAGAGTCCGCAATGGTCTATTCTTTCAACTTTGACTCCTTGGCAGCCAAATCTTAACCAAAAAACTAATAAAAATGCGTGTTGCATGTCTTAATACTCCTTATGTAAAATTTCAAATGTTTAGATTAAAAATTGGCTTAATAGTTTGCTAGAGACCGCAAAAATAAAATCTTTTGAACTCTGACTCCTTGGCAGTTACATTCTAGGCCAAAGACCGATTAAAAAGCGTTCCTTATATCTGAATACACTTTATGTAAAATTTCAAATGTTTAGACCAAAAATTGACTGAGTAATTTGGTAGAGACCATAGAAATCACAGGTTTTTTTAACTTTGATCCCAATTTTCACCCTTTAACAGTTATTGTTTTGGGCTCAAATCAAATTAAAAAGTTTGATCCCTAATCAAGTAACCTATATCTAAAATTTCAAATGTTATACCCAAAAGTTGCGGAGGAGTTTGGTAGAGTTTTCAAAGGTTCAATCGTTGAACTTTGACCACTTGACAGACAAATTTCTGGCCGAAAACCAATGAAAAATATCTTCCCAAATCTCGATACCTCTTATCTCAAATCTCAAGTATCTAGACTGAAAAATGACAGATTAGTTTGGTAGGGGAATGTACACACACAGACACACACACACAAACAGACAATTTCAATGTTATAGATAGATATATAGATATAGAATCTAAAATATTTGCGAATTAAAGGAAAATAATATTTTAAACGGGGAACATACATTACAGAGTATTTATTAGGTTATGACGGATATTAATTTGTCAGATGAGAGATGTATATGCCTTTTTAATTCAATTATAATGAACAAATGATTAAACATGAACATTGATATATCAAACCATGAATCATAATTATTAACTTAAGTAAATTCCGAGTATTTCTCTTGTCAAATTCTAATTTTTTTTTTTATTATTTAAGTTAAGTAATGCATTTTAAATTTGTCAAATATTTCCAGCTGAAGATAATTTCTGCACGATTAATGTGCCATTTAATAAATACATCATCATGATAGAAATGTTGACTACAAAAGTTAAACATTGACAGTTGGACAAAGTAGATATTACAAGTCATTCTAATTGAAGGTGTTTGTATCGTAACGAAGGATCGTGACGCCGTATTTTTTTTTAATGGAATAGGGCGAATGTGCAGACCTGTCTCAACAACGTCAGTTTGTGTAATTCTAACTCTTTAACATAGCTGAAGCGCAACTGACTCTCTCTTGTCTCTTGTTTTTATGTTATCTTTCTTTCGTTGCTTTTAAATTGCCATTCGGTTTACATTTTCCGCCTGACTAAACATTGCGGGTAGGTGTGGGTAGGGAGACATGTCGTCTGGGCAGGTTGCATGTCGAAGGAGTTGAAAGAAAATGAAGAACAAAGGACGGAAATAAAGAACGAGTGGTAAAGAAAAGCAAAGATAAAGGGAAGAGACTTGGAAGAAAAAATGAAAAGCTTTAAAGAGCAACGAAAACGTCACGTTTGGTGTGTACAGATATAGAAATGAGTTAACAAGGAAAATAGATGAAAGAATAATGAAAATAACACGAGCAAATCATTAACAATTACAGAGACACAAGTACAGGCGTTGCCCGGAAAATAGTAGAACACAAGAATAATAAACATATTATAATTAAATGAATAAAAAAAATTAACTAATGAAAAATAATTAATTATAATTAAACTATTGAAAAACATAATTATTGTTAAGTCAACCTAATAATATAGTCACAATATAACAGATTACTAAATAGTAAGAATTTATACAGTGTGACAAGCACTTGTATTGCAAATTCATCTGCGTATGCTTGCAATCTTGAAGCAATCTTGTAAAACTTTTACAATATTTTGCGAAGATACAACTAAGGAACGCACACGCGCAACTACAACGCAATTCTAATCAGTATGGAGTCACTGAAGAAATCGGACGAATTGTAACACTAGTTGTAATAAGTCGGTCAACTTAGCTCATATGCGTAGATCGTACTATAATGGCTAGATCACTCTAACTGACGTTAAAAGCATTTAAAAGGAATAAATGTTTAATTTCAATTGTATCTCACCCAGTTGTCGGTAGCCAAATGGTTCGCGTCCTTGCTAATGAAGCCTTACATGACTTTTGTTGCCAGGGTTCGAGTCTCTCGACTGGCGTTAATCGTGACACCCTGCACTTATGATTCCTGAAAGTGCCTGTAGGTATTTAATTATTAATATATATATATATATATATATATATATATATATATATGTGTGTGTGTGCATATATACATGTGTGTGTGTGTTATAATAAAGTCGTATACTTATTTGTTTGTATGTTCATAATATGCTGTCACAACAGATTATGCCATGTATGACATCATAATATATTACGTTCTGTATAACATCATAGCAAATGATTCAATCTCGGACGACGTCGGGTCTCATTGCTAGTATATATATATATATATATATATATATATATATATATATATATATATATATATATATACTATATTTTTTTATCAGAACTGTGATATCTATATTATATTTCTCTAAATCTTTCTGTCTGTCCGTTCCATATTTTCACATAAAATACTAGCTGATCGTGCTGAAATTTTGCATATTTGTTCCAGATTATCCCTGCTGTATAAAATTTAGTAACCGATCAAACCTATTAGAGGCCGTTTTCACCTATGTCATTGATCAATAGTTTTTTATTATTATTATTTATTTAAAAGCTATAAAATAAAATATCTTCTTGTATCAGATATTGCAAATATCAGTCTTAGCTGTAAAAAATAAGAAATGTATATTTTATCGAATATAATATAATGTAATGATATATATATATATATATATATATATATATATATATATATATATATATATATATATATATATATATATATATATATATATATATAATTTTTTACTAGCATTTCAGCCCGGCGTTGCCCAGGTGTTTGGAGGTGTATATTGAGCAAAAAAAAAAAAAAAGTGGTAGTAGGGAGGCAGGCTCGAATCCGTACCGCGAAGGAGGAAAAGAACGGGAAAAAACCCTGACGTCTTTGCTGTTACGACCATCGTCAAACTGGAAGTGACGTAGGTTTAAACTAAGGCTAGGCAATAGAAAGGAGAGGAGGACTTTCAAAAATATCGGCGCAAACAGCAACCCCTCCCTGTAGATTTATGCCTAGTTGAAGGTGAAGATATTAATGTTTTTTAGCCAATTATTCGATATTTGTCGTCTGAAAGGTGGAACTTCAAGACCATACTGGTGTTGGTAAAATCCGTCGCCTCTGTCTAAAGTTTTAGGAAGATATGTAAACATAAATACATACATACATTTATATATTGGTAATTAAAAATGTTCGATCCAAACTGATTAAACAGCTTTCTCTATCTCTGAATATCTTTTATGTCAGATTTCAAATATTTAGACCAGAAATTGTCTGAGTAATTTGGTAGAGACCGCAGAGGTCAATTTTTTTAAACTTTTACCCCTATTATGGCCCCTTAAGATTTCTTGTTTGGGTCTCAAATCAAGTTATTAAGTTAAATCCATATCTAAAATTTCAATTGTTTTACCGAAAATTGGCGGAGGAGTTTGTAATAGTCAAATCGTTGAACTTTGGACCCTTATCAGCCAAATTTCTGGCCGAAAATGGATTACAATGATGTTTTTAAATCTCAGTACTCTGTATATCAAATTTCGAGTCTGTAGCCTAAAAATTGACAGAGTTATTGCGTAGGGAAATGTACACAGATACACACAGACACGTTCACTTTTATAGATATATAGATTAGCTATAGATAACGGAATTGAAAAATTCACAGACGTAGATTTCGTCTGAGTGTCACTAATGAACAGCAACTAAAAATATAATCAGGTTCATTTTAACATTACAGATATTTTTCCTTTATATTTCAAACGAATGTCAATTACCAATAGAATTAAAAGAGGAAATTGATAAAATGAAGTAAACAAATATGAAATTTGTCTACAAAGATTAAATTACTGGTAAATGTTCGACGAATAATATCATTACTAATTCAAACGATTCACTTTTTGTTTCCGTTTGGTCGAAATACAATATCTGTATAGAAAATAACATAATTGAGGAAGGTTTGGAGGAAGAGTGGGAGGAAGAGAAGGTTAAAAATAAATGTTACACATACTTTAAAGAAAAACAATTTTCTAAAAATTTTTAGTAGTTTCGACAATGATGGGTCTCCCTTTTAGTAGTAAATAAACCAATGTCGTACGAGTACAGTGAACATTTCCCCTTGAAAGAATTAGGAAAAGATATCGTCGACCTTTATTCTAATACTAGGGTATCTGTACATGCACATAGACTGTTATTATAAGAAACATTTATTTAATGTATTCATTATCATTATCTGTGACATTAAGATATTTTATGAGAAACGATTGTAGAAAATCCTTATATGTTTTTTTTTTTCAATTTATTTTGTACGTTATATTATTATTTTGTCTTTAGGGTTTGTATTCCTTGATAGAAGCACTGGTTGACTTTGAATAAAATAAATACGTATTAGATCCGTTTCAAGATAATCATAGCTAATGCGTAATTATTTTGTCTTCAAACGTATCTAATACGTATTTATTTTATTCAAACTCAGCCAGCACTTCTATCAAGGAACACAAACATTAACGTGAATTCCGCGTGACCAACGCGCCTTTCCGACATTTGAAAAGACTACCGTAAAAACAATAAACGGACATCTACTGATTCTATGCTCCCATAACAACATGGCTAAAAAAGGAAAAGAAAGAAGGACATACTGATGGTGAAGTGTATCTTCGAAATTTATTTATAACTTTCTATATAAATTTCGAACAAAATAAATATATGGTTATTTTGTAATAATGCGTCGTTTGGGCTTCAAACGTAGTTAATGCGTATTTATTTTATCATTTTGTTTGTTTTTTTATTATGTGCTTATTTACTGTTTAGGATGATAATTGCAATGACAGTTATCTGGCATATAAAAACTGTGTAAGAGATAAAGTTTTCCAGCCGCAACTATAAAATAACCATAGGTAAGTAATTCGATCAAACCCTCTTTGAAGGATTCTCATAGTCTAATTCGATATATATATATATATATATATATATATATATATATATATATATGCGTTTTATTTTTTATTACCGTATTTTCTGTTAAGTTACATTATTGTTTAAGCTACGCTGCCATTTTTTGACCGTGTGTAGCTTCCTCAGACTTTTAAAATAATGTCTGTTATTTCTGTAAAAGTCTGAGGAAGCTACAGACGGCCAAAAAAACGGTCGGGTAGCTGAAACAATAATGTAACTTAACAGAAAGATACGGTAATAAAAAATAAAACGCATATTTGCTCTACAACAGTATTGAGCACTTTCTCCAGTTTTTATTAATTACCATTTCTACTAAATATATATACATATATATATATATATGTGTGTGTGTGTGTGTGTGTGTGTGTGTGTGTGTGTGTGTGTGTGTGTGTGTGTGTGTGTGTAATAAAATTGAGACGATTTTCCCATCTAAAAGTGTATTGTAGCAATAAAAACATCATGGCAGCATATCAATTCAGTATAAGAACTGCCAATATCTGATGTATGTTTTGCATGTATTATGAGTCGGCTTTTATTCATTATCATAAATTTCTATAATATTTCCGAGGAGAGTCAATTTTTTAACAAGTCATATTTACATTTGGTCGCATGATATTTACTCAGTTATTATTTTCTCGCTTTAGTCTTCCATAAATCACTGGCGCAAATATTTTACAGTAATCACTTATCGGCAACAACCTCTGTTATTTCATTTTCACAATTCATAATTTTATCGTTTGAGTACACCTATCGTTTGGGTAAATAGTGACCTCCTCCTTGCTCTTTAACTTCTTATTTCTCCGCGATTTTATTGGCTGTTGATTACATTGCCCTGTTCAGTTATTCTTTTTGTTATCTTTGCCGAACGGTTGACTACTCAAGTTTGTCACATTAAAAATGGCGTCATTATCCAATACATTCGATAACCACGACACCATGTTTTAAGATCACACATAGACTAAAACGAAATCTGTATCACAGCCTAACTACATTCTTCTCGCATATATACATGATTAATTTACATTTTTCTTCAAGATATTATGTCGTCTACATTGAATACGCGTAGACAATAAAGTAATTTGAAAGCGAAAATTTAGAACGCTAAAAGCGTACACAGCCCGAAATGTATAAAAATAAATTAGAATTTTAAAACTACCATATTTTATATTTTTTATGTATACTAAAAAAGTTAGGTTTTATTAATGTAAAAGTATATTCACCTTACAATTTAATAAAAAAATATATTTAATAAAAAAACTCGACACACCAAGTTTTAATTTTAAAAAATTAATACACTAATCCAGGCTAGAGAAAATATATTATATATTTATTCGAATTATTATAATTTAAAATATATTTATTCGAATTATTATAATTTTTTGCTCACGAGTGTATATACACTCGTGAGCAAAAAAACGAAAATGGGTCAAACAAATGGTATACATTTTATTGCACTAAAAGCTATATTGAACAAAAAACAATCGAACAAGGACACTTAAAGGAGACTAATAAACACAGAACAAGATATTTACTTAAATGCTTAGGATGGAATCGCATTCCCTTTTGATTTCTTTAAAAGACCAATCCTTTTAGATATGTTCTCAACAAAAGTGGAACACTGTGAAGCTTTGCATAGCTTCCCACAGTTTGTCATTGTTCGAAAAAGTTCTTCCAGCCAATACACGAGATATTATGGACCAAATATTCTCGAGATGATTTAAATCGGGTCTTTGACAAGGCTAAAATATCACATCAATTGAATTATCAGAAGATCATTTTTTGTGACTTTAGCAGTGTGTGCAGAGGCATTATCATGTTTAAAAATAATGTTCTGGGATATTCCCAGCTTCTGGATACTTAGTAACAGTCTTGTTTCTAATATTCGAATGTAGTCCTTTGCATTGATTGACTTCTCACATATAAGAAGTCCCCAACTCCTGCTGCAGTAAAAGATCCCCATACTATTATTTCTCCATTCCCGTGTTTAACTGTCGATTTTATGCAACTTGGCGAGAATCCTTCTCCAGTTCTTCTATCTATTGCACCGTTCGGAAGCATCGGGAGCATCACTAACAAGAGAAACTCGTGATTTATATATCCAGAAAATATTCCTGAACCAGTCTGTATCTTTCTTGCCATAACACAAGAAAAATCTCTTCCTATCATCGATATTCTTCTTAGATAAAAATGGCGTATTTGTACACCTTTTAGAGGAAACCCCCATTTCTTTCATTCGTCCAGATATTGTATGTCTAGAGAATTTTCAGCTCCTGTTTTGAATTCTTTACTATAGTCAACATAAGTTTTCTTTCGATCCTGCAAAACAGTTAATTTAAGCCTGTGGTTGTCTTTCAAAGTGGATGCGTTAGGGCTACGAAATCCAGATTTCTCTTTTACCGAGCGTTCAACTTCGAACTTTTGACCAGGATCGCTTCACTAGAGAAAGATATTTTCACATTTTCTTTTTTTTAAATAGCAAAAATCTGCTTGTAAGTCATTTTGGACTGCCTCAATCCTGCAATTCGGTTTTTTATATCCTTGAAGATGTGGTCTGACCATATTTAGGATTAATTTTTCCACTTAATGTTATATGCTATAATAATAATGATCTACAAATTTTCAGCGAAAATTAACAAAAATTCATGAAAAATATTGAAAAATCGATTTCTTTCTTCTTTCCCGCTGGCTCCATTTTTTTTGCTCATGAGTGTACATTGAATATAAAGAATGAAGTAATTTGGAAAAGAGAATTTAAGACGCTATAAGCGTACACAGCCCCAAAATAAAAAAAATAAAAAAACAAATATATCTTTTTAAATTTTCAAACTACTCAAGTTCATACTTATTCTAAAAAAATAACATTAGGTTTTGTTCATTTTAAATGTTATTTTTGCAGACTACACTCCTGTCTATTACACAGCTATTCTGTGCTTTCACCTAACAATTTAATAAATAGATGCCGTAATCACTCGAGGGGGGAATTAAGTTTTAATCTTAAAAAAAAAGTGAACCAAAATCGTTAGACGCATCATCATCATCATCATCATCATCATCATCATCATCATCATCATCATCATCATCATTGCTATTGGTATGGTTGTATTGTTTTTGTTATTATTCTTGTTACTAACGGTGATTTTAACACTTCTAGTATTGCTAATGTTTTTATTAATATTACAATTTTATTATATACCATTTTGCATATGCTTTATATTATTATTTTCATTCATTATTATTATTATTATTAATAGTAGTAGTAGTAGTAGTAGAACTATTCTTCCTATTAGTATTGTGTTTTATTATTCCTCTTTTTTACTATTGTCAGTATTGCTGTAACAATAATTGTTATGATTTTTCTGACCGTTATTACTATCAATAATAGCATTAATATTTGTTATATATTTTTCTTAATATTAATATTATCAATAATATTATTATTACTTTATTTTTACTATTATTAATAATATTATTACTATTAGTAGTTGCACTAGTCATACTAACATTGTATTTTCGTATTAATGTTGCTAACATCCTTTCTTCTAGTAATATTATCATTAATTTAGGGTTTAGCTTCGGCATTGAATTTCGTCGCTCAATCTGATTTCCCGGGCAAGGCCGGGACATGGGTAGGCAAGTATATAAATGCGATAAAATATATCCGCATCAATCGCAATGCCTTCTTACTACAATCGTATTTCTACTATTCCTACTTATTTTTTTCCGAAAATGGATAGACTGTGAATGTGACAGTCAAGCGATGTTAGTGTCATGAATGTGATGAATGAGCTGTGAACGCACATACCTCACCCCAGCAATATAACCACAAAATACACATTGCCAATCTTTACATTTTACTCTTTACCCTGACCGAAGAGGTTTGTTGTTTCCTCATTGACTATATCCTTTAACTTTCACACTCGTAGATATCAAGAAAAACATTAAATCGCATCAAGATCTTTACTGTCAACGCTCTGGTCGCGCTTCAACTGACGCGCTTTAACCAACTACAAACCTATGACCGTTTAGCCTTGTCGCTCACTTTTTCTTTTGGTGCCGATGCCGACTCTGTTTTGCCTTTGGATTCTTCTAAAGAAAACACATTTATAAATTTTATGAAACTCAAGACGCTATATTTTGGCTTTATCAGCATCTAACTACTTCTTGTTCTTTTTTTCTCATTTTTTCTTTCATCATCATCACCAGCACTAAAAAAAATCAGAATACATTATTTTTCTGTTCTACTTTTGGATTATTCCTGGTTTAGGCCGGTTACTTGCAAGTATAGGCGTTTGTTGTCATTGCAACTGGCGGTCACTGACGGCCATGGAATGCTCCAAACTGAAATCGTCTGTCTTCATCCGTCGACCATTGTTGAGCACTGCTCCACTATCTTTCACTCGATGCATGTAAGGGCGCCGATTGTCTCTGGCGGTTTGTTTTAAGGCAGTTACTTGCGCTTACTAGTGGGCACTAACTGCCTTTATAACTGTCTCTGTCGATTCGTGGTATTCACTTTCGGTCGCTGGCGTCTATGATCAATACCAGCCTTCATTAGTCGGCTCGGAAATAAAATTGTCTGTATTCAATGACTGTCACTTGTTGCCAATGGCGAACACCGATGGTTGAGTAGGAATTTTGAGACAGTTACTTGCATTTACTAGTGGATATTGGCTGCCTCTCACACAATAATTCATTCTCTATTGATTATGGCCAATATCGGCCTCCCTTAGACTAATACGAAATGAAATCACCTTTTAAATTATCAGGCAAGCACTGTCAACTAGCGAGATGCACTGTTGGTTACTGGTAGTTATGACAGTTATTAGTGATATCTGGTGGTTAGTCCTATTTTTAAGTGGTTACTGTCACTTAATGGCAGGGGCGGGCACTGGCGATTGATGCTGCTTTGAGGGAGATTACTTGCGGTTACTGCCGTTCATTGAAAGTACTGACTACCTTGGTAACTGTCGGTCAATAGCGACCATGACCAATGTCGTGTTTTGTTCAAATCCCGAGTAAAGCAAGGAAAACCCTATTCTTCGTTCTGATTCCCCACGTTGATAAAGATATGATACGGTGACATGTTTTTATATTTATGCCGAATTTGGACCGTACTACGATTTAGAGACCACGTCAAAATTAAATTCAATTTATACCGCACTTTTCATTTATTTAATTGTCATGTGAAAGTAAAGAATAGTTTAAAACTGTCCTTTCCTCCCATATTAATAATGGGTTTGTAAATAATAACTTCATTATTTTATCACGGTCAGTATTTTGTATAAGTACGAATTTGTTAACTTATAGGAGCATGTCTATAGCACACATATTAAGAAAAATATGTACCGTGTAACATAAATGAAATTTGCTGACTGAATTTTTTGTAATGTTTTAAACATGAACATTTTTAAAAATAAAATGAAAACAAATTCTCTGACTAATAATACACTAACTTTAATTCTTGTCGCATTTTAATATTTTACTATTGTTACGTGAACCTCCGGACAATATAGTTCGTAAAATTCCGGACAACATTAAATATAATTTGCGTGCATTAATTCGTTTCATTTTTTGGATGTGTGCAAAAGTTTATTACATTGCATCAACGCGTAAGTCAATTAAATGTGATGGTTGCTAAACTACTGATAAAGTTTTCTCATAGTTAAAATTTATTTGTGAAAATGTTGGCCATCCTAAAATAAATAGAAGTACAGTATTGTCAGTGACAATGATGAGAACCGGAAAATGATGAATAAGAATGCGAAGAAGAAGAAGAAGGAGAAGAAGAAGAAGAAGAAGAAGAAGAAGAAGAAGAAGAAGAAGAGGAATCCGAGGAAGAAGAACAATGATGCGATGAATGAGAAAAGGAAGAATAAAAGGCCAGAAAAAAAAACATGCAGGTTAAAACGCTCAAGGTGCAAACCCGTTACACCTGGCTTACTGTGTGCGCACAGATTGCTCACAGTTTTTATGGATAGGAAATCTAAGTTATGATACTTGATTCGTTCAGTATGAAGTGTACGAAGAAATAGTAGATATTTTCTCGGCGTTCATTGGACTCGAATTACTTTTAACCGATTACTTTAAATGTATGTTCTTTTGTTTACGATAAGTGCTTTTAACACTTCGAAAATATCTATTACTTTAATCCGATAAACGTATATTAACAATCAATCAAATTGATCGGAACTTGATAATGAATTCTGAAGGAAACGTTACATATTTAGGTAGGGTAGCCATAATTAGCTAATGTTAAGTGTACGGAATTGGGTAATTAAACACATACGGCAAGTGTATAAATATGTATTGAATGTATCAAAGTTCTTGGTGCCGTCTAGGAGAGTAACAGTAGAAATTTTAAACTGAGTAATAGCAATTCCTACCTCCTGACTATTTCGGCCAGGCATACTTTGAGATATCAGTATGAGTGAAATCGAGTATATATACTGGAAAACATGAACCAGGTATTGACATGGAGTGTGATTTTATTGTATTTATTTTTGTTTGTAATCTTTAATATTTTTTCAAAAGAGTACTAATCGTTTGTATTTTGTAATAAAGTGAATGATATAAAGGCTATCATTTTAGGAACAAATACTCCCTAATATCAAATTACATGTAAGCAACAGTTTACATCTGGATATAATAAAGAAATTAAATGTGTTAAAATCCATAAAAATACTGTAAATAAATATTATAAACAAGATGTTATCATATTATATAATATAGTATAGACATGGGAAACACAGACATCTGAAAATATAGAAATAATAAAAGTTCAGATAACAAAAAAACAAAAAACAAACGATCATTCAACAGATATCTGCATGCACATAACTTAGAATTTACACGCACACCAACCGTGACTCTAATTCTAACTATCGCAAACATACTTATAATAAACACAAACATTACACATGGTTCGATTTCATTAATTTCAAATTGTTGAAAAGAATTTCCTTATGTATATTCAATTAAGGAGGATTATTAATAAAACGCTGTAAAACTATAATACTCAGCTTAACTTAGCATCAACTACAATAGCTTCTGACAATACTAAAATAAACAGAAAAAAAGATTAAATAATCAACTCAAGGAAGTAAACTTCAATTAAAATCCCAGTGTAATTATGCATCTATTAATGATTGCCCATTATGGACACTTTCTCAGATATAAGTTATAAATGTAATGTAATAAAAAGAAATAACGTACATAGGTGCCAAAGAATGAACTGTTAAAACTGAGTATAGAAATTGTGTATCTTCATTTAAAGAAATAATGAAAGATTTAAGTAAAATCCAACATCATTTGCTCAATATGTTAGAAAAGTAGAAAATAACACCAGATTATACGAATTGAAATTACGTATTATTGGTAGGGCATATAATTACTATCCAGGTTAATTAAAATGAAATCTTCATATTCTAAAATCTTATCACCTAGGGATAATTAAAGTAAAGAAAAAAAAACTGGTTTTCAAATAGTGTATGCATTTTTTAAATTCGCACTTTCTAAACATAGGCCTACTAAATATCCACAATGTCATTTTAGAAATATACTCAATACACTTGAATGAAACGTAGCAGTATTTTGGCTGAAGTAAAGGGAAAATTTTAACTATATAAATACATAACTTTCCTAATACACAAAAAATACGTAAGTGATAAAACTAAAATATAGGCATAACATTTATCGATTCAATGAAAGTATTGCCGACGGTTTAAGACTATAATATTACTTTTATGGTTTGTATACGTTTAAGTGTTTAGAGATTAGAAGTATTAATAAAGTTAATATTATAATTTATAATTATTTTATGAAATATATCAAAATATACACATTTTCTCATATGTTAAGATGAAATGTGGAGCTATTTTGTAAATAATCTACATATAGAAACGTTTTAAATCCATTTTTCTTTCGTTGTAAGGGGTTTTCTCGGTACTGTTCAAGACTGTACTTCTGATTTCCTTTCTTAAGAATCCAATATTTATGTGTATACTCAGTTTGTCTGGGCGATGACGAAACGGGCCGTAAATAATTCGGTGTCTTCACTTGTATAAAATGATATAACTGCAATGTAAGTTATTATTGTTCAAATATACATATAGATACATTATAAAGACTCAAACAATAGATCGTTTAACTTTTTATAAAAACAATATTTATTCATAAAGATATTTAAAAGAGGTTACCTGATATATATATATATATATATATATATATATATATATATATATATATATAAGGTAACCTCTTTTAAATATCTTTATGAATAAATATTGTATATATATATAGTATATTTTTTTAAAGTGTAATGAAAGCGTGTTTAGACTATATATTGGGCTTTTTAGTTTTATGTGATTAAATTGCCTCCTTATTTATTTGCTGGTCTGTACACAAGGTACTGAAGCGTTCTTATGCATTTTATTCTTATATAATTTATATGTGAAATAATATAGATATAGATATTTTAGATGTTATACTTTATTATTATTATTATTATTATTATTATTATTATTATTATATAATTGCACATAAGTAGAGAGGAAAAAGTAGAAAGAGTACATATTACTTGTTTCTGTCGTCATATTTCTGTTTCGTCCCTTCCTTCATTATTTTGTATTTCATTTTATTTCCTTTTCTTAATTTTTTGCTCCATTTCTTTCATTCTCATCCCTTGTTCTCTTATTCCATTTCTTCAACTGTTCTCGATATTCGAATTTTTCCACCTTTCTCTCTTGGGGACTGTTGGCATATCAACAAAAGTGCCCAGCCCTGCAGACCACAGACATTCGGCCGACGGTAATCAGACCAACTCGTCCGTTCCCGGTTTCATTAATTTTTTTTGTTTTAGACGGACACCGTAATACCTTACGTCTTCAAGCAATCAGAAAACTATATTCCCTTGATTATTGTCGCAGCCAAAAACCATTTCCACTTTGAATCCTTCTTTGCCAATCTCTCTTTAATAAAACACTCCTTCATTCTCACAAAGAAACTTTTAATTTTCCTTTGTATTTCAGTATGAATCGGTTATATTTTGATAGATTTCTACGGTTTCTATAGTTAATCTTACCTAGTAGATTTTACTATGACGTATGATAAATACAACTTTATTAACACAAAAGACGAATGTTGTGTCCTACGAACTGATATTCCCATTGAAATTAACGGTGTAGCGTAGAGAAGTAAATTGACACAAAATGTTCTTTAAAATGTTTACAACGTAATCTATAAGTGTAATCATATTATAATTCAGCGAATGTCCGGTCATATGACGGAGGCTTTGATATTTAAGGTACCCAAACTTTTAATGATTTATATTTATGTCAAATGAAAGTTCACTTTAAATATTGTTTTATTATTAAATGCAAAATTCTGTATATTTCAAATTAAACTATATCTTGGTCATGTTTTGTGGAAATGGGTGTTATTCAAGTAATGTAAGGTTATTAATTACTTCCCTATATTTATCTACATAAAAAATTAAATAATTTGTGGGTGTGAATGAGAAGTAAGAAAAAGTATATATATATATATATATATATATATATATATATATATATATATATATATATATATATATATATATATATTCCACAATCTAAAATCTCGATGTTATATGAGAGTGTCCGTGTGTTTGCAAGATAAAAAAAAAAACGAAAAAAAGGCATTATGAATAAAAAAAATGAAATAAGAATAGGCATTATGAATAAAAAAAATGAAATAAGAATAACGGAGAAAGCGAATGAAATAATGTATAAGATTATAGAAAAAAAAACAAGTAAGCATTAAAACAAATTGGTAAAACTAAATGAGGGTAAGAAGAAGGAGATAGAAAAGCTTAATGGGAGAAAAAAGGTAGACATGTAACCTAATAAAACCCTGAAAAAAAAACGATGAAATAGGACGAGAAAGACAATGCGCGAACACACACGGGAAGTAATATGGTTATATGAGAGGCGGTCAAAATCCTGACTGTTTTTAGCAATGACTCTGATATGGGAATTACAAGCCAGTCATCGTAGGAAAAGATAAACAGTGTATCCTGAAGGGATGGACAGTCCGTAATCAATGTCCACCCAAACAAGCACCTGCTCTCTTTTTAATATAACCTTTCACACACTTTCCCCAATTGTTTTTATCTTTGTTTCAGGTTCTTTCTTACACTATATCTTTTTCTAGCTGATGTTTTATCACATTTTATTCTCCATTCTTTCATTCCCTATATTCATATTAAATGCATCCATTAATAGTCTCCTTCTTTTTGCTATCGGCATTGCCATTTCATTGTTATTAGGTTTCCATGATCAAAAACCTCGCCATATATATATATATATATATATATATATATATATATATATATATATATATATATATATATATATAGTTTTCCTTATCAGTCTTTCAGAAGTCTTTTGGTTGAAACAAAATAATCTGAAAGAAAAGTATCAAATGTAGTAGGGAACGACAGGAATATCTCTCTTAATTTGTAGATACAATAGTTTCGTAATGTGTTTTTAATAATTTGTTTATGAATACCTAGCAGATGTACTCGGCGTTGCTGGGTATCAAATGTAACGTTGATTTCTTTTAAAAATGAAGTAAAAAAAACTGAATAAAAATAAGACATGTTCATGCGAGTATTATGTTTTTTTTTTCTAAACAGTTCAATTCTTGTAAATAAAAAAACAAAAAACTACTCGGGCTGAGATCGAAACGAAAACCTAAAGACAGTGAGTCAAGTACGATAACCTCGAGACCAGCCTGCCACAATCTTTATAAAGCGTTTTCAAACCTACTTATTCTTAATACAAGGAAGTTGTCATATGAACGATTTGCGGATACGTAGATGTGAAAAAGTAGACAGACAGATAAAAATCCAATTTTTTCTTTTTTTATAACTCAGCAACACTTTTCTCTGGATGAAAACCGGTTAATTTTTTTTTTTACACGTCTGAATACTCTATATACCAAATTTCATGTCTGTAAATAAAAATTCGTTGAGTCCTCACACACACATTTTCACTTTTATAGAGATATAGATTTCAAAGTTTGTTTCGTTAATATTCACCCTAATTTACACATTACAGGTGTTGTGCACTATTGGTGGATGTTGTAAAATAATAGTGTTAATCAACAATTATTAAAATAAAATAACAATTTTCGTAATGAACTTAGTTTTCCAAGTAATATTTTTTTGAAACGTTCGTTTATTTAAAGCAAGATGTGTCAGTCACGTGACAGCTTAATTCGACTCCTAATCGATAGATATGCAAAACACAAACATAAAACGTAATTAAAAGAAACCTGAAATCATATGCGAACAAACAACCTGGAACCGTCATTCGCTGAACAACACTTTTATTTTATTAAAAAACAAAGAATAGCGAATATAAAAAACATAAGTAGAGTTTAAATAGGAAAGAAAATATTTTCAACTAGTGAAGTGTGGCCGGCATGCTCGGTCGTAAAATACGCTTAAATATATATTTTAATCATGCAAATGTCTTATTTACTATTAAAAAAAAATCTCTACTTTAACAAATATATAATATTGATTTCAAAAGTTTTAAAAAATAACTTCGGAAGAGATAGAATTGGAAAATATGGAAAAAAACAGAGAGACAAACGAACGGACAGACTTTTCTATATTATGTAACATGCGATATTGTGCACTTCTCACAAAATAAAGACGTATACACTAAACAACTAAATGCATGTGCACATATACATATATTACTAATAAATATAAATCCACTTCCAGCCATTCTGAAAAAGATAATTCCGCCTGAAACAAACAGTTTTAACCACAGTAAAATAAATAGATAAAGTAATGCTTGATATCAATATTTATAAATCCCTGCATACAAACACATCAATCAAAACTCATGCATTAATGTATATATATATAAATATATATATATATATATATATTTAATACCTTTCCTTCTATTCTTTATTTTTTTATTTCAATTCTATTTATAAATATAATCTATATTTCTCCCACCACCGCTTTTCTTTTTCTTTTCTCTTACTCTTTCTTCTCGTCTCTATCCAGCACTTCAACTTTTGGTTTTTGGACATCCATACGTAATTTTAAAAAATCTTGTCCTTCTAATTTATTTTGGCTTAGCTCGTCTGACGAGATCGGCAGGATCATTTTATTGTCCTGTCTCTCGAAACAACTTGTAATCATTTAAGTAAAAATCCTCGAGGTTGAAATAATAATAATAATAATAATAATAATAATAATAATAATAATAATAATAATAATATATATATATATAGATATATATAGATATATAGATATATAAATTAAGTAATGTGATGGATAACTTAAAATTTAAAAATCAAATTATAATTAAATTAAAAATCCGTTTCATAAGAAGGAACAACAACAAAATCAATTATCTGTACGATGGTTTCGGAAAACAATGCGTTTTATTGTGGTATACATCAAGTTACGTACAATAATTACATATAGTTTTTTTAATAAGCAAGGTCTCCTCGTCAGCAAATTTTGAAGGGTTTTTATTGAATTTAAAAGACACCATAAATAAACGTAGCATTAAAAGTGAGGCAGATGAATCTTTTAATTTTTCGCTTTTTGAAATCAGGAACTATGGTTAAAATACTCATTTAGATGTTTGCTATAGCTTTTTATCTTATTGATAAGATGAAAATACTATTGAATTATTTAAATATATATTGAGATATTTACAAAATAACATAACATATAACTTGTGTCTTTACGATTAATATTGATATGAAATTCAAGTGTAAAATATCATATAATTGACTTAAATATGGAATAAGAAGTTGTAGCGGAATTTATACATGCAGTTAAATAATTACATGCAGTTAAATAATTATATGCAGTTAAATAATTACATTGTAATTAAATGCTGATTACAAAGAATTCATATTAAATAATATTTATCTATATTGTCCTGCCTGCCATTCATACAAATCATTTATAAAATGATTTCGACGGCAAATAACATGTCATATATATATATATATATATATATATATATATATATATATATATATATATATATATATATATATGCATACACACATATATATATGTGTATGTATACACACACATATACATATACATATGCATATATATATATATATATATATATATATATATATTGTGTACAGAAAGTTGTTAGTTGAGACAGATCATTGGTACTGTCGGTTTCAAGCCCGATAATAAGGCCCGTTTAAGGTATCCTTATCAAGCTCTCTTCAGCCAATATTCGTCTCTATATACATAAACAACGTGACGCGTTAGACGTTTTAATCATACATATAACATCGTTAAAGATTTTATTAATACATTTTGAACGACTGATTATTTCATGAATTTGGAATCTACATTACCGTAACACACATAAACATACACACACACGCACACACACACATACACAAACACACACACATATATATTGTTTTAATAGAATATGTTTTTCAATTATATTTCGCTCTTGTAGCATACCAATATTTTTTGTTTAGAAGTTCAATACATGTTAAATATACCAAGAGGGCATACATAAAAGAATAATAGTTACATTCCTAGTCCAAAATATTTATTTTTCAAACAAAACAGCTCTTTCTGTTCAAATCAGAACACATTTTTACAGATCAATTTTGTTATGCATTATTATGCCAATACCGTCCCGTATTTTTTGAATATTCTCTTCAGAGAAATTGGGAATTCTTTGTTCAGATTGAAAAATGCGTAACATATAATTTTACGATGTAAATATTATTGCAATTAGTTTATTTAAAATATTTATATGCTTTTCACAATATAAGTATGATATCTACTCAATCTATATAAGGTCTCCTTGGTATAATTAAATAATTTAGTTTCGTTTTTTTTTCATTTTCACGTATATTGCATCAGCATAAAAATAAATATTCAATTACGTAATACCTTTTATTTAGACATCCTTACATTTCCAATATTACATCCTATCATGATGTAAGCTATGTTTTAAAAAGTTCACATTTTATCAAAAATAGTTGCATAAAATCGTGATGGCATTAAACTTTTTTTATACTTTTATAAACAAGCGATTATACAAGCCATGGTAAATAAATAAATAAGATGATCGTTTATTTAATAATATTATATATGCAAGCAATAGCTTCAATTAAAAATAGCTAAATATATAGCATACAATATATTGTCAGATAAGCTTATCTCGGCATTGTTACCAGCCGTTCTAGACTTTTCCTAGCCACTGCGCTCAAGCAATGCCGATTCAGGAGAGGTGATTTAGGGATTGTGCAACCTTTGCCACACAATTACACGTGCAACTGCTCCTACAGGGGGTATCTTTTTTTCTGAATGGAGGTGTCGTTGAGTATACTGTCAGATTAAATTCAGTGTTAAAACTATATAAAAAAATTATATCTCGTTCTGTTGAAAATAAAGAAAACATCTGCAAACATCATTTGACAAGCTGGCAATATGAAACACATTAAACATTAAACATGAAATTTGAATATATTTGCAAAGTTACTGGAATAAACATATTTTGGAATTATAATAACTCTGACCACACCCAGTCTCAGTGTTTGCTTTTAGATATATCCTTATTATTGTTTGCATTTATGTAAAGAATACTGAGCTGCATATTGGTGAGAGCATAGTTACATAGATTCACATATTCAGGTGTGGAATGGGTGACTTATCGAGTAACACAAAAGATAAATACTTGCGCTTCAGCGTACAATGTGGACCCTTGTGACTGATTGGATGGCGAAGTTTATTTCGATTTATCACGGAATAAAGGAGGAAAATAAAGAAGAAAATGTATGGACATGGACAAAGGGAAAATAATATAAAACGAAAGAAAAAAATCCTATAAAAAAGGAAATAGGATAAAAAGACGCGCGGTAAAGAGAGAATGAAGAAAAAAAACCCGAATGAAACAAATGTAGTGATGGATAATAATAGTTTGAGTAAAAAAGGAAACTATTATTTGAAAAGCAATAAAAAATACGGAAATAAAAAAATGTGAATTATAAAGCAAAGAAGTAAAGATGGACGAGAGAAAGAAAAGTATGATATTAGGATGGATGCAATGTTGATAAACATGCAAAGAAGGAAGAAATAATTTATGGAAATAAATAAAAACTATAGGAAGGAGCAGTGAATAAAAGAAATACAAAAATAAGAGAAATGGAATTAACAAAACGTGAAAAAATACAATTAACGCTGAATTTGCTATGAACATAGAAATAATCTGAAATAAGCCTCAGAATAAAAATTATTATTAATTAACGTAAACGTGAATAGAAGATAATGGAAGTCAAAGTAAATACACGTCCAATATTTTAGAGCCAAGGTGCGAATAAAAGTTTAAAAAGAGCAAATATTATTTCGCATACAACTGACAATAAAATATAAAAAGAAAATAGGAAAGAGAGAAATATAAGAAAAAAGGAAGAAGTTTAGATGAAGAAAACTAATGAGAACCGATTTAACAAGGGGAATGTATTCAAGAAAAAGGATTAGACAGGGAAGAAAAAGCCGAAGGAAAGGTGCCAGTAAAACGAAAGGTGTTTCCCGAAATTCCAAGCTTTTCGTGACAGAATCATTTCGCAGGGGACCTCGTTGGTATTTGGGCAGATTGGCCTTTCTTGAATTGCCATATCTCCACTTCCTTCCCAATTTTCACTCAGCAAAACTCGCGCTCTTTTCAACACCCACTCCGTCCTTCTCGTCGTCTATTTCTTTAACTATCCCTCTCTTAGCTCGATTGGAAAGAGCCAATAATATTGTTATAATGAACTAATTGGGTATCTTGGGTCGAGATGGTTTGCCAGTCGTGTTGTCTGCTGCACGACGTATAATCATGTTGTTATGGACAAGGTGTGAAATTGACCGGCCAACATCAAAGTAGGGCTTACAGAATGGACAAGACCACTTCCTTTAATAGGATAATCAAACCACACCGTTTGGCAATGGACGGTTCTTTTTCGCCAGTGATAAGTTGAGCGAAATACTATGAAGTCGAAATAAAAGCGGCTGGAATTGTTATTCGGAAAAGTGACGGGAAGCAATGAAATGATATAACAAACAGACGGAAATATTACAAGTAATGTTGAGTGCTGATGAATATGAAGCTGGAACAAAGGGAATTCATATTCATATAAAAAAGATATTAACAAAATTATAAAATATTTTTTTTAAAAGTCACAGATTATCATAAATTTTTTTTTAAAAGTCACAGATTATCATAATTTTTTTTTAAAAAGTCACAGATTATCATAAAAAATAATAACGAATATAATTCATATTCATATAAAAAAGATATTAACAAAGTTATAAAATATTTTTTAAAAAGTCACAGATTATCATGAAAAATAATAACGAATATAATTTATATTCATATAAAAAAGATATTAACAAAGTTATAAAATATTTTTAAAAAGTCACAGATTATCATAAATATAATAACGAATATAATTCATATTCATATAAAAAAGATATTAACAAAGTTATAAAATATGTTTTAAAAAGTCACAAATTATCATAAAAAATAATAACGAATATAATTCATATTCATATAAAAAAGATATTAACAAAGTTATAAAATATTTTTTAAAAAGTCACAAATTATCATAAAAAATAATAAAGAATAGAATTTATCTTCATATAAAAAGATATTAACAAAGTTATAAAATATTTTTAAAAAGTCACAGATTATCATAAAAATAATACCGAATATAATTCATATTCATATAAAAAAGATATTAACAAAGTTATAAAATATTTTTTAAAAAGTCACAGATTATCATAAAAAATAATAACGAATATAATTCATATTCATATAAAAAGATATTGACAAAATTATAAAATATTTGTAAAAAGTCACAGATTATCATAAAAAATAATAACGAATATAATTCATATTCATATAAAAAAGATATTAACAAAGTTATAAAATATTTTTTAAAAAGTCACAGATTATCATAAAAAAAATAAAGAATATTATTCATATTCATATAAAAAGATATTAACAAAGTTATAAAATATTTTAAATAAGTCACAGATTATCCTAAAAAATAATAACGAATATAATTCATATTCATATAAAAAAGATATTAACAAAGTTATAAAATATTTTTTAAAAAGTCACAGATTATCCTAAAAAATAATAACGAATATAATTCATATTCATATAAAAAAGATATTAACAAAGTTATAAAATATTTTTTAAAAAGTCACAAATTATCATAAAAAATAATAAAGAATAGAATTTATCTTCATATAAAAAGATATTAACAAAGTTATAAAATATTTTTTTAAAAGTCACAGATTATCATAAAAATAATAACGAATATAATTCATATTCATATAAAAAAGATATTAACAAAGTTATAAAATATTTTTTTAAAAGTCACAGATTATCATAAAAAATAATAACGAATATAATTCATATTCATATAAAAAGATATTGACAAAATTATAAAATATTTGTAAAAAGTCACAGATTATCATAAAAAATAATAAAGAATATAATTTATATTCATATAAAAAAGATATTAACAAAGTTATAAAATATTTTTTTAAAAGTCACAGATTATCATAAAAAAAAATAAAGAATATTATTCATATTCATATAAAAAGATATTAACAAAGTTATAAAATATTTTAAATAAGTCACAGATTATCCTAAAAAATAATAACGAATATAATTCATATTCATATAAAAAAGATATTAACAAAGTTATAAAATATTTTTTAAAAAGTCACAGATTATCCTAAAAAATAATAACGAATATAATTCATATTCATATAAAAAAGATATTAACAAAGTTATAAAATATTTTTTAAAAAAGTCACAGATTATCATAAAAAAGAATAACGAATATAATTCATATTCCTATAAAAAAGATATTAACAAAGTTATAAAATATTTTGTAAAAAAGTCACAGATTATCATAAAAAATAATAACGAATATAATTCATATTCATATAAAAAAGATATTAACAAAGTTATAAAATATTTTTTTAAAAAGTCACAGATTATCATAAAAAAGAATAACGAATATAATTCATATTCATATAAAAAGATATTAACAAAGTTATAAAATATTTTTTAAAAAAGTCACAGATTATCATAAAAAAGAATGGCGAATATAATTATATTCCTATAAAAAAGATATTAATAAAGTTATAAAATATTTTTAAAAAGTCACAAATTATCATAAAAAATAATAACGAATATAATTTCATAAAAAAATACTTATTCGTGCATGGTAAGTTTCTGTAAAACCAAAAAAACGAGCATATGTTGTTAGATATGCGTCATCACTTATCAATACTAAAATCACAGGAGGGTAAAAAGGCTTTAGATTGAGATTTATACATCGACAGTTAAAAAGTTGATGATTAGAATGAGAGGATTGAAAATCTCTACATACTACTGAATCAGAAATATAACCGATAATGAAAACAAAAGTATTTCCTCTTTTGTCAAAAATATCTTGTCGGTTAAGTAAAGTCGAAATACAAACTAAGTTGGAGACAAGAGTTACAAGATTGCCGGAAGTGTACGCAACGTCCAATTTTTATTCTCTTATAAACTACTTGCATATCGAATAATATACCGATTCGAAGGAGAGAACTTAAATACTTACTATACATTAACCATCAGTGCCTAAGGTCGCTCTGTAAAAGGATTTATCAGGACAGTCTGGCATGAGGATACTTTTCCCTAGAAGTAAACCTCGACCAAATATTCAAAAACACACAGTGTTCGCAGATACCCTCGGTATGGTTAACCCACACAAGCTTTTATTCTCCAATGATATTACTTAAATGACCAACACGAAGCTGGATACTCAACCAGATTAGATGAATTCTTGTCCTGGAGTCCAGTAAGAAAAAAAATAGAGCAAAAAGTTATATTATAACATATTAAAATGGTCAATTGAGGAGAGAGACAATTATGTTATCTACTTTTTACTAACTCGGTTTGAGTGATAAAGAACTTTTTATGGAACATTCGAATATCTATGTCTTTCATATAGAGTTCAAATATTAACCTCAAATAGGGTACTCCTTGATTTCGACTGAAATAAAATGACGCAAAGAGAAAGAATTAGTTTATGTTTCAGGAACTGCGAAATTGTTAAAATATTTGAGAACGAAAATATTGAATTGAAAATAAACATTTGTTTCACTAACTCGCTGCATAATAGTACAGTAAATAAGAAATGAAAATTCTGCTTAAAAAATCTGTTTTTTAGGGTAACATATCTTTAACATGTGTTTGTATTATAATTGATTAGAATAAAAACAATCTCTATTATATTTCTCGTTGTTTATCTGACGTTCTCAGATTCTACTGAAACGATCCGGTTAAAATTTTGTATATAATGTGTTTATGCAGCTAAACCAGTGTTATGGTATCCGTTCGAGGCACAGTTAGAGATTTGTGGGGATTCCTCAACACAGTAGCACTTTTACTAAATACATATTCTGTGAAACTACTGGGACTAATCTGGCTGAACTATTGTACGGAGCTGTGTCATGATAAGGTGCAGCGAATAAAATATTATGGTATCCGTTCGATGTACAGGTATAAATAAATAAGCATTAATATTTAAGTTGAATTTTCTATCAGCAATTACTGAGACAATCTGACTGAAAGTTTGGATCTTTGCTACGACAAGATGTAACGGACTAAGTATTATTGTATCCGTACGATGCACAGCAAAGTGTCTAATAGAGACTAGTGTTACCGGTGGAAATTCCACGGTAGTTAAAAACATCATCACATACGCAAGCAATAGAGTGTCCTTCAATATAATAATCAGTGTAATATTAGTTTCAATCAGACGTGTATTAAAAACTAAATATTTCCTAGACAAATATGGAGAACTGCTTGAGATTACAAAATTATTACAAAAAAGAAAACTATAGTAAGACATCACTTTAGAATTAACCAGAGGTGACTTTTCCAGGGAATTCTTGTTATGCTAACATTACATATAGTAGTTGAAAAAAAAAACAAATTACAATTAATCAAAAGTGACTTTTCCAGGACATTTAATAACTAGTTGAAAAGAGTTAAGTTTTCTCACAACTAATCAGAAGTGACGTTTCCGGGACATTTTTGTAATAAAGCACTTTTCCGGGGCATTTTTGTATTATTAAACTTTGTAACATTAAATATAATATTTGAAAAGCAAAACATTTTTCTCAAAATTAATAGAAAGTGATTTTCCAGTACATTAGTGTAATTAACCAAGAGTGGGTTTTCGAAGCATTTTTATAATTAATCAGAAGCGACTTTTCCAGGGCACTTTCATAATGTAAAAACATTGTTACATTAAAAAAAGTAGTTGAAAAAAAATTTTTTTTTCTTACTGACATCATTTATGAAATAACATTTACAGGGCATTTTCGTAATTTATCACAAGTGACTTTTCCGGACCATTTTTGTAATGATAAAACTTTGTTACATTAAATAAAATAGTTGAAAAATAAAACATGGATTTTAACGTTTTGACTTATAAAAGGCGTCTATAAATCTATATATTAATTAGAATGTCTAACAAAAGACACCATTTTATTTTTACTAGCCCTTTGGAATATTCCACTTTTCTTTTTAGGAATGCCACGATGATAACGGTAGAAGCAAATTGCCGTATTGATATAGAGATTAAAAGGGATTATTATGTCATGCAAGCATGAAGAAACATTCAACCATATTCAACCATAAATTTGAACAAAAACTCTTAATCAAAAAGCTGCTTGCCCTTTTTTAATGGACTAAAATGTCTAGTAAATTCATATTTTAGTAAATTCCGCCTGAAAGCGAAAGATAATCAAGTGTTTATTTCAGGATTGTTTCCAATATGTTATGTGCATGGACCGGAATATTGGGAACATTATTTATTATACCAGAAGTGCTTCGCAATGCTAAAGATAACAAATAAAAATGAACCTAAAGATGACAGATAAAGTTAAACCTATTTGTAAATAGAACAATGATTAGCTTCGGATCTTTGGACAAGGTGAATATTAATCGTCTGTAACCAATAGTGAATAACCTGGTGCGAGGCATTGAGTGATTAAAGATTATATCAAGGCCCTTTTAAAATCAATACAAACTATTTTCATCTGTTTTGCTTTCTTCATTACCAAACTATAACACTTGATATTATTTGTATTATCAACGAATTTCGGTCATATAAAGCATATATATCGTTGATTTCATGGATGATGTTCTAATGTGTAGGTGAGATATTGCATTATATAAAAATACCTAATATATGGACACAACGTGTATATAGATAGACACATTAGAAGAATATTAAATTTTCTGAACAGAACAGGTCAGCATCATTTTTATGACCCCACACAAACATTTAAATAAATATATAGTGCAGTGCATTCTCATATTGAGACTTCTTATTCTTCAGAAAGTACTTGAAATTATACATAGAAATATTTAATTGTATACACATACCTAACGTTCTATATAAATAAAACAGTAGACGTATGTGTGTGTAAATATCTAACAGGTAAACTCTTAAACTACTATTCATATAGCACTGAAATTCTCAGGAAATAATATTCGTGCACCAAGGGTGGTTTATAGCGAACATCTTTGCTTGTATACAGACATCCGCAAATTTACATATGAAATATTCATTAACCATTACCTTACATTTTCGTTTTTATGCGCATGCGCGCACATTCGGTTAATTCCTTAAACTTTTTCTCAGGTTTGAAGGATTGTTTTTTTTATTTCAATTCTAACTGATGACATCAACTTATTTTTTTATGTCTTGTATTAAAAAAATGAAATCATACGTAAATTTTACTCGCGGTATGAAATTTGTAAATATGAAAACAAACATATATCTTTTATACGATTTCATATTTACTTTATTTCATACATATTTTTAAGACAGGGGGGATGACACACGGAATACGGACTATGCTGAAATAATAACGTTATTATTTACCCATATTAAAAAAACACAAATCATGTATTTCGGAAAACTGCTGAGTCATTTTCCGGAAGTGACGTCACGTGTTGATGATGATGGTGGAACAAGCACGATTATGTTGCTTTTACCAAACCTTTTTTTAGGTGAGGTTATGATGTGGTGAATTAATGCCTGTTCATTCTCCCAAGTATTACCACCACTTTTTCTGGGGCCAGTAGATGATTTCGCTGAAATTCTGCACCAAAACAGATTCTACACTTTGATCTTAGCCAAAATGCCAAGTAAGCGTACTAGAGAAGAATATGAGTAAGTCCCGGAAATGGTTGAAGCAGTTTATGATCTCAAAATACTTTATTACATGTTTATTTTTTAAGGAAGTGGAGATACGGAGTCAATCCCGGAAACGACTGAAGCAGTTTACAATCTCCAAATTTCTTTATTCCACATATTTTTAACAGTGGGGAGGTGGGGATATGGTGTCAGTTTGGGAAATTGCTGAAACAGTTTACGAACTCAAAATTACTTTCTTTCATATATATTTATAAGAGACAGGAGGATATGAAGTCAGTCCCAGAAATGGCTGAGGCAGTTTATGATCTCAAATTTCCTTTATTTCATATTTATTTTTAAGAGAGAGGTTGATATAAAATCAGTCCCGGAAATGGCTGAAGCAGTTTACGATCTCAAAATTTCTTTATTTTTTTAATCTATTTTTAAGAGAGATGGGATGATGTAGAATCAGTCCAGCAAATGGCTGTAGAATTTTACGATCTCATATTAACTTTTTATGTATATATATATATATATATATATATATATATATATATATATATATATATATATATATATATATATATATATATATATATATTTTAAGACAGGGGGATGGAAAACTGACATACGAAATACGAACTATGAAATAATAACATTACTTAGAAAGCCATTCTTAATATGGGGGTACCTTTTAAACTATTCTGTACTTTCATCTAACAATTTATTAAATAAAAACTGACATATGAAATATAGAACGTGATGAAATAACGTTATAATATAGAAAACCATCGTTAATATAGGGGGAGGAGAGTATTTTTGTAAACTATTCTGTACTTTCATCTAACAATTTATTACATAAAAACTGACATACAGACTAAAGACTGTGCTGAAATAATATTTATATATTAATTTGGAAAGTCTGCTGAGTTCTATTCTAGAAATTATATAATTTCGTTTAAAATTATAGTGTCGGTGGTGGTTGTGGTCGGAAAAGAAACACAGTAATGACGAATTTTCTGTTGAAGCAAGCGTTACCTAATAACTAACCAAAACAATGTATTCATGCATTTATTTAGAAATTTTACTGATTCATTTTCTAACAGTGAATTCATTTTTTTTTTAAATTATGATGATCTTGGTGGAAAGAGAAATTAGTTCATATATGTTATACAATAACTGTCGAGAGTATGTTAAATTGTTTCATATATATATATATATATATATATATATATATATATATATATATACACATTACCTTGTGAGTGGACGGTGTTGGTACAGCATCGCTAAGCAATGTGCCCACTAGATTGAACTAACAGTTAGAGTCAAGGACCAATAAATAGCTGGTATGGTACCCAGCAGCACAGAAAGCTTACCAGGGTGGATCAGGCCCTTTACTGTTGGCTCACAACTGATCTAGGAGATGGAACACTCTTACAAGAAAATCTTGCGATCGTTTTATCATCTGACGTGTGGCACATGCGTGCACCTCTACAGACCATTTTAATCCGAACGAAAGAGTGTGCTTTGTTCAGGACAAGCAATGACCACTTAAAACAAATCAAAGTGCCGGTTGTTCAGTGAACAATTTTCACTCATTTAAGCCTAAGGTTTGGTACATCGATATGTGCTTTTGTTACTAATTATAAATCAATAAATCCTGTGGCGATGATGGAATTGTGACGGGAACAGGTGAAGGATGTCACTGGTAGTTCTTAGCATGAACATTGCACATAGGTGGTGGAAGGTAGATGGCCGTTTTTCACAACACTGAAGTAATTTTGTGACTCGTGTCCTCCTTTCATAACAAAACAGCCCTTTATAGGATGGCACTGCATTCCTCTTCATGGGGAGGGGTCTACAAAAGGTGACCTACAAATTGCTTACTTGCTCATGTCCCTGTCATCAGGTGCAGATGTCTGGGCATCCAATATTTGCACCCAAATCAAGAATAGAAACAATATACATGGAACGAATATGTTCATTGCGACTTGGAATGTAAGAACACTTCAGGATAACAAAACGAACCCTGAACGAAAAACCGCTATCATAGCACGTGTGTTAAGGCATCATAGAATTTCTGTTGCAGCTCTTTATGAAACTAGGTTTGCTGATACAGGACGGCTAGAGGAAGTTGAAGGTGGATACACTTTTTATTGGATTGGAAAACCAAGTTCTGAGAAACGTGAATCTGGCGGTGGGTTTGCCATCAGGAATGATATTGCCAAAAAGCTTGAGTCCCTGGCCGTTGGTATAAATGACAAACTCATGTCCTTGCGTATTGCAGTAGGAAAGGACAAATATGCCACAATTTGAGTTGCTATGCACCTACACTTAATTCATCTGATGAGCTAAAAGAGAGGTTTTATGTTTCTTTACGCGAACAGATTAACAAGGTCTGTATACAGGATAAGCTGTTTGTCTTGGGTGACTTCAATGCTCGTGTGGGTAATGATACACAATTCTGGAGAAATATCATTGGTTCACATGAAATTGGTAAAGTCAACTAAAATGGTGTTCTCTTATTGTCTCTTTGCAGTGAATTCGATCTTTTTCTCACTAATACTGTGTTTCAGCTGCCTAATTGCAAGAAAGCCAGTTGGAAACATTCCCGGTCTAATCATTATCATCTCATTGATTATGTCATTGTATGTCGTCCTGATAGACAAGATATAAATCTTACACGCTCTTACAGCATCGGGGAATGTTGGTCAGACCATTAATTGATCTGCTCCACAGTTAGGATGAAAATCAAGCGCCCTGTTCGAAACCAACGTAATCCTTCCATCAAGAAAATTGATGTAGGCAAATTGAAGGTTAAGGAGATAATGCACTCATTTCAAAAGGCTAAGTATTTTTTTATACAAATGTGGAAGCCAACTGTTAATTAGGAAACTAAGTGCCCTGTTTTCATTAATATGGGAACTTGGTACTGTGCCACAACAGTTCAAAGACGCGTCAATTATTCACCTGTTTAAGCACAAAGGAAATAAGTGTGAGTGTGATAACCATAGAGGAATTTCTCTTTTGTCTGTTGCTGGTAAGATTCTAGCTCATATAATCCTAAACAGACTCAGTGGTTCAATCTGTAAAACTATGCTCCCAGAAACCCAGTGTGGTTTTAGGACAGGAAGAGGCACTGTGGACATGATCTTCAGCCTTCGGCAACTACAGGAGGAAGCGAAGGATCAGAATAAGGACTTGTTTGTCACATTCGTTGACCTCACAAAGGCATTTGATACCATCTCTAGGGATGCCCTGTGGACTGTTTTGAGGAGGCTTGGTATTCCGGACAAGATGTTGAATGTGATTGTCTCCTTTCACTGGGGATTGGTGGCGACAGTATAATCTGGCTATGAACAAAGTGAACCATTTGAAGTGTCAAATGGAACTAAGCAAGGATGTGTCCTTGCTCCGATCCTATTTGCTCTTTTCTTTTCGGTGATGCTTGAGACAGCTTTCAGTAACACCTCAGGATGCATAGGTTTTGATATCGATGAAGTGGAGGATTATTTAACCAGCAACGGTTCATGGCCAAAACCAACACTTCTGTGCAGACTGTTCTTGACCTCCTTTATGCTGATGACTGTGCTCTTGTCACCAATAGTCTTGATGACATGCAGAAAATCCTCAATAGCTTTTCTGGTGCATGTAAGGCTTTTGGTCTTACAATTAGCATAAAAAAGACTGAAATTATTCACTAGCCAAAACCAAACACTACGTCCTCTTCACAACCAGTGGTATATGTTGATGGTGAAGCTTTGAAAACAGTATCTTCTTTTACATACCTCGGCTCTGTTGTGTCTGATGATGCTAAATTTGAAAAGGACATCCAATGTAGAATTATTAAAGCTAGTGAGGCATTTGGTAGGTTGCGACACAAACTCTGGAACAGCCACGATGTGTCTCTAATGTAAAGGTGGCAGTCTACAAATCTGTTGTTCTGCCTACTCTTCTGTATGGTGGCGAAACGTGGACCTTGTACCGCAAGCATATGAATCAGCTTGACTCCTTCCATATGAGATGCCTGCGTTTCATTTGCAATGTTGGATGGCAGGATTGTGTTCCAAATAGTGAATTACTGGAGAGATGTGAAATCACTGGTATTGAATCATTTTTGATCAGGATGCAAATGCTGTGGTCGGGTCATCTTGTGAGAATGGATGACTCAAGAGTTCCTAAGCAACTTTTTTATGGGCAACTGACAAATTCTTGCCGTCCAATAGGGCGTCCCCTGCTTCGTTACAAAGATAAACTAAAAGACAACTTGAAACGTTGTGGAATTTCTCTGAGTTCTTGGGAGAGTGCATCAGGAGATCGCAGAGAATGGAGGAAGATGTGTTTTCTGGGAACCAAATAATTTGAACATAACCGCCTTTGTCATAGGGACGCTCCTCGTGCAAATATGAAGGCAAAACACAAGAAAAATCCACCTAAAAATTAATATGTATGCCATCTTTGACCGACGAGCATATGAAAGTTCACCATCTGTGGAGGAGTGTACCGGACGTCTACAGGATTGCAATTATGCATGTGGTGTCACAGAGCTTAGGAGCTGCTGAAGATTGCATACTGAACCCTCATTCATCGTCTTCTATGAGAGAATCCACCATATATTTACATTCCCCGTCAGAGGGTAGAAAAATTATTTAATATATATGTTGTACATTATCCGTCCTATGAATTGTAAAGTCGTTTAATATTCGTGCTGTTAATCACATGTCCTAGGGAAGTTAAAATCATTTCATATATAATTCGTGTAATTCACGTCCCATGTTAGGTAAAATTTTGTTTGCTCGAAATAGCAAATGATATATAGAGATAAAAAATTTTCTCTCTCCTAAGAATAATAGATATGTTCAAACCTAATTTTCTAATTGTTTTATACGGTTCTGAGGTGGATGGGCCTGCTAGTCTATAATATAAATATCACCTCTCTGTTTAAATGTATGTATGTATGTATGTATGCACAAAACTTTCGACAAAAGCGACAGATGTTTTGGAAATTGGTAGTTTTACGTCTCGGACGAAAAATTGGCAAAAAAACAAAAAATCAAAATTATTCCTTCACTGGGCAGTTTTCTACAAGAAAGGGTCGATTTTTGCGAGCCATTTTTGCAAGTCATCGTATCGGTTGGATTGAGTTTGCCTAATTTTAACGTTCCGAACTTCCGGTCGGGTCATAGAGTAGCGGTAATGCGTCAGATTTTCTTTCACTGTCATTTTTGCCTTTGCGTCACGGGTTCGAGCCTGCCTACCACCACTTTTTTTTTCTCAACACACACCTCCAAACGCCGGGCATAATCAGTATTTTCTAAACATGCTAAAAAATTTCAATTTTTTAATGATCACATATATTGAAGATCTCAGAAATCAAGGATCCCTTTTCTAAGGCCTTGGATTTCTGAGATCTTTTATTTCACTTGAAATTCAGATATTCAATTGAATTTCTTCTTTACCTCTCAAATACTGAGTAAAGAAGTTGAGAACATACTTTTCCTCTCTTAATTGACCATTTACATATGTTATATATATTTTTCTTGTGAACACTTTGACCTATTGAATTCCAGGACAAGAATTTATCTAGTCTGGTGGAATATCCAACTTCGTGCTTTTACTTGAGGTAACATTACTTTGAGTAGGTGCACTATTCCTCGTAAAAGCTAGTGTGGGTGTGCCATAACGAGGAGATATTATTTGAGACATGAATACAGCGTGCTTTTGGTTATTTAGTCGGGGAATGTACAGTCATGTCGATTTCTCCTGACAAAGCTCCGTAAAGAAAAACTTTAGCTACATGAGATTTTTCCACCATAAATACTGATTCTCACTTCGTCTTTGTCGAAATGAATGTAACTCTACTAAAAAAAGCAGCCTTATTTGATTAGCTGCTATAACTACTTTCATACTAGAACTGAAATATTTTGTAAAGATTTTGCAAGAAAAAACATTCCTTCCAGAAAGTACCTGACTTCTGATTTAGTCTACAAATATAAGAGACTTGCTCAAAAAAGTGAGTAAAGCTTTCACATCCGGGGAATTGCTGCTCAAAGCAATATTTCTCCCTCTTTACATGGTAAAAAATCGATTTCAAAATCTAGTGGGGGTATCTTTCACACAGAAGATATAATTCCAGTACTTCTCGCGTATATTGTTATATTAATGGTAGGGGCTTAACAAACTTTCACATCACTACTCATCCCACGGTAAATCGTTTACAACAATAATTTGTTTACAAGCACAGAAAAGGACTTTCCTTTCTATATGTGCAAAAACAAAATACCACAAGTTTGGTTCTGAACCGACTGCAGTATGATTGTCTTCTAAGTCCAATCTTAACAAATACTCGTCGTCTTGGAAAATCGTCCTTTTATATGTAAGCTTGGTGCAAAAACAACATCACGTTCTCACATATGTTACTTTTATATATGATTTCTGAATTAATGATATATTATTTTGAAGTCCGTGTTTGGCTCTATTGAATCGGATTATTCCTTATCGTTCTCAATCTCTCCATTTATTTTTTTGCAGACTTTTCAACAGCATGGACAAAATTCAAACCCGCATGATTTTTTGTTCCAGTTCAAAATCAGACGAAAAGCTGCTGAGACTTCTGTTGATATCAATGATGCGTTTGGAAAAGAACGTGTGACACAACGGTGGTTCAAAAAATTCCCCAATGTTGACGAAAGCCTCGAAATGAAGACGGTCGCGGTCGACTGCGGTTGATAATGAACATTTGAAAGCCTTAATTGAAGCCGATCTTTGTAAAACAACACGAGAAGTTGCTGTTGAATACAAGGTCGACCATTCAACAGTCGTTCCCCACTTAAAGTAGGGAAGTCAAAAGATTGGATAAATTGGTGCCGCATGAATTGAACGATAATGAAAAAAATCGTCATTTTAAGGTGTCTTCTACGTTCCTTCTGCACAACAAAAGCGACCCATTTCTCGAGCGGATTGTGACACATGATGAAAAATGGGTTTTCATGGACAAACGGCGACGTTCGGCACAGTGGTTGGATATCAAAGAAGCTCCACAACACTTCCCAAAATCGAAATTGTACCACAAAAGGTTATCGTGACTGTTTGGTGGTTTGCGTTTGGTCTCCTTCATCACAGTGACTTGAATCCGGTCGAAATGGTTACAGTGGAAATGTACTGCCGACAAATTGACAAAATGCACCAGGAGCTCCAACCTATGTGGCCGAGATTGGTCAATATGAAGGAACCAATTCTCCTCCATAACAACGATCGCCCGCATGTTGCTCCATTGACCCTGTAGAAGCTGAACGAATTGGGCTACAGGCCTCTTCCTCATCCACCATATTCATCGGATCTCTCGCTCACCGATTATCACTTGTTCAAGCATCTCGGAAACTTCCTACGCAAAAAATTGCTTCAAAAGCCGAGATGATGCCGAATCGCCCCTCATTGACTTCATCGCTTCCAGCACTCCGGATTTCTATGCTAATGGGATAAATAAACTTGTTTCTCGTTGGCAAAAATGTGTTGATTCTAATGGTTCTTATTTCGATTAATAAAGGTTATTATGAAAGGAGTTATGATCTTTTGAAGTTGAACGTCAAAATACGACATTATTTTTGCACCAACCCAATAATATTCTGCCCATTTCACTCGCTGTTTTAATCCTCTTCTCCATTCAACAACTTTATCACGAGTTAGGTTATTAATGTTGTATGCATTTCATATACGCTGTTCGTGATGTAGTACCCTTCGAGTTTGAAGAGTTCCACAATTGATTTTCTAGTCAAGTCTACATTTATGGAGTGGTAGTTTTGCGAAAATACATTGAATGGTAATTACCACCTTACAATATAAAAATGCTTTCTTTGGTACTTCTTCATCCATAGGTATTTTAAAGTTGAACATTTTAGTGTTAAGATTTTTAGTTATTCTTTTCAGAAGAAATTAAGCTTGAATTATTAAAAATTTAACATATTTAAAAAAAATCTAAACAATACACCCATTTTCAGATTTAATCTATTATTTTTGGAAAGATTTAAACATCAGACTTTGAATGCAATTGGTACAGCATACATGTAGAAGAGAAAGTATCAAATAGAAAATAGAGATTCTAAAGTTTGTTGTATTTCTTTCATGTGTGCGTGATTATTTTAAAAGCAAATTGTTATATTTGCCTGTAACGAATTAAACGAAGCAAGGCTGTGTACCAGCATTACTACTCTTCAACCCCTACACTTGCATGATGTCTCATGCAGTGAAAAACCTGGGGCAGGGGGTATACATTCGCTACCATTTTGATGTTTTTTTTTTTTTTTACCTACGCCGAATAAATGTCAAGAACAATAGCCTTGTAGATCTCATCTAAGAAGTCCTCTTTGTTGACGACTCTGGTTTAGTGGCGCATGCTGAATAGCATCTTCACTTGATGCTAAAACAATATTTAGAAGCTTCCAAAATGTCTGGCCTAACAATCAGCCTTAGTAAAATAGAAGCACTGTGTAAACCTGCACTAGAAATAAGGCACCCAAATTCGACCATTATAATTTTCAACACTCAGCTAACGAACGCGAAACACTTCCAATATCTAGAAATCAACATATCTTCTGATGGATTCTTTATCAAAACATCATGAAAACCGGCCAAGTTTTAAGAAACTCTGAAACAAAGTGCACAACATACTTTCAGCATAAAAGTGAAAGTTTAAAATGGTCCTTCTTTCCTGTCTCCATTGTTGTGAGACTTGTGCGCTTTTGGAAAAATTGAACATGCTTGCTCTACTTTTCGTCTTTGAATGCCGTTGACTGCATTTTAAAGAAAGAGCGTTTGCTCATTAGGAGCGAACTGCGGCAGGTTGTTCATGTGGTCCACATAGAAGAATGCCGTACACCAAAGCGTTTGCTCTACCGAAAACTTTCGAAAGGAAAGGTAAATCATGATCGTCCAAACAAAAGGACACAAGAAACACAATTCTGCAGTGGTGCGAACTTGAACCAAACAAATTAGAGGACTGTGCTAAAGTGGCGAGCATCCGTCCACAAAACTATTGTCAGCCTTTAAGATACTCCTCTCCAGAAGTTCATCGCAGTCAGAGATCAGTGTCACAGAGCATCAACAGCAGTCATTCAAACTACGAACTTTTGGTGCATCTACTGTGCCAGACCCTACGCCTCCATCCAGAAGTTACAAAACCACCGCCGAAAAGTGTCCAAAACGATTCGTCTTCGAACACGACGAATTAACGACAATGTCTTAATGAAGAGTGTTTATGCTGGACTGAGATTATTAAAAAAATATTTTCAAAGGTTATGTACACAATAATATTTTTTGATGATAAATATCTTTATTATAATTAACGCTATAGAATGTGGCATAACTTTTGTAACCATGGTGTGTTGTATTATAAACTGTGTCAACCGCTTTATTTCAGATTAGTAAAATATCAATATTTCACTAAATATATGTCACACAAAAATGAAAATTGTATCATCAAATGACTGTTTATTTCCCAAACTTTTATTCAAATCCATGTGATATTCACGAAGTTATGATATTTTATTTATTATCAAGTAATTTATACTGTCCATCGCTTTATTGCAGTTCTTTCAAAAAGCCAAAAAAGGAGCAATTCCCGGTTATCGATTGTTGTTAAACTCGCAGAAGTATTGTTCATCAAAGATTTAGCTATGGAGCTGGACAGCGACCCAAAAACTTTGGCTTCATTCGTGAACCATCCCAACACCAAATCCCGAAAGGATAAAGGCACCAGGAGAAACCTTTCACATCGTGATATTCCGAATATTCGTAGGGAAGTCAACCGAAACCCAAACAGCACCAGTGCTTCCATTTTAGCAAGAGCTGGAATCGCTCCAAGATCCAAACAAGCCCAATGTAATGTGTTGAATGAGATGGAAAGGAACATCAAAACTATTCCAAGGCCTCCATTGAGCAAACAACATAGGGAAAAACGAAAGGCTTGGGCGCAGAATTACATGAAAATGGATTTCCAACATGTCCTATTTACAGATATGACCCGTTTTACTCTTTACGATCCGGATGGATGGGCCAAACGTTGGAACTCTAACCCCTTACAGAGTTTATCGCCAACGAGGAGGTGGAGTCATCATGTTTTAGGCGTTAGTTGGTTGGACCTTCCTAGTTGCAGGGAGTGTAAAACATACCAGCAATGCGTACACAACGTTTTTTGATAAACATGTCACCATGTCTAGATGACCTACCATTGTCACGTCGCTTTCAGATGATTTTATGCATGACAATGCACCATCTAGGGCGACTACAGCCTTCCCTAAATCTATGCTTCTTTGGATAAACTCTCATGGCCTGACCACCGTGTTCTCCAGACGTTAACCCTATTGAATATGTCTGGTCAATATTAAAAAGAGGAGTTTACTTAAAAGGGTGAATTGTGGAGAACATAATTTATATTGCTAGAGCCATAACTCTTTTTTGAGATCAAACAATTGACTTCCCCGGGTGACAAAACGTTGTTTTAAGTTATTTAAAGAATGGTGGATATGTGGATAAATAATTTATTTATTTGAAGCTTAGCACCTAGGGTGTGCTTTTTCTCATTATTCTTTGACAGAAAAATATAATATAAAATAAAGTTCGCATGATAAGATTTTGGATATTTGTCCTAAAACAAAATTTTAAGAGACCTGCAATAAGGCGATGAATAGTGAAAATTCCACGATAAAGAATAAAATGTCATAACTTTGTGAATATCGCATGAATTTGAATAAAACCTTTGGAAATAACTAACCTTAAAGCAGGCGTTTGATGATATAATTTTTATGTGATATGTTTTATTTGTATATTAAATCCATGTTTAATACTTCGAACCCATGTCATTAAGCAAATTACTTGTTGGCAATATAACTACGCATATTATCCAAATGTACGTTACCACTTATTAAAAAAGACGATACAATATAAATTCTAATAATATTTATGAATGCAAATATATTTATAAACTCAAAGCATTGTAAGCGTTCACAGTTCGATTTCTCTCTATCACATTTCCCTATCAAAATGAACGTGTCTAGCAAAAGTAAAACAGAAAAAGCAGTAAAACAAAAGAAAACAAGTAGTTTATATCAATAGAAATCGTAAAAGAAGAAAATTGAATGCAGGAATGAGACCTACAAGCAGGTTCATTTCACAAGTCATACCGTAACGCGTTAAAAATGTGCATTAGACGAAAGGAGAACGCATCCAGTTATGGTTCTCTAATTGAAAACTCTCACTTTCCATCAGTATAGAGTTGTTTTGAGGATGAATTGAGTTGCACTGGCTTTGCACCTTCGGCTTGCAGGCTTGCGCAATATCTATCGGAGATAATTTGAAAGGGAAGTTGATAGATTCCTAATGATAACAACATAGGATTAAGCAGTGAAAAGTTTGTTTTTTGTTGGAATTAACAATCAAGCTAAATAGCCATCTGTTTTATGACAAAAAATAATAATGTGTTTCCTATTTAGGTGTAATAGTTACACGTTAATCTTAAATATATTAAAACGTATTACCGAATAAAAATATTACCGCGTTAGATATTGCTTATATATAATATCGATCCCTCGGCACACACATCTCTATCGACTCTTCAATTTCCTCCTATTCATGTCTTTCTACATAAGTACAAAATGTACTTTTTTTTTAAAGAAAGACTCTAATTCAATGACAAATCGGCATATTAGTTAATGAAATAATCTAATTTTGTCTTTTATTTTTTATGGATTGTACTTTTTGCCATTTTAATTTTCTTTCTATATTTATCCATAACGCCCGGCATTGCCCGGTTGTAAAATGCGCATAAATATGATATTTTGATTAATGCAGATTTTATATATATATATATATATATATATATATATATATATATATATATATATATATATATATATATATATATATATATATAACATATTGGAACCAATATAAAGTAATAAAAAAAATGATTTGTTGGCCACCACCGAGAATCGAAACCAAAATGTTTAGCTTACGACTTTCTTTTTCCTTTGACTTTAATGCCTGAGTTATTAAGACATGTTTGCTGCAATGCTTAAATAAAAAAAATCAATAGCTATTGCGTTACGCATGCATATTCGTAATGCCGTCGTTCTACTTTCATCTGGCAATTTCCATTTCTTTAATTTTCACACTTTTGCTCCGATATTCACCAGTTAAAAACCAAACATAGTTTCGCATGGGTTCTATTACTCTATATATTAAGTTTCATGTCTGTAGACCAAAAGCTGACAAAGGAGTTTGGTAGGCAACATTTTTAAACGAATATATATATATATATATATATATATATATTTATATATATATATATATATATATACGCATACATAAATATATATGAAAAAAGGTTCTGTTTGCTAAAACCTTTTTACGCAAATATCACGCAAGTATAAATCATTTAGAATATCTGCATGAATATAATTACATGTATGTATCTTCTGTCTATCTATCTATCTATCTATCTATCTATATATATATATATATATATATATATATATATATATAAAAGTGAACGTGTCTGTATGTCTGTGTGTGTCTGTCTGTGTGTCTGTGTACATTTTCCTTCGCAATAACTCTGGTAATTTTAAGTTTACAGACTCGAAATTTGATATACAGGGTACTGAGATTTGGAGAAATCTATGTAATCGGTTTTCGGCCAGAAATTTGGCTGTTAAGGGGTCAAAGTACAACGATTTGACCTTTGAGAACTCTACCAAACTCTTCCGACAATTTGGGTCTAAACACTTGACATTTTAGATATAGGTTCCTGGGACATAATAACTTGATTTGAGCCCAAAACAATAGACTTTTAGGGGTCATAATTGGGGTCAAATTTTAAAAAATTGACATTTTTTTTTTTTTTTGCTCAGCATACACCTCCAAATTCCCGTGCAACGCCGGGCTTAAATGCTAGTATAAGTATAAAAGTGTCTGTGTATCTGTGTGTCAGTCTTTCTGTCTATGTACATTTCCCTATACAATAACTCTGTCAATTTTTAGTATACCGACTGGAAATTTGATATACAGGGTACTGAGATTTGGGAAAATCTATGTGATCGGTTTTCAGCCAGAAATTTTGCTGTTAAGGGGCCAATGTTCAATGATTTGACCTTTGTGAACTCTACCAAACCTTTCAAATAATTTGTGGTCTAAACACTTGACATTTGAGATATAGGTTCCTTGGACATGGATCTAACTTAATAACTTGATTTGAGCCCAAAACAATAAATGCTAAGGGGTTATAATAGGGGTCAAATTTTAAAAAATTGACCTTTTTAAATTTTTTGCGCAGCATACACCGCCAAACACCCGGGCAACGCCGGGCAACAATACATGTATATCTATAAATGTGAACGTGTCTGTGTGTTTGTGTGTCTGTGTACATTTCCCTACGCAATAACTCAATTTTCAGTCTACAGACTCGAAATTTGATGTACAGGGTACTGGTATTTGGGAAAATCTTTGTAATCCTTTTTCGGCCAGAAATTTGGCTGTTAAGGGGTCAAAATTCCACGATTTTACCTTTAAGAACTCTACCAAACTTCTCCGCCAATTTTGGGTCTAAACACTTGAAATTTTAGATATAGGTTCCCTGGACATGGATCATACTTAATAACTTAGTTTAAACCCAGAGCAGTAAATGTTAAGGGGACATAATAGGGGTCAAAGTTAAAAAATTGACCTTTTTTTTTTTTGTTCAACATACACCTCCAAACAGCCGGGCAACACCGGGATAAAATGCTAGTATATTTATAAAGTTGAAATTATCGGTGGGTTGGTACATTTCCCTACACAAAAACTCTGTCAATTTTAAGTCTACAGACTCGAATTTCGATATAAGACGTACTGAGATTTGGGAAAATATTTTTAATTGGCTTTCGGCCAGAAATTTGGCTGTTACGGTGTAAAAGTTCCACGATTTGACCTTTGAACACTCTACTAAACTTCTCCCACAATTTTCGATGTGGGTCACTTGGATATGGATCAAACTTTATAATTTGATGTAAATCCAAAACAATAAATATGAAGGGGTCAAAATTAGGGTCAAATTTTTAAAAAATGTTTATCTTTTCTAAATTACTCAGCCAATTTTTGGTCTAAATATTTGAAATTTTACATAAAGTCTACTAAGACATTGGGCTAGCTTTATACTCGATTTTTGGCCGAAAATGTGGCTGTCAAGGGGTAAAAGTTCAAAACATTTGACCTTTTCGATCTCTAGCTAACTATTCAGCTAGTTTTGTGTCTAAACATTTAAAATTTTACATAAAGGGTATTCATACATGCAGCAAGCTTTTTAATCAGTTTTTGGTCGAAAATTTGGCTGCCAAGAGGTCAGAGTTGAAATAGTGCCATTTGCAAACTCTAGCAAACCCCCTTGCTTATTTTGGGTCTATGACATGAAATCTAAGATGTAGGTTACCTAGACATAAGTCAAACTTTTTGATATATATATATATATATATATATATATATATATATATTAAAAAAAATATGGTACTCTTGCAGAATTGGATCCGAATCTTCGGGAGTTACCATCGATCATGGCTTGGGATTGACCAACATTCAATGGATTAAGCCGAAAGTTGCTAAACCATTGAAACGCTAAATAGTTTTCTTTTTTATTGTATTAAAAAATGTGAGTTTTTAATTAATATTTGGGTAAGGGGGCTGTTACTATACACAGATTCGAAAAAGTTGTTCAAAAACGAATAAATGAAAGCAAAGGTAAGGTAAATTACATTTCTATCTAACTGGATAATTTTTTAGTGTTTTTATTTAATGTAAAATGTTTAATCGGCTGAAAAACGCAGTGTTTATCTATGTATTTGAAAAAGACGAATGGTCACGGACTCTGTTGAATACGTTAAGTTTGGGAAAATCAGTTAAAAACTATACAAAACAATTTCAGACACCTACTAATTATATGTTATTGTGACATAGGCTGACATATTCGGTGGGTTTCTGATAGTATTTTGTAAATTAAAATCATTTTCTCAAACTTAACATCATCAACAGTGTCCGTCACCGTTTGTATTTTTCAAATACACTGATAAACACTGTTCTTCGAGCCGACTAAACGTTATAGTAAATAAAACGGATGTGTATTACTAAACACAGAAACGAAAAAGTTGTTGAAAAATAAATATAACAAATAAATGTTATCAAAGGCAAGATAAGTTACTTTTCTACCTAACTGGATAAGATTTTAGTGTTTTTATTTAGTGTAAAATGTTTAATCGGTTTGAAAATATTTAGTGTTTATCTGTATATTTGAAAAATACAAGTGGCGGCAGACTGTTGAACACATTAACTTTGAGAACATGAGTTAAAACTAAAAAACTATACAAAATACTGTCAGGAACTCACTCAATATATGTCACTGTGACATAGGCAGACATGTATTCAGTGGTTTTTAACAGTATTTTGTATAGTTTTTTTTAGTTCTAACTCATTTTCCCAAACCTAATGTGTTAACACAGTCTGCCGCCATTTGTAATTTTCAAATATAACAGTAAACGCTGTGTTTTTTGAGCCGAATAAAAATTTTGCATTAAAAAAACAAAAAAAATATCCATTTCGGTAATAAAGTAACATATATTGCCTTTGATAATATCTGTTAATAAGGTCACGTGAGTCGATTAATGTGTGCTAATGCACTTACTGATCCGCGCTATTTTTTAAAATCGTATTGTATTGCCAAGCTTAATTAAAGTTTTATGTTTTTTTGGTATTTTTTTTTAGATTAGGTCCACCTCCACAATTTTCTTTTAAATGACGACTTTTAAAGGTTTGCGACTATGCTGAATACAGAAATCGCATTGAAATTTTGCAGAAATAATTAGTTATCGAGATATAGATAGTTGTTTGATGCATTTTATTCTTTGGCGGCCATCTTTGTTACGCGCATAGATTTGTTTATGACGCGCGCAAGCGTATAAAAAAGACGGCTGCCAGAGATTACAATGCATTATACACATTTTTTTTTAATATCTCGATAACTACTTATTTCTGCAAAATTTCAATGTGATTTTCGTATTCAGCATAGTCGAAAACTTATAAAAGTCGTCATTTAAAAGAAAATTGTGGAGGTGGACCTAATCTAAAAATTTACCGTTTTTTTCATTCAATTGTAAGGTTAAAGTACAGAATAGGTATAAAACACCCTCTTCTCCCAATGTTAAGAATGACTTTTTAAATAATAACGTTATTATTTCAGCACGGATTAATAAGTGCACGAGTACCCAATTTCTTTATAAGCATTCATATTTTCTTATATAAAAACAACTTCTGTAAAAACGTGCACTTTCAATCTTTGTTAAAAAAAGGTTTTCTTGAAAGAAAACCCCCAAAAATACGGTAAAAAAGCAAAGAACAAAACGTTAATCGGTATTCATGCAGAGAGTGATCCTTGCTGAAATGATAACGTTATTATTTAAAAAGCCATTCTTAACATGGGAGGGGGTTTTGTACCTATTCTGTACTTTAACCTTACAATTGAATAAAAAACATATCATAAAACTTTAATTAAACGTGGAAATGCGATTTAAAAAATAGCGCAGATCACTCTGCATCAGCACCGAAGGTACAGAATAGTTAAAAAAACATCCTCCCTCCCCATGTTAAGAATGGCTTTCTAAATAATGTTAATGATTCAGTACTGTTCCTTGTCTGCTTAAGTTTAACTTTTGTTTATTAAATTGTTAGGTGAAAGTCCAGAATAGTTTCAAAACACCCCTATCCCCATCTTAAGAATGGCTTTCTAAATAATAACGTCATTATTTCAGCGGGGTAGCTTCTCTGCATAAGTATCATTTTTTGTTTTTAAATTGATAGGTGAAAGGACAGAATAGTTACAAAATACCATCCCCATGTTAAGAATGTCTTTCTAAATAACATTCTTTTCAGCACGGTATTTTCTATGCATACGTACTATCTATTTTTGTTTATTAAAATGTTAGGTGAAAATATAGAATAGATGCAAAACTCCCTCCCCATGTTTAGAATAGCTTTCTAAATAACGGTATTATTTCAGCACGGTACCTTCTCTGCATAAGTACTATCTATTGTTTATTAAATTGTTAGGTGAAAATATAAAATAGTTACAGAACACTCTCCCTTTCCCATGTTAAGAATGGTTTTCTTAATATTTCAGCACGGTACCTTCTCTGCATAAGTATCATCTTTTGTTTATTAAATTGTTAGGTGAAAGTATAGAATAGTAACAAAACGTCCTCCCCATGTTAAGAATGGCTTTCTAAATAACGTTATTATTCTATTATTATATTATTATGGTACTTTCTCTGCATAAGTACAATGTTTTGTTTATTAAATTGTTAGGTGAAAGTACAGTACTCATGCAGAGAGTGATCCGTGTTGTAATAATAACGTTAATATTTAAAAACCCATTCTTAACATGGGGAGGGGAGGGTGTATTTTAACCTTAAAATTGAATAAAAAAACATATAATAAAACTTTAATTAAACCTGGAAATACGATTTAAAATAGCGCGGACCACACTTTGCATTAGCACCAAATATTATTTAACTGTACTTTTACCAACCAATCTTATATCGAAAAACAAAAAAAAAATTAAAAAAGCAAGTGACAAACTTTTTTTTTGGCCTCATATAATAAAGAAAAAATGTGTAAATTAAAAAATTTGGAAGATAAATAAATGAATTATGTTTTTTTTGTTTTATTTTTTACTTATCGAGTAAACAGAAAATGAAATCTACTTCTTTTTCGTCAATTCGTGGCTGTGAAATGAATCGAACCGGAAGTTCAGTTTTATCAACAAAGCAGGTTCGCATTAACGGTTAAAAAAATATATTTATTTTATTTAATATTTTAATCATTCGCGAGGTAAATTTATTTTAATAACATAAAAACATCCCTCGACTCTAAAGATGGGTTGTCTGAAAAGTTCAAATAAATTGGTAACGTAAAAATATGTTTTTATTCACTTGTAACAAACCAAGAATTACATTTATATATACTAGCTGTACCCTGCCACGCGTTGCTGTGGCTTAATTTGGTGTAATGGAAAATTCTAATAAAAAGATAAAATGCATGTTTCTTATATTCTTAGTACAGCAATCCACTCTAAAAAAAAAATGAAAAAATGATACTCTTGCAGAATTGGATCCTGATCCTCGGGATTACCGTCAATCATGGCTTGGGCTCGACCAACAATCAGTGGATAAAACTAACGTTGAAAAAATACATTTTTTTCTTTCTTTCTTTTCTGTGTACAAAAATGTGAGTTAGTAATTAATATTTGAATGATGGGGGGGGTTACAATACACAGATTCGAAAAAGTTGTCAAAAAAAAAAAATGAAAGCAAAGGTAAGGTAAGTTACATTTCTACCTAACTGGATAATTGTTTAGTGTTTTTATGTAAGGTAAAATGTTTAATCGGCTGGAAAAACAGAAATGGTTGCAAACTGTTGAATACGTTAAGTTTGGGAAATTAAGTTGAAAACTAAAAACTATACAATACAGTGTCAAAAACCCACCGAATATGTTACCATGACATAGGCTGACATAATCGGTGGGTTTGTGACAGTATTTTGTATAGTTTTTTAGTTTTAACTCACTTTCTCAAACTTAACATAATCAACAGTGTCCGCCACCATTTGTATCTTTCAAATACACCGATAAACACTGTTACTAAACGTTACATTAACTGAAAAGGGTTTGTATTAACAGATACAAAGAACTTGTCAAAAAATGAATATATAACAAATAAATGTTATCAAAGGCAAGACAAGTAAATGTTCTACCTAACTGGATAAGATTGTAGTGTTTTTATGTAATGTATAATGTTTAATCAGTTCAAAAACATGCAGTGTTTATCGGTATATTTGAAAAATACAAATGGCGGCAGACTGTATCGAACACGGGAAATTTTGGGAAAATGAGTTTAAACTAAAAAACTATACAAAATACTGTTAGGAACTCACTCAATATATGTTACTGTGATGTAGGCTGACATATCATCAGTGGTTTTAAATTTTGATCGATACAGGTAACGACTTTTAAGAGTCCCTTTTAGTGATTACCTGGTTTGAGGATAAATGGCAAATCTGCCCCCAAAATCCGGTATTATTTTACTTTAAGGCCCGTCTCATGTTCGTATATAACGAAATATTTTATTGTAGGTTTCAGTGTACTAAAAACGAATCTGCAAACCGTTTCGGTCGCAAAAAGAAAGGTTTCATGATATGAAGAAATTATTTTTTCGAAAAGTGGGTGATCACTTTTCAATTTAAATTTAACTTAGAATGAGCACCCACTTTCTGGCCAGCTGAGAGAGGGGCATTTTTCTGTGTGTAGGGTGGCGGCCGACCCCGCGCCCCTCTAACCAATTTAAGCAGGTAATTTTAAAGGATTTTCCAAGGGTAGAAAGAAAGCCCCCACCCCAAAAATCGTGGCCACAAAGTGGGTGATCATTTTACGTTAAAATATTATGGAAAAGTGATCCTTCACTTTTTAAAACTAACATTTCTTCATATCTTGGAAATTACTCGTTTGCCTTAATTATAAAGGTTATTTTCGTTTTCAGCGACCCCGAAAACCTTTAAGAGTGGTAATTTTAAAGGAATTTTCGAGGGTGGAGTAATTCTTCATATTTACCTTCCCCCCCCCCCCAATAACATAAGAAATTAAGAATTAGACAAAGTTATGGTGCTAATGCACTTACCGATCCGTACTATTTTTTAAATCGTATTTCCAAGTTTAATTTACGTTTTATTTTATTCAATTGTATTCTAAATAATGTTAATGCGTCAGTACTGTTCCTTGTCTGCTTAAGTTTAATTTTTGTTCATTAAATTGTTAGGTGAAAGTCCAGAATATTTACAAAACACCCTCTTCTCCCCATATTAAGAATGGCTTTTTAAATAATAACGTTATTATTTCAGCACGGATCAATAAGTGCACGAGTTCCCAATTTCTTTAATAAAGAAAAAGCATTCATATTTTAGAATAAATGCAAAACTCCCTCCCCATGTTAAGAATAGCTTTTTAAATAACGGTATTATTTCAGCACGGTACCTTCTCTGCATAAGTACTATCTTTTGTTTATTAAATTGTTAGGTGAAAATATAAAATAGTTACAGAACACTCTCCCTTTCCCATGTTAAGAATGGCTTTCTTAATAGCGTTATTTCAGCACGTTACCTTCTCTGCAAAAGTACCATGTTTTGTTTATTAAATTGTTAGGTGAAAGTACAGTACTCATGCAGAGAATGATCCGTGTTGTAATAATAACGTTAATATTTAAAATGCCTTCTTAACATGGGGAGGGGAGGGTGTATTTTAACCTTACAATTGAATAAAAAACATATAATAAAACTGTAATTGCCTGGAAATACGAACAAAAAAAAACTGTACTTTACCAATCAATCTTATATCGAAAAACAAAAAAAAAAACTCAAAAAGCAAGTGACCAACCTTTTTTTTGGCCTTATATAATAAAGAAAAAATGTGTAAATTAAAAAATTTGGAAGATAAACAAATGAATTATGTTTTTTTTTAATAGCGTTATTTCAGCACGGTATCTTCTCTGCATAAGTACCATCTTTTGGTGATTAAATTGTTAGGTGAAAGTATAGAATAGTTAGAAAACGTCCTCCCCATGTTAAGAATGGCTTTCTAAATAACGTTAATATTCTATTATTGATCCGTGTTGTAATAATAACGTTAATATTTAAAAAGCCATTCTTAACATGGGGTGGGGAGGGTGCTGGAAATACGATTTAAAAAATAGCGCGGACAAAAATAAACTGTACTTTTCCAATCAATCTTATATCGAAAAACAAAAAAAAAACTAAAAAAGCAAGCGACCAACTTTTTTTTGGCCTTATATAATAAAGAAAAAATGTGTAAATTAAAAAATTTGGAAGATAAACAAATGAATTAGTTTTTGTTTGTTTTTATTTTACTTATCGAGTTAACAGAAAATGAAATCTTTCGTCAATTCGTGGCTGTGAAATGAATCGAACCGGAAGTTCAGTTTTATCAACAGAACAGATTCGCAGTAACGGTTAAAAAATATATATTTATTTTATTTAATATTTTAATTTTAATAATTCGCGAGGTAAATTTATTTTAATAACATAAAAACATACCTCGACTCTAAAAATGGGTTGTCTGAAAATTTCAAATAAATTGGTAACGTAGAAATATGGTTTTATTCGTTTAGAACGAACCAACATTTACATTTATATATATATATATATAAATATATATACATATATATATATATA
>NC_136500.1:106641770-106674270 GCF_053919585.1 Euprymna scolopes | reverse complement strand
ATCACTTATCAAGGCCCGAAGGACACTCAGGGATAAGGGTCATTGCGTGTACAGTAATCAATGAGATAGTATTGTAGTAATCATTAGTATTGGGGTTTTTGATAGAGTGTCTTACTTAAGGGGGCGGTTTGTCAGGAGATTATGTTGGACTTGACGACGTCTAAGTTGTAGTCAGGTGGGAAACAGGCGAGCGGCAGAGAGTTCCACTGGCGTGCAGTTCTAAGAAAGAAGCTTTGCTCATGGAATCTACGTTTGGATTTAGGCACAGATAAAGAGTGGGGAAAATTATTGACAGTAGTTTCAGCCAGACGGGTGTTTCTCATGGAAGATTGGCGAGGGGGGACGAGGGATTGGAGCTCAGACGAGCACCTGCCATGGAAATAGCGATAAAACAAAGACAGACTTGCAACGTCTCTTCTGTGGGAGAGAGGTTACAGGGAAGAGAAAAGGGCATCCCCCAATAAACCCCGAAGTCTATTTTGTACTCTGTCAAGGCAGGATAGGCTGTTTTTAGCAGCTCCTGTCCAGATGTGGCAGCAGTACTCCATCCTTGGAGTACTTGGTTTTTATACAGATAGATAATTGCATCAGTAGTGAGATATCTTCAGGAGCGGTAGAAGGATCCCACCATTTTCCCAACGTTTTCATTGTTTTCCTTACTCGTAGTGTATAATAACTGAACAGGTCACCAGACTCTCATTTACATATCTCTATATTTCTTTCACCTTTATCGGTTGATTATTCAAATATTATTTCATGCTAGCAGGACTACCCGGCGTTGCTCGGGACTCTATAAACAATGAAAAAATGGAAGTTGATTTTGAATATAATTGTTATTCTTTGAGAGAGTAATTTTTTTATGTCTATGTATCATTTGCTATTTCGAGTAAAATAATATTTTACCTACCCTAGGACGGCTATTACATATGTATGTAATAATTGTACCTTCTCTAGTAATTTACAAAATGTATATGAAATAATTTTACCTTTTTGGGCCGGGTAATTTACAACATATATTTAAAATATGTTTACCTAGCTTCGGACGGGTAATTTATATACATATATGAAAAAATCTAACATACTCTTAACAGGTATTGTACAACATATATGAAATAATTTCTCTTCCCACCAAGGCTACCATAATTTTAAGAAAATTGAAATCATTTTTAGAAAATGGATCATTAAGATTTCCAACTTAATACATAAATACATTGTGTTGGTTAATGAGTTCGCAACCCTTGCTACACCATAAATTTCAACATTACTGCGTTTCTTTCGTTACTCACTATCGGCAATATTATTGCAAGAAAAATAATGTCATTTTTGGAAGATGTTTCAGCAGTATTTTAAAATCAAGGCCTAAATACATTGACACAGTTAAGTGATTAGACAACCCTTGCTTCATTATCGAATTCCACATTACTCTGTTTCATTTTTCCCCACTACCGACAACAAGGTTTTTTGGAAAAAAAGACGTCATATTCGGAAACAAATAAACAAATATGTTGAAAAGCTTAGTGATAAGGCAACCCTTGCTTCACTACAAAATTCTACATTACTGTGTACTTTCCCTCCCTACTACTGATACCATCATTTTAATTGAAATGATATAGTTTCTTGACGATAACTCAGCAGGTTTTCCAAATAAGTACATAAATGCATTAACGCCAGTAATTATTAGGGAACTTTTACTTTACCACAATTTTCAATATTAATGCAGCCCTCCCTCTCTCTACCAAAACCACCAACACTACATTAGTAAGAGAAACGATGTCATTTCCGGAATATGATTCCATAGTTATTCCATAGTTTTGGAATATGACATTGTTAAAGATTGTATACTGACCCTAAAATAGACATTACTCCCTCCAGCCCCACACCAAAAGTGAAGGTTTGTTAATTCATTAAGAACTCCAGCGCAAGTTTAAAAGCAACATAATTATGTGTCTTTCGACTCACCAGTAAAACTTTGACGTCATTCCCCGAAGTTACGATAGAAAATTCAGAAAAATATTGTAAACCACATACAGAAACTGGTATACTGTCTTGATTGATTATTTCATTACAAACACGCCAATCGATTAATTTACATTTCATCATTTTTCATAATTTTTGAATATGTTACTAATTTCAACAATCACTTTCATTATTTTCAACAAATTATCGCCCCTTACGAAATTAATAACTTTGTTATATTGTCTAGGCTGATTATTTCATTCAAAATTACCACTCGATTAATTCACATTTCATCATCTTTCATACTTCTTGGATATATTACTAATTTCGACAATAATTTTTTATATTTGTAACCCACATTATTCCCTCCCACCTTACGAAAAATAACTGATATATTGTCTGGGCCGAATATTTCATTACAAACAGACCAATCAATTAACTCACATTGCATCATTTTTCATAATTCTTGGATATATTACTAATTTTTACAATAATTTTTCATAATTTTAACCCACATTATCGCCTCCCCCTATACAAAAATAATAACTTTTATATATTGTCTAGGTTTATTATTACAAACGCATAAATAAATTGGCTCACATTTTATAATTATTTATAATTCTTGAATATGTTACTAGTTTCGAAACGATTTTTCCTAATTTTAACTCACATTATCGCCCCCTTACGAAAATAATAACTTTGATATACTGTCTGGTCCAATTATTTTATTAAAAACGCATCAATCAATTAATAAACAGTTCATCAGTTTTTCATAATTCTTGGATATGTCACTAATTTCGAGAATCATTTTTCTTAATTTTAATCAACTTTATAGCCCTCATCTACGAAAAAATACTTTTATATATTTAATCTGGGTTTATTATTTAACTACAAACAGACCAAGCAATTTACCTAAATTTGATCCTTTTTATAATTCTTTGATATGTTACTAATTTAGACAATCATTTTCCATATTTGTAACCCACATTATCACTCCCCTTACTAAGAAATTATTTTGATATATTGTCTGGGCTGACTATTTCGTTACAAACACACCGATTGTTTAGTTCACATTTAATCATTTTTCATAATTCCTGGATATGTTACAAATTTCGACAATCATTTTTCATATTTTTTACTCACACTATGATCACCCCTTCGAAAATAATTACATTGATACATATTGTCTGGGTCGATGATCATATTACAAACACATCAATCGATTAATTCACATTTCATCATTTTTAATAAATCTTGGATATGTTACTTATTTTGACAATCATTTTTATCATTGTAACCCACATTATCGCCGACCCTTTACTAAAATAATAACTTTGATATATTGTTTCGACTTATTATTTCATTCAAAACCAACAATCGATATATTCACATTTCATCGTTTTTCACAATTCTTGGATATGTTACTAATTTAGTGAATAATTTTTCACAATTTTAAAACACATTATCGCTCCCCAACCTTATAAAAATAATAACTTTGATATATTGTCTGGGGTGATTACTTCATTACAAACACACCAAGGGATTAATTCACATTTCATCATTTCGATAATTCTTGGATATATTACTGATTTCGACATTTATTTTTGATATTGTAACCCATATTATCGCCTCCCCCTTACGAAAATATAACTCTTTGATATATTGTCTGGGCTAATTATTTCGTTACAAACACCCAATCAATTAACTAACACTTCTTCATTTTCAGAATTCTTAGATATGTCACTACTTTCGACGATAATTACTCATAATTGTAATCCACATTATCCCTCTCTTTCTTCCCTTACAAAAATAATAAGTTTGATATATTGTATGGGTTTATTATTTCATTACAAACACGCCAATCAAATAACTCACATTTTTTTTTTTAAATTTCATAATTCATGGCTATGTTACTAATTTCGATAATAATTTTTCATAATTTTTTTCCCCATATTATCACTTCCCACTTATGAAACTAATAACTTCAATATATTGTCTGGCTGATTATTTCATTACAAACACAACAACCGATTAATTCACATTTAATCATTTTTCATAATTCATGGATATGTTACAAACTTCGACAATCATTTTTCATAATTTCAACTCACATTATCGCCCCTCTTCTTATGAAATTTCTTCTTTGATTTATTTTCTCGGCTAATTATTTCATTACAAACACACCAATCGATTTATGAAAATTTAATTATTTTTCATAATTCTTGGATACGTTACTAGTTTTGACAATAATCTTTCTATAATTTTAACCCACATCAATGGGCCCCACTTACGAAAATAATAACCTTGATATATTGTCTGGGTTTAATATTTCATTACAAACACACCAATCTTACATTTATGATTTTTCGTAATTCCTGGATATTTTACGATTCCTTACAATGATTTTTCATAATTTAAACCCACCTTATTGCCCTCCCGCTTAGGAAAATATTATTTTCATATATTTTCTAGGTTGATTATTTAAAAAAAAAAACAATAATAAAATAACTCACATTTCATCATTTTTCATAATTCTTGGATATGTTGCAAACTTTGCAATCATTTTTTTGTAACTTTGACCCACATTATCACCTCCTCATTATGAAAATTATTACGTTGATACATTGTCTGGGCTGATTATCTCATTACAAACACACTAATCGATTAATTCACATTTCATCATTTTTCAAGACTACAGAAAAATATATGCGGGATATTCGTTGTACAGATAAAAAGGGTGTTTCTTCGTTATTGTACTGAAATCCGACAGCCGAAAAGTTGCTTTTTAATTTAATAGCAATGACAACTACTATCATTTTTGTCAATTTTAACAATGAGCAATGTTATCTACCTAATTTCCACGTCATAATTAGTTAAATCTTTCATGGTTCAACGAGAAAATAATTTCGGGTGTGTTTGTTTTGTCACGTTACATATACAAACACAAGGGAAATAGTTAAAATTTCTAATTTCTTCGAAAATTATTTTCTTTAGAAATTATTTCATACCTTATCGTTTTTCGTAATTTTTTGGTTTATTCATTACTGCGACATGGCACTTAAGTAGATACTATTTTATTCACTTGAAAATCAATGTTTTTATTCACAAATTTCGCTAACGAAGGAGCATTAAAATGTTTACGAATATTCTCATTAATTATATTTGGAAACAATATTTTTCTCAAAGAAAAAGGGGAAAATAAGGATATGTACTTGAATAAAAACAACTCTTTGCCAAACTATTACTTTTTAAAATTCATCGTACAACATTACTATATTCGTTGCTCTTTTCTTTCTTCTTCCTAAATTATCATCGGTCTCCCACTTACTTTGTTGGTTTATTCTTTAAACAGTTTTCTATACAATTTTATATCGATTTATCCTTGATAAAACATTATACTTTCATACACAAAGAAAATCGTCTAATTTTGATTTACTAGATTTTCCAGTGCGTGCTCACATACATGCCCATAGTAAAATTAACCCCTCATGTTTTACCCTCTGTCAACCTCAGAAAAAAATGGGCAGCGAAGTAAATTGAATGATTTCAACGGATATATTTTAATTTCACAATCCGCTTCGCGTTTGCAATAACCATTAACAAGGCACAGGTACAATTTAAGGATTTGTGTCACCTACATTTAAAACGTGATTGCTTATCACATGGACAAGTATATGCTGCGTGTGATAAAGTCGTCAAATAATACAATTTCTACATCTGCACAAAAAAGGAACACTTCAAAATATTTTGTATTCACAAGTATTAAGAACATAATATATATATATATATATATATATATATATATATATATATATATATTATAAAGAAGTGAACCATTGCGTAAATTCAATCAACTAAAATAAGATGGAAAACGGTGTGAGGAAAAGGAAAAAATGGGGCACGTTACATGTAACAAATGTACAATTCAATAAAATAAATAAGTCGTTTAAAAACAAGATCGTTAAAATACACCCGAAGCGCTTTTCGTTCAGACTAACATTTTCAAGGGTCATAAGTCTGAAAATTATTATTTTCATAGAATATTTGGTAGTGGTATGGAGTAAGAGCGGAGAGGAGATTAAAAAAACCCACCTAACTACCCAAATAATTCTAATTGAAGCCGGAGGTTTCTCTGCTTGCGCAAAGTAGGGGGCTGGCAATGATGACAAGTGCTTCGAGGACAGACGGGTGGAACTTTGTACGTCCTCGGTACAAAACAGAAAAACACTCCGGAGAGAAAACAAGACCGGACTCCTTTTTATCGACCAAGTGTTGGCCGATGAATGATACTATCAGTTGAGATTTTCTGGTGGTAGGTTGATGATCTCGGATGAAACGGGGAACATGTTGGGCGATTCTGACCTGAAGACGCTGGGTCGTCTTGCCTATATAGACGGCACCACACCGACATTGAAATTTGTAAATAATATTACTTGTTTGAGAGATAGGCAAGACACTCTTACGAAATGAGGGAATGGCGATTTTTGTGGAAAAAGCAATACGGAGGGATAGAGCACCAAAATTAGAAGACATTAGAGAGGAAATCTTATCGCCAATAAGTTGGCCTTCAGCTCCAATCCAGGGTAACTTAAAGTATACCGGAAATCTACATGGACCGTATTTTGGTAGCTCAGAAAAGGATTGAATTTTCTTATTAATAACTAAGTTAACTAATGGAGGTGGATATCCACTAATAATAAAAATCCTTTTAATGTTTTCAATTTCCACATCAATAAAAGGTGGGGAACAAATAGCAAGTGCCCGATGGGTTAGGTTTCTAATAAGATTAAGTTTCCTGTTTGTGGGTGCAAATATATATAGTGGGTAGCAAAAATATTTGCTACATTTTTTTTTGTATTTCTCCAAAAATATCAATTTTTGAACAGATATTATCTATCTAAAAATAAAACGGAAATGAAGATATGACATTGATATTGACAGATATTTATTAACAAAAATGATATTAACAAATATTTATTAACAAAAAATGATATTGACAAATATTTATTAACAAAAAATGATATTGACAAATATTTATTAACAAAAAATGATATTTACAAATATTTATTTTCAAAATTCATATTGAAAAATATTTGTTAACAAAAAATGATATTGACAAATATTTATTTGCAAAAATCATATTGAAAAATATTTATTAACAAAAAATGATATTGACAAATATTTATTTGCAAAAATGATATTGAAAAATATTTATTAACAAAAAATGATATTGACAACTATTTATTAACAAAAAATGATATTGACAAATATTTATTAACAAAAATGATATTGACAAATATTTATTAACAAAAATGATATTGACAAGTATTTATTAACAAAAAATGATATTGACAACTATTTATTAACAAAAAATGATATTGACAAATATTTATTAACAAAAATGATATTGACAAATATTTATTAACAAAAATGATATTGACAAATATTTATTAACCAAAAATGATATTGACAAATATTTATTAACAAAAATGATATTGACAAATATTTATTAACAAAAAATGATATTGACAAATATTTATTAACAAAAATGATATTGACAACTATTTATTAACAAAAAATGATATTGACAACTATTTATTAACAAAAAATGATATTGACAAATATTTATTAACAAAAATGATATTGACAAATATTTATTAACAAAAATGATATTGACAAATATTTATTAACCAAAAATGATATTGACAAATATTTATTAACAAAAATGATATTGACAACTATTTATTAACAAAAAATGATATTGACAAATATTTATTAACAAAAAATGATATTGACAACTATTTATTAACAAAAAATGATATTGACAAATATTTATTAACAAAAATGATATTGAAAAATATTTATTAACAAAAAATGATATTGACAAGTATTTATTAACAAAAAATGATATTGACAAATATTTATTAACAAAAATGATATTGACAAATATTTATTAACAAAAATGATATTGACAAGTATTTATTAACAAAAAATGATATTGACAAATATTTATTAACAAAAATGATGTTGACAAATATTTATTAACAAAAAATGATATTGACAAATATTTATTAACCAAAAATCGAGTTATGCAAAAGTATTTAACACAGTAAAATATCATTTTTTAGCAGTCATTAAATCTTGTTTACAATATTTCAACTAATCAGAAGGTAAACTCGTGTTCCGGTTCTTATAGGTCAGTTTATAATAGCTCTCAGACAATGCGCAGGTTGCTTTTTTATTCTTTTAAAATATTTAAAACAAACAAATTGACCAATAATATGCACCAAGAAATCATGGCAAGACATAAAATTGGAAAGGGCTACAAGAAAATAGCTTCAGAACTAAATTTGGTGGTGAATACAGTTGGGGTTGTCGTGGGAAAGTAGAAAATAATGATTAGTAATACAAATACAATTCTAAGAAGTGTCGACCACGTAAATTAAATGATGTTACTGTTCGTTACGTTGCTCGTAATGTGAAGAAAGAACCATATCTGACTCGTTAAGGAATTCAGAAGAATTTGCAGGAAGCAGAGTATTGAACTAAGCAAAGACACTATCAAGAGATTATTGAATCGTACAGGCCTGAATTCTAGATCACCGAGATAGACTCCATTATTGAATTCTAGACACGTGAAAGATCGTTTGAAATTTGGTTATAAATACCAATATAAATCGGATGACTTTTTGAACCATTTGGTCAGATAAAACAAAAATTGAGTTTTTCAGAAGAAACATACACACACATGTATGGAGGAAAAAGGGCACAGAATTGAAACCATCTCATACGATTCCCACTGTAAAATTTGGAGGTGGAAGTGTGATGATTTGGTGCTTCTTTTCTGAAAATGGAGTTAAAGAAATTGTCATCATAAAAGGGAAAATAAAGACAGCAAAATACACGAAGATTTTCTCAACACATCTCTTCAAGAATGTCGCAGATTTAGGATTGGGCCGTGACTTTATCTTCCAGCAAGACAATGATCTCAAATACTATACTCAAATAACTATGAAATGGTGTAAGGATAATGGGATTAATGTTCTATAGTGACCTACACAATCGCTCATCGATTTGAAGAAAGTTTGCGATGAAGAATGGCTGAAACCTCCAGTAAGCGCTTGTAAGAAACTAGTAAGAAGTTATAGAAAGCTTTTGAAGAATGTAAAGCCGAAGACAGGATATATAAAAATACGTTAACTTTGCATAGCAAGACTTTATATTTTTTATCGCGTACCTTGTCTAAAAACTATATTTTGTCAAACTGTTTAGATATTTACTATGTTTTGATTCCATGCTTAAATTGACAAATCTGCACGCGTGTTTTGAAGTTATAGGCTAGTTTGTGTTACAATTACCCATATTTATTACCGATTACCTCCGCTATAGATTAAACGTAAATTTTATTACATTGGGAATTGAATTCGGTGGAGTTTTTTTATTCGAATTTATTTTCCAGACTGATCATCGAGATTGTACACACACTATTTATTATTGTTTTTTTTATTGTTTTTTATTTGTTTTGTTTTATTATTGTTTTTTTTGTTGTTGTTGTTGTTGTTTTTGTTGTTGTTGTTGTTGTTGTTTTTGTACGGAATCATTTATACATTAAATCCACTTCCAAGTTTCTTCAGAATGACTATTTTAAAAACGTTTCGACTATTCTCATTAAGAAAAGCTTATTCAAATTCTGTGGAAAACAAGTTCTTATAAAGATACAACGCCTTTATTATGCCCTGTAACTCACTTGCTTGCAGGTTTGTACGCACGCGCGACAAACAAATCTACTTCTCTTCAACCGACTCTGCGACGTTTTTTTTTTTTTAGCAATTGCGGGTGTGTATGCTGACAACGATTATCACGGTTACATTTGGGAAAACATTTTAATTAATTCCATCCGATAAAACATTCTTTCAATGGGATGTTGGAGGGCTTATTTCAAACGTCGTTCTTACGATGGAGATGCTGGTGGTGTCCATTTCGAAAGCCTTTCTTAACATGGCAAGTTTAGGTGTCTATCATAAACGTCGTTCTTAATATTAAAATACTTAAATAAGTAAGTGAAAAAGTCGTAATTGTTTTGTCTTATACGTAAAAAAGACGACATAAAACTAGAATTTATTTTAATATTATTAGTGGAAGAGTTTATAAGAAGAGGAAGAGTTTAAGACAAGTACCACGGATTTCGATCATTCCAAACAGTTATTATATTGTGAACATTTTTAACCACTAAAACTTCTGTTCTTACTTTCCATTATTAATCTAATGAACCATTTTCTATACTGTTATTAATTTATACTCATTTACGCATTTCCTTAATTGCTTTTTGAAAATTCAAACAGTACCTGCATGTTATCGCACTAACCCATCGCTAATCGCCAGTGAAAGCTAAATTATTTCATTTCAGCCACAGCTGCCTGTGTTAACAATTGTTCAGGGACGGCAGTAGTTAACAACAACCTTAGTTTACCTTTTTTGCGATAGGCGGCATGACTTTCACCGGGCAAAGTCGGTTTACGGGTCTTGCTAGTATTACATTATATATTCCCAAAAAGTTTGAATTCGTATTAAATGACAGGATCAAAATAAATATTGCATTTGTATAAAATAATGCATTCTTAACTTATATTGAATACACATTGAATCTAAAATTTAAATCAACATTTCATATATATTGAACAATATATTCTAATCAAATATAGCATTCATATTGAATAATCAATTCCCAACAAATGCATAGATATCGAATAATAAATGTTTAACAAATATTGCATCATATTTAATATTAAATCCACAATATATATGGCATTAATATGATATCAAAATTTTTCCACGGATAGTGCATTCTATATTGAATAATAAATTACCAACACATAAAACATTTACCTTGAATAACAAGTCCTTAACAAATATTGCATTCCTATAATATTATAAATTTTCAACGAATAATGCATGCATGTTAAGTAATAAATTCTCAACAAATATTGTATGAATATTGTAAAATAAATTCATAAGAAAGGTTGAATGAGTATTTAATAATAAGATCACAACAAATATTGCATTCATTTTACATATTAAATTCCCAACAAATATTGCATTCGTTTTACATATTAAATTCCCAACAAATATTGCATTAATTTTACATATTAAATTCCCAACACATATTGCATTCATTTTACATATTAAATTCCCAACAAATATTGCATTCATTTTACATATTAAATTCCCAACAAATATTGCATTCATTTTACATATTAAATTCCCAACAAATATTGCATTCGTTTTATATATTAAATTCCCAACAAATATTGGATTCATTTTACATATTAAATTCCCAACAAATATTGCATTCGTTTTACATATTAAATTCCCAACAAATATTGCATTCATTTTACATATTAATTTCCCAACAAATATTGCATTCATTTTACATATTAAATTCCCAACAAATATTGCGTTCATTTTACATATTAAATTCCCAACAAATATTGCATTTATTTTACATATTATATTCCCAACCAATATTGCATTCATTTTACATATTAAATTCCGAACAAATATTGCATTCATTTTACATATTAAATTCCCAATAAATATTGCATTCGTTTTACATATTAAATTCCCAACAAATACTGCATTCGTTTTACATATTAAATTCCCAACAAATATTGCATTCGTTTTACATATTAAATTCCCAACACATATTGCATTCATTTTACATATTAAATTCCCAACCAATATTGCATTCATTTTACATATTAAATTCCAAACAAATATTGCATTCGTTTTACATATTAAATTCCCAACAAATATTGCATTCATTTTACATATTAAATTCCCAACAAATATTGCATTCGTTTTACATATTAAATTCCCAACAAATATTGCATTCATTTTACATATTAAATTCCCAACACATATTGCATTCATTTTACATATTAAATTCCCAACAAATATTGCATTCATTTTACATATTAAATTCCCAACAAATATTGCATTCATTTTACATATTAAATTCTCAACAAATATTGCATTCATTTTACATATTAATTTCCCAACAAATATTGCATTCATTTTACATATTAAATTCCCAACAAATATTGCATTCGTTTTATATATTAAATTCCCAACAAATATTGCATTCATTTTACATATTAAATTCCCAACAAATATTGCATTCATTTTACATATTAAATTCCCAACAAATATTGCATTCGTTTTACATATTAAATTCCCAACAAATATTGCATTCATTTTACATATTAAATTCCCAACAAATATTGCATTCATTTTACATATTAAATTCCCAACAAATATTGCATTCATTTTACATATTAAATTCCCAACACATATTGCATTCGTTTACATATTAAATTCCCAACAAATATTGCATTCGTATTAAATAATACATTCCTAATATTGGATTAATATTGAATTATAAAAATATTACAAATATTGCATATATCTTTTTATATAAAGCGTAATTATATGTGTTAGGCTTTAGTTGTATGTCTGCTTAACTTTTCTAATGCGCGTCATACATGCACGAATGCGGCATTGTCCGAAAAAGCGGTATTTCAAACAAATAACATCTAAGTTTTAGAAAAAATGTGTGATTGTTTCGTACACATTTTATTCTAAGTTAGGACACCCGAAATTTCTTTCTAAACGATTTCAACATCTGCGCATGCGTTACTTATTGCTCTCTGAATTTACATAAATACAACATTTTCGAGGAGATATTGTAATCAGCGCTATTGCCGAATAGATAATAAGGTTACGTCATAACAATTAGTTTTATGTTCGCGCCCGCCTACGTGTGGATATTTTTTGCATTTAAACAGGGTAGTTTTTTGGGTTTTTTTTTACTCTTTTGTTACCGGCGCCTTATTATATTATAACAAAAAAAAAAACAACAGTTTCCTTAATTTCAATTTTTTTTGTCATGGTAAAATTTTTATTTAAAAGAAAGAAACATTCCAATCGAATTACTATTCTTGAATTAAAACAAAAAAAAAACTGCGTTCTCTTATTCTCATTTTTTAACAGTGTAAAACTTTTTAAATTCTTTATATCATACGATAATTTCGGACGCTAAATCTAACGCCAAAAGCAAAAATAACAAAAACGAAGCATACGAATTGCAGAGTTAAATCTTCTGACGACCTCTTTTATGAAACTAAGTTATGAAATTACGAAAAAAATTACCTAGCGGACCAACTAAATACTTGCCTTTAGGTATTCGGGTCTGTTTTTTTAAGGAATATCACATTAAGTAGTTTATTTTGTTTTACATTTTTGAACATTTTTCGTTTAGTTATATTAAAACTTTTTCATGAAAACATTTTAATTAGTTTTTATTTTTACTTTATTTTTACACATTTTTACTTTCGGTTTCAATTCTTGCTGGTGACACCCACGGCACATTTTTTTAGATACAATGAAATATACTTCAGCGGATTTTACGTCCGCCCCCAATCCTGATGTCACATTTTTTTCTGGATAAATTAAAATATCATATTACGACTAAAGCGGATTTTACGACCGGGCAACGCCCCGCCCCCCGCTAGTATTAAATAAAAACTCCCGAACAAATATTGCATTCATATTGAATAATTAATTTCCAATAAATCTAAACAGAATTCTTGATATCGTCAGTCTAACGTCTAAAGAATGGATAACCATTATCGATAGCATTGAAAATTATTTTAATAGTCAAATAAAAAAATGACTCTACGTATCGCCATTAAAACACATTTTAATATTTAATATATGTTACACGTTCGACTCGTTTGACTCACAATTTTCTTTTTTCCACTTCAAACAATACACATTTTCTCAGATGTACGATACTACTGTGATAGAGGTATACTGACAAAATGATAGGTTGTACAGCAAAACATTTATTCACACTGCATTTAGATTGCTACTCGTTTGTACGTTCGGAGAAATAAGGAGCGGGAGAGAATTCCAAAATACGAGAACACTGATGAAGCTTTTAGGAATCTTCATGAAGAAAATATATAATTTTTCAGCTAATACAACGGACCGATGGTATTTTTTGCTGCAGGGATCGAAGTGCATTAAGCTTATCAAAAAGATCCTGTGGAAGTACTTGCAATGCACTTGTATATATTTGACTGTTTAGTAGTTAATGTGTGTATATGTATTTCAAATATGTATCTATTTATACATGGACAGTCTAAGAGAGAACACGCCTAACTGAAAAAGATAAATGTTACCAGGAAAGCTAATAAAAAATCTTTATACAAGTTATATAATTTAATCTTGTGAACTTTCCATTAAAACAATGTAAGCAAGCACGTCTTCCTTAGTCAGCAGTTTATATCACACTCAACCATCAAAAGATGAAATAAATCTTATAATAAAAATATTTAATTTGATTGAAAGATAATATGTACAGATGTAAAAAAAAATCTACATCAACAGATGGAGATATAAAATTGTAGTAAATAACTAAACATTACTCAATTTCTTCAATTCGCATTTTAAAATGACAACGCCCAATGATTAGACCTCCCATCCTTCCACGCACACGCACGCACACATATGTATACATAAGTGTGTGTAAGATGTTTCATATATTATAGTTAAAGTTACAACATGATTCCATGTTTTATGTCTTAAGATACAATCGTCATTTATTGGTTCTTTTGCTATCTTTTTCTTTTTCTGTCTCCTTCGATGTTTTAACTTAAAAGTTGAAGAGCTACGAAATCAGGAGTTATACAAATAAAACACGCGACCTTTTGTGTATCTAGCTTTCTATATCGTCACCACCATTCTCAATACACTTTTGTCAGCGATAAACGATGGCTGTGCATAGGCGTCTGGAGCTCGCTTCGTTTTGCGAAGTGAGTTGTAAAAGTAAAGTCTCCTATTTTTAAATGTTCAGAGATACTAGGACAGGAGTGGTTATATTAAAACTTTTGTGCTCTAGAATTTCTTTTTCTACATAGTCACAGCCATTTTCAATGCATATTTTACAGGAATTCAATAACATATACCTGCTTCTGACGCCTATTCCATGGCAGTGATTGTTTTTTCAGAGTTCTACACCGTCAATATTTGCAACAGAGAAATTAAACTTTCTAATCATGAATACATACATTCAGTCATCATAGCAATGCAATTTACAATTTAGTGTGATCTATTCAGGCGGAATAATTATATAAGGCATTACTTATGGAACGCCTCTCGTATATATATATATATATATACATATATATATATATAAATATATATATATATATAAATATATATATATATATATATATATATATATACAGTGGGCAGCAAAAGTATTTGATACATTGGCTTTTTTCATATTTCTTAAAAAATATCATGTGTATATGAATGAAATTTATACTCTATCTCTGAAGAAATATTATCTAAAAATAAAAAGGAAAATTATATATATTTTGTTGACAAATATTTATTAACGAAAAATTAAGTTATCCATATGCAAAAGTATTTAACACATTTACTAATATTTAGTTGCATATCATCTGTTCTGCCTTACAGCCTCCGGACGCTTTCCATAACTGCCTACTAGTTTCTTATAAGCTTTTGCTAATAGTTTTAGCCATTCATCTTCGCAAACCTTCTTTAATTGCTTGGTATGCTTGGTATCTCTTGCATGCACTCTTAACTTAAAAGTTTTCCACAGATTTTCGATGGTTTTAGGTTGGCTGACTGGCTAGGCCACTGTAGAACACTAATCCCATTATCCTGAAACCATTTTATAGTTATTTTAGCCTTGTGCTTGAGATCATTGTCTTGTTAGAAGATAAAAATTACGACCCAATCCTAAATCTGTGACATTCTTGAATAGATGTATTGACAAAGTTTTCGTGTATTTTCCTGCATTTATTTTCCCTTCTATGATTAAAATTCCTCAAACTGTATTTGCAGAAAAGCAGCCCCAAATCATTACACTTCCACCTCCAAATGTTACAGTGGGAATGGTATTAGATGATTTAAATTTTGTGCCCTTTTTTCTCCATACACCAGTGCGTATGTTTTTTTTTCCGAAAAGCTCAATTTTAGTTTCATCTGACGAAATAACTTTGTTCTTGAAGTCATCCGATTCACATTTAAAAACATATTTCAAACGATCCTTCACGTGTCTAGGACTCAACAATAGAGTCTATGTCGGTGATTTAGAATACAGGCCTGTACGATTCAATGATCTCTTGTTTGTGTCCTTGCTTACTTCATTACCTTCTTTCTGCAAATTCTTCTGAATTCCTTAACGAGTCAGATATGGTTCTCCTTCCCGTTACGAGCAATACAACGAGTAGTAACATCATTTAATTTACGTGTCTGACGATTTCTTGAGTAATTTTTCGTATTACCACCTGTTGTTTTTCAATTTCTCACGACAGTCCTTACTGTACTCACCACCAAATTTAGTTCTGAAGCTATTTTCCTGTACCCCGTTTCCATGCTATGATTTTCTAGCGCATATAATTAGTCAATTCCTTTGTTTTGACATTTTAAAACATTAATGAAAGAGGCAACTTGTGCAGTGTCTGAGAGCTGTTATCAACTGACCTATAAGGAGGCTAAACCCTGGGATGCCTTCTAATTGGGTGAAATATTGTAGCAAGATTAAATGACTGATTAAAAATGAAATTTCTGATTGGTTGAAAGTACTGTACAAAGTATTGTAGCAAGATGAAATGACTACTTAAAAATGAAAATTGACAGTGTGTGTGTGTGTACTGTGTGTTAAAATTATTTGCCAATAAACAAAATTTAAAGTACAAAGAGAAAGATTAGCCTTATTGATATCTGATTATGTCTTTCTATAACTTTTAACAACCTGTTATCGACATTACCCGTGCATTGTTAGATTATCTGTTGTTTTAACTAATAAGTTAATTGCAGCCAATTTAGCTGCTCACCAGATTTAATGTTTGCTGTTTACAATTGAAATAAAGATTATTTTATAGATCCTAAAGTGTATTTATGTCACATATATTTGGTTGCGATACCATTTATGAATCCTTATTTTTTTGTAACAATTATTTGGTTAATTTTGAAGCGTGATCATTTGCGTTGTCTGGCATAAATATCATAGATTGCGTAATCCAACCAATCAAAGAGATTTTAATCCAGAAAATCACAATAACTTTTAGAGTTCATTTTCACTCAGTCATCAACTTTAAAATTACCCACAAACTCAACAATCCAAACTCGTATCATAATCCTATCCGTACTTTTTTGCTATTTAATAAAATGCTTAAACCCTGTTACTTACGCATCCATCTATCAGGCCAATCAACAGTGATCCAAGACTTGTCTAGGCACAAGACTTTTCTGAAACCACTTTTTATGTATTTCTTAATTAATAGAACTCGATTGCTTTCTATTTCTTAGTAAATATGGGTCTTCTGTCTTGACTTTTTACAGCAGCAACTTTGTTGATGTTTTTCATCTTATTTCCATAATCCAAAATATAAATGAATTATTGTCAAGCGGATTTCATTAAATTTCTCGGATATATTATATATCACGATTGGTTAGCATTCTTAATTCAGTTGGAAATTTTATTATCACTGTTCAATTATATACATAATTATAATCGTTCGAGAATCCTTTTCTAGATGATTTTCAATTTAAAGTCAACAGCTTCCATTTAATGTAAATTTGAACGGGACTAAAAAAGGAAAGCGACTGTATTAAAGAGGCTCGAGAATTTATTTGGGACGGACTGGACGAATAGTTTTCACCTTCAGGAATTTTGTATACAAGAAAATATTTTTTAAAAAAATCAAAGAAACGAAAACAAACTATACAAAATCTCTCCTAAATCAAGCTTCAAAATAGTACCAAAGATTATCAAATGAAGCTCACACAGCAAACCAAATAAGACATTGAAATGAATAACGCATATAATTTATGACGAGAAAAAACTACGACGATATCAATTAAAACTCAGCATAAAATAAAAGCGAAATAAAAATAAAATAAATAAAACAGAAACAGCACCAACAGGAATTAATTTCGAAACACAAAACAGATTTAAGGAAAAAGCAAAATTAAATACCAATCCATGCCGCAAGCAGAATTGACAAATATGAAGTTGATCCGACTCTACCAACTTCAAAAAATATCAATTTCTTAGCATAAACGTAGAAATATTAAATTAATTGAACTTGTGCAATATAATTAGGAATTCATTCAGAAATGTATGTATGGATGGTATTACTAAAGAAAGGCAGACTTTAAATTAAATTGTAAAAGGTTGGCGACATAATGTATATTATACAAGTTCTGAAACATACTCATAAGCGCCACCAAAACCAGTTTTTTTTTTTTTATAAATACACCTCAACCAACGCGACAATTGGTTAAATTCACTGACCCACTAACTATAAACCCGAAAGCGAAAAGATATTAAAAGCTTTTTTACACTGCAAAAAGTCTTGGGGGAGGGATGCTGTAAGGACTCACCCATACACAATATATGGACTTTTTCGAACGGTATAAATGTGTCGTACAGTACCGCTCTTGATGTGCGTAAGGTAACCTGAAGTATACTATATTAGGTCTATATACTACAAATCCCGCTCTCCTTGTATCCTGTCCCGTTGTAAATATAAATACCTTTTTTGTAAACCATATCCGGTTTGAGTCTTTCTTAGTGACCCTTTTGGACCACAACGATGTGTGTGTGCGTGTGTGCATATATGTATGTATATGTATATACCGATCTAAATTTATCTATATATATATATATATATATATATATATATATAAATATATATATATATATGCATATATATATATGTATATAATGTAAAGTCACGTAATATATATGTGAATATACGTACGTATCTTTATAAATGTAGATGCATACATTTATTCACATAGTTCATATTCACACACACAGATATATATATATATATATACATATATATATATATATATATATATTCGCCTAATATATTCTTAATATTCTTATAATTTACGCGAAGTTTGGATTGTTTCATGATTCAAAGCTTTCGCGGTTAAAACGGTGTTTAAACTGATTCAAAAAGATCTCATATTAATACGGGTGTAAATTCAGGCAGATCCTCTCTAAAGAATATTAGAGCGAGTATTATTTTTATATTATGGGTATTTTGTAAACCTCTGCATTGTCGTCATTTCTTATCACGGTGAAAAGAATACTGATGTAATGTAATCCTGTTGAAAGAATCTTGATGTATATAAAAATATTTGATAATGGATGAATTGAACTGTCGCTATCTTTTAGATTCCTCACGCACTTTTTATTCAACATCATCTCTTCTTTCTGTTGATTATATTTTGGCCTGTATTAAATGGTTCCTACTCTTTTTAATAAAACTCATCTACACCAAATGACTAAATATCGCGATTTTGCTTTAATGGTGTGTTTGTCGAATTATATTTAGTAATCTTTAACATGCTTATCGACTATACATAACACGGATATTCAATTTCTTTCTAAAATTCCAGTCAAGTTATAAACTACTCCGTATACACAACTAGACACGCATACACATCATGTACGTATATATATATATATATATATATATATATATATATATATATATATATATATATAATTATGTTCCCATGCCTATTATTTGTATATAATAATGTGCAACAGGTTGTAACACTATGATGTAAATGTCACTATGGAGTTATAGTGAAACAACTTGGAAAAAAATGAAACAGAAAAAAGAAGATATGAACTAGTTCAGAAGAAAATAAACGAAATAACGGAAGAAACGAAAGTGCTCATTTCTTAGTAAACAAGATATCGAATAAAAATGCACTCAAAGAAGTTAAATAAAGAAAAAGCAGAGAGAAAAGACCAAAGAAAGAAAAACATTAACAAAAGAACTGTAGACATTCACAGCAATATTTAGGGAAGCACTATTATAAATACAAGATAAAAGTGAACTAAAACATTTATTAGAAATTTTTATGAAAAAAAGACAATAATAAAATAAATTATCTAAAAATAAATGCAAGGAAATATTTTAAAATGGCCTATCTATTTATGCGCATATTATGTATGGCGCTGTGTATGTATTTTTATGTATGCGCGCGGGCATTGACAGACTTGGATTTTTGTCTGGGCTTGGGTTTTTGCCTGGGAATGAGGCTTCATGGCTTCATATCTCCCGCTAAAACATCATTTTAGGGGAATAAAATACTAAAGTAAAACTTGATGAGTAATCAATTACTGGTCGTCCCGATTTTAATGTTCGACCAGTAGTGTTCTGATTTTCTGGTTTCCTGAAAATAGAGGTCAATCCGTTCCATACACTTTAATCATAATTACAATCATAATTATAATCACGCCAATGCGTTTTTTCTACTCATGAGTAGACATATATTAATATCTCTACTTACGGCAGCTCATGCAATTAAATACTGTGATGTGATAACTTTGTTACATTTACAACGATGCAATATTCGTTAACGACTAAATGACCCTATGCATCTTAAACAATACAAAATACAGGGACGCGTGATTGTAAATCTTCCATAAAACATCCTACCACAGAGTTACCACATGTCATCGCTGACTGGATTATAACTTACGTTTCTCACTTCACATCAATAGATTCATGACACAAGTCAGTGGGTTTGCACCAACATTTTCCATTTATGAAGACATTGGCGACACTATATCTATATATGCAGCGATTATAGTAATTAACACTAGGAGAAGTTATTTTCTAATATTATATATCCTACGAAACTTTGGCTTTTTTGTTAAAATTTTCATCAGCGCAGCATATTCTTAATGCTATATTTGTAAATATTTTTAATGTGATATTTGTAAAAAATTTTAATGTTATATTTGTAAAGATTTTTAATGTTATATTTGTAAAGATATTTAATGTTATATTGGTAAATATTTTTAATATTATATTTGTAAAATATTTTAATGTTATATTTGTAAAGATTTTTAATGTTATATTTGTAAATATTTTAATGCTATATTGGTAAATATTTTTAATGTTATATTTGTAAATATTTTTAGTGTTATATTTGTAAATATTTAAATGCAATATGTGTAAATAATTTTAATGTTATATTTGTAAATATTTTTAATGCTATATTTGTAAATATTTTTAATGCTATATTTGTAAATATTTTTAATGCTATATTTGTAAATATTTTAATGCTATATTTGTAAATATTTTTAATGTTATATTTGTAAATATTTTTATAGGTCATGTCATATGCTACTGGTACCATGTAACCCAGTACTACCTGCCTCATGGTCGGGTGACCGGCGACTAAACTGGTTCCGCCACCAAACTTATTTGGTGAGGAGGGTGCCTAGTCTTCCTGAAGAATTAAAAGCAAGATCTTCCAAAGGGCGAATAAACCCTTTTTCGGGGTCAAGGGCCAACTAGCACCGTGTGTGTTTGTGTGTATGTATGTGTGTGTTGGGGTGGAGAGGGCTCATGTAAGCCGTGGTGAAGGCAACCTTTCTAGGAGAAGCAAATCTCTGATTTAAAAAAACCATAAAATGGGAGACCAGTACCCGCATTAGGCTGGTCTGCAGTTTTACTTGTTGCTGGCTATCTTGCTCTTGCTTGTTGCTGGATCTCAACATTTTGAACCGAGAGAGAGAGACTTAGCTGTTGTACAAAGTTAAGACTCTGTAACATCATCTGTGTATAGATACTCCCTCAGGGATTTGTCTATAAAAATGGTCCTGTGGTGATGGAAGTAATTTTTGGGCTCATGGACTTTAGGTGTTTTAGGGAGTGGAACTTGTCTGACAAGACGTTGCAATCATCATGTGTGTATGTATGTATGTATGTGCGTATACATATAGATTTCTATATAATCGTTACTTGTTAAATGATACAAATCGAAACCTAATTGTCATCCATTTTATTTCTAGAAACGTGCTATAACTCATAGTATTTTACAAATTTGTGCAGAATATAATGCTACGATATCCCCAGTACTCGATTTTGTTAATTACTTTGAAAAAAGAAAGAAAAGCGAAATGCTGTTCCGCTCGATAAGCGCTGATTAACGAGCAGAATATGAAATAAGCGACAATGAAGCCCCCACAACATGACCGTTAACAGAAACATTCAAGCAATTAGAGAGTTGTCCCCCTTGAATAATGTCCCTCTCATCTTGCTTTTGCAACCGACTGCAGCGAAGAGTTTAATCTTCTGGAACAGGAAACATTACTTTGTGGCGTTGGGTTGTTGTTGTTGTTGTTGTTGTTTTTATATATTCTCTCAATTGAGAACCACTCTCGTGACAAACAATCATTCCCCTTGCACACGAGTTGTTTTTTTTATTGATGAAATCTGAGAAGAAGAGCTAGATTATTCATTACTACGATTAATTAGCACACATCCACCCGTCATAATTCACAGTAGTTTCAATACGATGCGCAAATAAACTTTTTTATGTACTAATATACCGATCAATATATTCATATAATGGAGATATATTTTTTAGTACTTAGTTCAATTAATTTCCCTAATCTACACTGTAGAAAAGCACCTAAATGCATTTAAAATGAATTGCGTTTAAATTGAACGGTTGCCATGCCATATCGTAAATTCCTCTTCACACACGGTAATGCAACGTTTATATCTACTATTATTTAAAAGTCACTTCAAGTTCTGAAACGACTGAGTCTATCTTTCGTAAATTTCACACAAAGATAACGTATATGTCTGGCAGTATTCTTAGATATGTTTTATACAGAAATTCATCCGATAAGTATCGAAAATCGAAAAATAGTATTTTCTTCTTATAGATAACATTTTTTTTACAGGGTAATATTCTACGTTACACCGGTCAAGTGAGATAATTCTCAACAAATCAAGGGAACTTCTCAGAAAATTATTTCTTCTAAAAAAACAAAAAAAAACATAATAAAACAAGACTATTATCATCTAAAGATATATTCAGTGGAAGAGTAAATACTGAATGATCCACTGTTCAAACCCGTGTATACCTCATCATTTTATTTTTTCTTATTAATTAGTTCAATTTACGATAAAAGACGGTACCATTTAAAATTGCCGCAAATCATTTCTTCCATTAGCATATTTTAAAACTCAACATTAATCAGAAGTGAATTTTCCAGAGCATTCATCTTTAAGCCCAAATATCAGCTGACGTGCTACTGTAAATTAATGAACAACATTATCATTATTATTTTTTAAAAGAATTTATTTATTTATTTATTATTATTAATATTATTATTATTATTTTTATTTTATTTATTTATTATTTATTTATTTTTTTTTTTTTTTTGCGAATTAGCCGACCGGGAAACTTATTCCATGTAATATATAATAAAAGAGGATTGATTCTATAAAAATACATGCAAATCTGCATAAATTAAAATATCATGTGTAAGCGTATTTTACGATGGGGCAACGCCGGGCGTAGAGCTAGTATACACTAAACCTGCATTATATTTATTATTTATTATAAATGTAAATAATCTAATTTTATCAATTATTATTACACAATAAAACAAGCATATAGACACAATGCCGAAACACACACACACGCACACACACACACGCGCACACACACACACACACACACACACACACATATATATATATATATATAATTTAATACTGTTTAAAAACACACAAACACGCTCACGCACATATATGTATATAATTAATACTATAATTATTTTTAAGACCTACATACACGAGTGTTTCATCCTTTCGGGAATCATCAGTGTAGGGAGTGTCGGGAGATTCGAACTTGGCTACGATGATCTTTGGCTCTATTGTAGAAGAACAAACCGCACAACCAACGTTAACTGCGAGTAATTCTTATAAATTTTATACATAGGAGGTGAAATAAGTATCCGATGCAAAGCCAAAACTTCATTAATTTTTATTACACGAAAATAAACGCGTAAAAATGCTATTCTAATGTATATTTGTATGATAAATACAAATCTCACATAAAAATCATATATAATTACGTATTCACTAGATAATTACATAAATGTCATATCTAGAGTTCAAAAAGTATCCAAAACACTCCAAAAAATAGTATTAGTTTTAAGTAATATGGCCTTTACTCGCCACAACAGCTTCGAAACGTTTGGGATATTTACAAGATTGTTACAAATGTTAACCGGAATTTTATCCTACTTTTCTTGGCAGATTCGTTTAAGTTCTGTCAGATTCCTTTTGTGCAATCAACTATAACTTTTGGTTCAGATTTTCAATCAAGTTGAGGTTTGGTGATTAACTTGGCAATCCTAATACCTATATTTCCTTCTCCCGAAATCATGTAGTAGTTACCTTAGTCGTGTGCTTTTTTTCCCTGTAAAATAAGTTAATGAAGTTTTTGCTTCGTATCGGATACTTATTGCACCCACTATATATATATATATATATATATATATATATATATATATATATATATATATATATATATATATATATATATTATAGACAAATAGAATTGTTATGGTGGGGGGGGGAGAACGTCTTTACAAATTGAAGACAAAATGGGTTTACAAGAAAAAACAACACGGGTATTTACCCATGTTTTTTTCTTGTAAATCCAACAACATTTTGTCTTCAATTTGTAAAGACGTTCTTCCCACCCCCACCATAACAATTCTATTATTTATTTATTACAATGTAGCTGCGGTGTGCGCTACGTCGGGCGGGCGTCTCAAAGATTAGATAATAGAGTAAAACAACATGTTCCATCCAAAATTCGAAATGGAAACTACCTACCTTCGGACTTTTTGAACAATACCCATGGCTCATCTATAGGATAGCACCTTATAAATAATCGTATTTGCGCTTTGAATTTTAGTGCGGACTTTTTTTCTATCCCTAGTAAGTCGCTCTCTCTTTATCATTTTAAAATTCTAGAAACTATATATATTAAGACCTTCTCTTTGCAAACAAAAAGAGAATCTCTTAGGGCTTAATCTAGTTTCTATTTAATAATTAATCCATCCCCCCTTTTTTATACATATATTCCCCCCTACTTTTTCATCTCCGATTCATTGTCCCCCCCCTTTTCTTTTTAAAACGTAATTAAGCTCGATTTTAGCTCTGTTGAGCGAGTTTCGAAACCGGTCAGCTTACACATTCATTTTTATTTTTTAATTTCACAATCTTAAATAAATAATGTTTTCGAACAAGTTTAAATTTAGTCTTTACATAGCCATTATATATATATATATATATATAAAGCTGGGTGTGTGTGTGTGTCTGGTCACGAATAGGCTCCTATACGGTTGACTATTGTAAAAAAACTGATCACATATAACGATAGAAGGTGGATCGAGACACATGAATGGGTATGTCTGTGTGTGTGTGTGTGTGTGTGTGTGTGTGTGTGTGTGTGTGTTTGTGTGTGTGTGTGTGTGTGTGTGTGTGTGTGTGTGTGTGTGGTCACGAATAGGCTCCTATATGGTTGACTATTGTAAACAACTGATCACATAAAATGATAGAAGATGGATCGAGACACAGGAATGGGTATGTTTGATCTGGCAGAACGGTGGTTCATTCGTTCGTTCGCGCCTGGTCCACAAAGTATGGAAATAAATAATTTAAAATTAAAAAAAAAAACGTTTAAAAGTGCTTTTGATATAGATGTACATAAGAATACTTTTATAATATGTTTTAACTAAAATAGGGATGGTATAATAAAATTGTGGGGTCTACGTTCGTGCCTGGCCTCCATAGAATGGAAATAGGATCGTACTTTAATAAAGACTTTTCATATCTATCTGCGTAAGTATACTTTGATAATTATTTTTCAGTTTGAAGACAAATGGTATAATAAAATTATAGGGTGTTTGTTCGCTCCTGACCTCCATAGAATGGAAATATGTCACAAAGTTTAACAAGTTTTTTTAATATAGATCCACAGAATATTGTGATGAGTATTTCAGTGTGAACAGGTATGGTATAATAAATTATGGGGTTTATCTATTTTATTTTTACTTTCATCATATTTTGCTTTGGTTTTGATACTCCCAAATTCGAAGCTATCTCTTTACAACTCTTCCTTTTTATAACCTATCATACTTTCATAAATCAGAGTCCATTTTCTGTAGACTGTTTTTGAACCCAGTCAACGACGGGTACTTTTTCTAGTATATATATATATATATATATATATATATATATATATATATATATATATATATATATATATATATATATATATATATATATTAAAAATCTGCTCCATAAGAAAGAACACAACAAAACCAATAAATTGGCTTTGTTGCGTTCCTTCTTAGGAAAAAGATGTTTCATTTTTAATTTGAATTTGGATTATAAATTATTAATCACCTTACTATATATATATATATATATATATATATATATATATATATATATATATATTGCTTTTTGTTTATATAATTATGTAGATATTTTCGAATTTAATTTTCTAATTTTCTTTAAAATAGCTATATTTCATTGTGGTTGTTTCATGATCTGATGATAAACGAAATTAACATATTTTATTTTAGCTTAATTAAAGGTGATGTCCATTAAATAAAATGACCTTTTTGAAAAACAAAACCAGTTTTTCTGAATCCCCCTAACAATATTGTGTTATTTTTTTTGTCATTTTTTTTTCTAGAAATAATTTGTTGCTGTGTTATTCTTTCAACCCAACGTGATTGATTTCATTGGAAGAAAAATGACTAGTTGTGGACTAATTTTTCGTTATTTCAAGAATAGAGGATCTAAAATCCAGGCTATTAATTCGACTGTTTCTTATTAAGAAAGGTTTTAATATAAAGGGAAGAATAGTGTAAATAAAAAGAAAGAGAGTAGCGCACACAAGTTGGTTTAAATTCGTTTGAAACCATATAAAATTAATATGATTTCATAACATTTTCTTTAAGTCATTCTAACATCTCTCGGATAATGCATTTTAATAGTGGCAGTTACCTTATTTACAAAAAACGCGTATACATTTTCTAACAACGCAAACTCTAAAATTCCATGCCCATTAATCGATTTGTAAAATGATTGAAACACAGTGGAAACTTGAATTCATTCTTATTAGTTTTATACCCTATTGAGTCGGAAACAGGGGCTGTATGTACCCCGGCTTAATTATATTAATTTAAAGCCAATTGCTTTCATCTTGTTTGTAATACATCATTTGTTTCGTGAAGTACAAATACATTTTATGTGAAAAGTTTTTGGCGGGTCAACGTGTAATTCTCACTAAAATTGATATGAACTAAAAACTTGCACACGCTTATGGCTGACGGAACGAGATCAACTACTCTCATTGATTAATAGTTTCGATTAGACATTTCATAAAAGTTTTCGTTTGACAAGAATGAGATTTCACCGACTGAAGCTTTGTGAGAATAACAGACAAGATCGGACCAGATGAGTTCATATAAGCGAACTAATATTGATTTTGGAGGCTTCTTTATAGGAATCCCAATATGTTTTACATGTATTTATGTAAATCCATGCATCTCAGCAAAGCATCCTCAAAATGTGTAATGATATACTGCTCTATATGATCATTCTATATGTACATATTTCATTGCGATATAAAACAGCGTGTTACATGGCTCTTTCGATTCTTCAGAAAGTTTTTTTCTTTTTTTTTTCATGTCCACGTATTGTTATTGCTTGACTGTAACATTTTGTTTATTTGCTCTTTACACGCAGGTAATAAGCTTGTCTACGCGATTCAAGTCACTCGACCTCGTTTTCTAGTGTTTGTTTAGCCTCTTCTGATTCACCATTTCTTTGCAGTGACAATATGATTTACTGCTGCTGATTCCATCTTTGCAGTGACAATATGATTCCATCATCAAACTTCATTTCTCTCTTCTTATTTATGTCTGTTTATATTTAGTCAAAACTTACAGGATCAAGAGATTGATCTTGGAATAGTTGTATTATTTAGAAACAACTATTCATTAACAGTTCATTTTGTAGTTAATTGAGAGTGTTTACATTGGTACCTCTATTGATAATGAAGGTTTGATATTTGTTGAAAACCGAAAAGATACTTTTTCAATCATTTTAATGCTCAAATCAATTTATTATACCATTTCAAAATAATATACTTTCAATACTCAGTTTAATAGGCTGGTGTAGTGTGTGTTCTATTATGATATGATCTTTACACACATTATCTCCTTTTTTAATAGGAGGAGTAGTGTAGTATGTGTTATGTGGTAATGATTCCTTTCTCTATTGGGGGATGATAGTGTAATATCTTTTTGTTGTTAGAAAGTAACTTTCTTACACAATATTTATCACTTGTAAAATAGTGTTGTAGATATCCGTTCGTTATCTATACTAACGGAGTATATTTCTGTGTGAGTTGAAGGAATGTAAGTAAGTAAATGAGCAAAACTATACAGTGTATAACTCTTTCATTTTTATCTGAGAAGTTAGGAATAAATAATTAGGAATATTATGACGTGTTTTTTACCAACTTCATCCTTTTAATTTTTTAGTAAAGGACTTACACAGAAGAGACTCCGTTGGGGTCTTTTACATCAATAGTAAACGTAGAGCCATGAAACTGAAACTATTCGCAGATGCCACGTTGTCGGTTGGTTCCAGTAATCATGAAACACTTAGATCGCTACTACTACTACTACTACTACTACTGCCACCGACCTCAGTTGAAACAATAATGAACTCACGCACTGAACTGAACGAATATAAAAAATAAATCCCATTAATTGGCAATATATGGGATTAACCACTGAATATGGTTCCATTAATGTCTGTTTTCGTATCATTGCGTATGGTTTCAAGAACAGAGGATTGTTCATATGTATGGTCGTTAATAGTGTGTATGGCCTTTTTAGTAATATGGCTCAGCTCAATCATTCGATATAGTTACAATTAGTGAGTACATTTTTCTTTATAAATGTGCAACGGTTTTCCATATAATTATGTATGGTAGTTATTAAGGTATATTTTTATTAATATGCAATATTCATTCTTATCGTCATCACGTATAGTTCTTTTTGTTAATGCGTTTTTTTTTTCTCTTTTAAATATCTATCACATCATTCACTTTTATCTCTAAAGAATTCATTTCCTTTATTTTTCCCTAATATATGAGTTATTTATATTAACATATATGATTACTTTTTTCAGTACGTATATTGAATTCATATTAATATGGATTCTTTTTAATGCTGGTAGACTTCTTCCTCCTGGGTTTCTTACTTAAACGATTAGATTGTAACAAAACAATAAATATATCTGTTAGCTCTATATTTCCTCTATAAATATAAGTGTACAGTTAGATGTCATAACTTGTGATAAATAATAAAATCAAATTAAAAGCACATCAAAATGTGAAGCATTTTTCCGCACACTACATCCTGAATGTTAAGATATGTATAAACACAAAATCGTACACTTAGTACAACTATACAACACTTACCATTCTGACATAATTCGGATGTTGGCTTTGATAAATAAACCCCTATCTCAATCAATACGTTGTTTTTCTAAAAATAGTTGATCCTAAGCTTAAGAAGAATTCTATATCAAGATTTATGTCTTTATTAAATAAATGATTTCATGAGACATGCTCAGAAGAAATGACACCCAATAGTGAAAAATGGTTTCTTAATAGTGGTTTTTTTATTCAGTATCTAAACCACGTTGCTTCGTAGATCACAGGAATATGGTTTCGTTTTAAAGCATATTTTGTAGAAAATCCATATTTATATATCAATATCAAATTATTAGGCTGCTTATATATATATATATATATATATATATATATATATATATATATATATATATATATATATATAAACGGCTTAATCACGTTGATATAATTGCCTTGACCGGTTCTCTAAGCAAGGTTGAGCCTGGTTTGTACAAGCAAGATGGATGAACATTTGCGAATTCTAGATGATGTATGTGCTCTCCGCTTATCTCGGCATTTGTTTCCAGTAGTCATGTACATTTACTTCACTTGCCACTTGTATTTAACAATATCGAATCAGGAGAGGTGTGGTTGGAGATTGCGCAACTCCTGCAACAAAGAAAAAATTCACGCGCAGGCTCCCCTTCAAGGGTGAGTATCCATAGTCTCTCAAAGACTGAAGGAGCCTATATATATATATATATATATATATATATATATATATATATATATATATATATATATATATATATATCATATAACCAACTTAATACGTAACAGATTGGATATTTTCAGAAATAAATTTTCAATATTTAAACCACATGAAAACGCTCATTTTATTTCAGTGTTAATGTATATGGTTACTTTGTTAGTAAAATTGTAAAAATAAAAGAATTACCTGAAAGATTTGTAAGATTAATTATTTGTATGAATCCCGGCATTTCACTCGTCAGGTGGCTGGTCAAAGATCGTTTCGCTTTTTATGTATCATGAAATATCTCATTTTTCATTTTGTGGTATTCTTTACTTATCTCAAGCAATGTTGGATAAATAATTAATTGTTTAGTATTATCATCCGAGCAAACAAAGAAGCTTCTCAATACATAAGGTACTGCATATCTTAAGCTGTATGCTAGCTCTGACACCGATCTGCACCAGATTCTGCAGATAGTACACACATTCTCCAGTGACATCGGAATGAAGTTTGGCCTGGATAAATGTGCCAAGTGTAGATTCAGAACTGGGAAGAAGACCCACACAGAAAATATGCAGCTTAATGAAAACATCGACATCAGGAATCTAGAAGAGCATGAGCCTTATAAGTACCTTGGCATTGAGGAAAACGAGAACATACAACATGCCAAGATGAGGGAGAATATTTTTAAAGAATATGTACGCCGGGTGAGGAAAATATGCAAAACCCAACTAAACCAATAAAAATAAAATTACTGCCATCAACCGGGTTGTTATGCCAGTAATAACATACAACTTTGGTATCATTGACTGGCCACAAAAATACATCAACCGGCTAGATGTAAAGACACGCTTCATAAAATAATATATAGAATCAGTGTCTACCAAAGCTGTATTCGCCCAGCGGAGAAGGAGGTCTGGAACTCTCAGAGATCAATCATCAACATAGGGCAACTATTGTGAGCACCGGCCAGTATCTGAGAAGCTCCCAGAAGGACACCCTCTCAATAGTATACGACATCAAGAGACAAGAGCCAGCAGAACAACATCAGTCACCCAGCTGGCCAAGCATTTGGGTCAGGGCTGTCTCTCAGATGAGGACGAAACACCAAACAAGTGTGCCACAGAAATAGCAAGAAAGAGCCGGCAAAAATATACCGAGACCTTTCAACCGATGAACCTTAAAGAATGGGAGCAACATCAGCGTGCAAACTCTTTTTGGGGGAACTCTCTCAGGAATACATAGATAAAGGATCAGGAAAGGACCATAATGGCTGCTCAAGACCAGGGATTGATGACCAATACAATGAAGTAGATGGCAGGGATCAGTAATGACAATAAATGCAGATTCTGTCATACAGAATGGAAAGTGTTGGTCATCTGATATCAAGTTGTAAAGTTCTTCTAGGGGACGGCTACTATACAGCGAGACATGATGGAGTATGCAAGTACCTCAACTGGACCATCTGTAAAAAATTAAACATCCAGTATAGTAGCAAGTCCTGGGAACATCAACCTGAAAGAACAGTTGAAAATGACTTATATACCATACATTACGACCTTGTAATCCCTACAGCCACCTACCTTGAAAATGCTGCTGTGAAACCTGACATAGTTATATGGAATAAGTCAGAGAGAGTTGCAACCTTCATTGGAGTGAGTGTTCCTAATGATGGCAGTCTTAACAGAGCTAAAAGAGAGAAACAGACCAAATACCAAGGTCTTATGTATGATATGAAAAGAAACTGGAATCTTAGGGAGATATCAATCATATCAGTTATCATAGGTGCCACAGGACTTATGAAGAAGAACCTGAAATCCTACCTTACTAATATTCCTGGTGAACCAAGTGCAAAAGAGATCCAGACAATTGAGCTTAAGGGAATAGCGAGGATACTAAAAAGAACTCTCGGTTGGTTTCAATGAAAAGCGGGGCAATGTTGGCAGCTGGTTTGGCTGCCCCATACCCAGCATTGCAATCTTCAAAGGAAGAAAAATAATAAAAGGTGGAAATAATGACGCAGACACACACACACACACACACACACACATATATATATATATATATATATATATATATATATATATATATATATATATATATATATATAGTAATTTATAAAATATATATGGCGATTAAGCTACACTGAATATTCGGCGTTTCATCCACTCTCTTGTAGTAAATACTTAAAGTTTACGCATAAATCTATACTTTCGTATATTAATTTTATGTGAGTAAATGAAGTAGTTATATATACATATATATATATATATATATATATATACATATATATATAGGTGTGGTTAGATCATTTTCTACGCGTAACATTTATAGTTACAACTTCTCAAATTTTTATGCGGCATTAAGATCAGAGATTTCAATTTGTAGTATAGTAAT
>NC_136500.1:106539270-106639270 GCF_053919585.1 Euprymna scolopes | reverse complement strand
CGGTCACGAACCTGCGTCAGAAGATGAGATGCGTCATTGAATTCCTGGCAAAAATATATTGGGAATGATGTCGACTATGTAGAAAAATAAATTCTGAAGCACAAATTGCCCTCGTTTTAATGGTATCCCATCTTCGTAATTCTTTAACTTCTTAGTTTAAAAAATTGAAGGCTTTACTTTCGGGACGACCTTCATAATTCTTCTTTAAGTAAAAAGCGTCAGTAATTATTATTGCTTGTAACATAAACAAAATGTAATTATAGTATAAGTAAAAATATATGCAAGCGTTGATACCATTATCGTTAATGTCTACTTAACGCATTGTATATTAATTAGATTTGTTTCTATAGCCCTGACATTATACAGTGGTTAATTGTTTACTTCTAACAATTGTTTCATGAAAGATAAATGTTGGAGCAATTTCATTAATTTTTCCCGAAACATATATGCTCGATAGTTAAAAAAAATAAGTATCCAAATAATTTTGGAAGAGCAAATCACCTTCATAAGATTCACTTAAATGAGATCTAATATAAGAGTATTTAAAACTACAAGCGAAATATTATTGGAAAATTATACGAGATACAATGTATCAACTGTTTGAATGTAGACGTATATAAATACGTGTACGTGGCTTCTTGTTTAGTAGCTTGAATAATTTAAAAGTTCATCTTTTAGCCATGCTTTTGAGGGGAGAAGCAGTTAATGATTTATTATCAATCTAATTATCTGAATAGAACAGAAAGTGAATTCTCCAGGTTTTTCCATTATTTGTTGTTTTGTTTTTCTTTAACAGACAATAAATGTAATAAACAGGTGTCTGATAATTGGCTGGATTTTTTTGTCACTTTCAATGCATATCAACCCATTTTGGAGTGAATTGATACGAAAGCACAAAACATGGTACTGCTGAATTGTATACGCTTACGGGAACAGAGACAATTAGATTAGCCATAGCCGGGGGCGTCATTTTCCAAGAGCATCGAATCAGGTGTTTGATGACCGGCCAGATTTGTTTTGATGTAATTGAAGGCAGTCGGAGTGATGTGACTTAAACTGTATATTTCATAATCTACAATGATATCCAATTCGCCAATCAAACACCTTCAGATATACACAGACATTAATGGAGGAAATAGACATTCCACAAAATATAACTCATATACGTTTAATATGTCTAATTCTTACGCTAACGGCCAGAACTCAGAGTCGTGCGATGCAACAGTAAACGTTTGAAATATTGATAGTAGAATTGTGATATAAATTTTGTGTTTCAGATACTATATATCAGTTATATATTGCTATTTATATATGATACAGGCTAATATTTACGCCGACCTAATCGCTATTAAATTGCAGTAAATGTTGGGTTTTGCATGTGTGTGTGTGTGTGTGTGTGTGTGTGTGTGTGTGTGTGTGTGTGTGTGTGTGTGTGTGTGTGTGTGTGTGTAGATATATTAAAAAGAAAGCTCACAAATATATCATCATATTTAATTCAAATTTAATTCATGTGAATCTTCGTATAAATAGTAAAGACACTTCATAATAAAGTAAGAAGAGTGGAAATAAAATGAAAGATAAGATAACTTGTCTTTTATCGTTCACGAACAGAAATCACTGATGTGTTCCGAAATATAATAACCAAGACTTTTACTAAATATAACCATTTTTATTTATACCTTTAATTTATAAAATAATGTAAAACATCGTTTAATGTATGGAAATAATAACAAACTTATTCTCTAAATTCTTAATTTTCTTTGAATTTACTTTTTGTTATCCCAAGTAAGGCCAATGTATATCATGGGACACTATTAATAAGAAACCATACCGATAGGGATAGCGTAATTAAGGAAATGAGCAATGAGATATTTGTTTACGTTACATTTAAATTTCTGCGTATTAGTAGAGTCAGAGAAACAAGGAGCAAGTAAGGGATTCCAAAGGCTATTTTTTATATAAATAAAGAAACTCTTAATTAAGAAAGCTTTTCGGCATCTGAAGATCTCTACAATAGAGTAGTGGGGTTTAGCTGCTTATCGAGTTGGTCGGGCATATTTAGTTGTGTCGCCAGTTCATCGAAGCATATTCTTTCCTCGTAAAGGTTTACTCCGGAAAAGTCGACTTTAATATTGGTATAGAGTTTATTGTCAATCGTTTGTTTGGTCTTGTTTCAGTAACAGTTTTTGAAATCTTTCTCCCATTTACTGTTGTTGTTCCTAAAACCTCATGTTTCTTTTTTTTTTTTTTTTTTTTTTGGCTGTTATTGCATTTGTCTTTCTTCGTCGGTTTTGCTGTCGACTCATTTAATAATGCCGCATTTGTGTTACGTGTATTTATCTCTAACTTTTTACCTAATGAACAATCTTATCATCTTTCAGGTCTTTCATTAATTGGTGCGTCAAACTGAGAGTGATCAATTCCGAGAAAATAATACTTCAGAGTTTTTTAAAGTTTAGCGTAACTTTCAGAGTTGCTTAATTGTCCTTAAAACGTTTCATCTTATTGTTCAACTGTACCGACTCTTTGAATGCTTCATTGTAAGTGTTTCTGGAATACTATCTGTTCGTTCGAATACTTTGCCTTAAAATTGATGTTGTTTATTCTTTTAATAACACGTCGTTAGTTCGAATGCAGTTATCGAATACTGAGGAATTTTTAATTTGATTTTCAACGACGGTTCTCGAATACTTATCGCCAGTTGTTGTGAAAAAACTGAGGTACTTAAATATTCGATTTTCCTTCATGAATTTTCGAAACCTTGTTGCTAGTTGTTATAGCTCTAAAAAGGTCATGAATAAAGATAGGATCAACAGGTTTAGGTTAAAAAGAATATATTGTACAAAGAAGTAAATACAAAGAAACGTTGTCGGTATTTCCGACTATTAGTTTAAACAAATCCGTAGTCTCGCATTAGGTCGCGGTATTTCTCTAACGAGAGACTTAACCTCGTGATTTATATAATGCTTAACAGAGTCCGTTATGAGTGAATAAACAAGTCTCCATAACATAAGTAAAAACACTTTTTAAATGATGGGTAAACTACTATCAATTCTTTACATAGAAATCAGTGCGTTAGGAATTCTTCACTACATCTGTCGAATAATAAGATAGACTCATAAAAATGTAAAGGCAACACGCAAGCACATGTACATAATCAGAACCAATCATTCGAATGACTACGTTCGCTCAGCACATTCATATTACTTAACATAACAAGCATCTGTTTATCCATCAATTATATTGCTAGATTTCATCGGAGAACCATAAAAGTTGTTTCATTGAATCACAATACCCCATTAAATGTAGACATGCCACAATATACAGACATCAACATCGTTTTTACCGCTGATGGGTTCCGGTGGCAGGCGATAATATGGCGGGTGAAAATATCCTAATCAAAAAAATGAACACGTGGATGCAATGAAGGCGGAAGGGACGCACAATAAAAGTCTTCTGGGGCTTAGTTCTTCTTAATTACTTTCTGCATCCGTTCGATTTAAATCGGACACTTAATTAGACCTTTGATTTTGTCCACACATATAAGATATAATAAGCCTCTTTTATACTAGAATAACCGACGTCGTCCTCATATTTCTATAAACATACAACGCTGTACACGCCTTTGCCGCCCTTTCTCTGCCATTTTTCTATCCCTCCGCCTTATCTTTTTATCACGTTGTCTTCGGTTGCTTTTATTATCGCTTCTTTTATATGTATTCCGTGAAAGTACTTGTAAAGCAAGCACATGAATACAATATTGAAACTAGTAGACAGAGGCTGTAGCTTCGAAGTCAAGGCGAGACCTATTATGTTTGATACTTTTTTTGTATTCTGTCTGAAAGGAATAGACGAGTTGTTGGAGCACCAGCCAAGATGTAACACCATTATTTCGTTATAGTATTATAGAAATATAGGATACTGACAGGCGTAAAAAATTTTGTAGCGCCTAAGAGAGTGCGCCTTCTTTACAGAAGACTTTACAGTTTCTTCCATATATTTATTACAATTCATAGTACTTGTGATTTTTATCTAGAGTAGGGATGAAAGTTAGGATATTCTGGATAGACTGAAATTGTTTGAATCCGTACTCTTGATCGGAAAGACAGTCAGTATATTCAAGACGATGGACTATTGCTGGGTAAATTGATAATCCAAATATTATAGCAAAGGGTCGGATGGACAATCATTTTTTAAGGTTTGTCCTTTTCTCGGAGTTGACAAAATCTGGTACCACACACAATTTTTCCATCTATCAGAAGAGCCATAATCGGCAAAGCATTTGTTTTATAGTTTGAGGAATGTATGATCCAGTCTCGTAGATCATTTATATATTACTATACGAGGGAGAATATCATGACCACATGCTTTGGAAGTGTCAATAATTTTGATGATATTCGAGACAGGTAAAGATGTGATAATCCAATCTTCTAGTGTGGTTGCCATTTTTAGCGGGAAATGTAGGAGTCTGTGGCTTGTTGGGTTCAAGATAGAGTTTAAGGTGAACCACTGTAAAAGCAGTTCAACTATATCTGTTGATGCGCAAGCAACATTATATGTTGAATGTATGCAATTATTAATTGCCAATTGTTCAATACATGATTATAGATTTTCAAGAAATCATGTGGCTCATTAATGGTCATCAATTTGTTTTTTTTTATTACTACAGTATTGTTACTGCGACTAATACAGTTTAACAGAAGTTTGGTTATGCTATACATTTTTATTTTTTTGTTAAACGTATTTTATTTGTAAATATTATAGCTTTATAAACGATTGCTTTAGCAAAAAAAAAATATATGTATATTATATTATAAAGGACAATATTCGCGTATTTTGCAACTACATTATTTTTCAGATATTAACTTTATTTTTCTTTGGATATAGTTATTAATATTTCTTGTGATGTTATTATTATTCACTTGGAGTAGTAACACTGGTCATCATGTAGCGTTCTTTGGGGTCTTAGTGACAACAAGTTTCCCCAGATTTCCAGTATTCTCCACCTCTTTCGATAATCATTGAAAAATGAAATTACGTTATCGTAAAAGCCGCTGCCCATTTATTTCTTATTGTAATTTGGGTAGCAAAAATCTCCTCCAAATCCCAGTCCTGTTTCCACTGACCCAGCGGAGGTCGAGATAGTGATTTATTTCCTTGGTCTTTCTATTCACCTTTACCCTTCTCGCTTATTTGGTGTGGCGTCCGTCTTTGGTGACACACACACAAATAGGAGGAAAGGAAGGGGCGCAGGGGGATAACTTACAATTTTACAGTTTCAGTTCCTATGATCCCATGTGATGCTACTTCGTGTTTTATATTTGTAGCATTTTCTCGATTCCCAGTTTGTGCATTCAAGTGTTTTCCTTGAATGCACAAACTGTCGTTTTAATTACTGTTATCCGTTGTATCCTATAAGACATCCCTCTGATTCCAATCTCTCTCCCTTCCCTTTAAAAGTTTTTCGGTATCGTTCCTAGTACTCCTACTATTAGTAATGTAATCTGAACTTTTTTCATTTTCCATATCCTTTTGAGCTCTCTAGCCACTTCAATGCATTTGTTTCGATTCGTCGTCTCTTTGATATTAACTCTCTAGTCTGCTGAAATGACAAAGTCTATCATCTGACAGTTTTTTTCCTTCTTGATGACTAGCATGACGTACCATTTCCTCCGGGATTCAGTTTCTCTGTTAGGTTTCCTTTTCGTAGCTATGCCCAAGCGTTTTCGTTATTCTCAGCTTTTGTCATCCGTTCGTGTAGCTGTTTGTCTTTCCATTTTTCTTTTCTTTTCTTTCCTTCTTTCTTCTATTTCTGTCTTCTTTGGGGTTTTTTCAGTGTCTTTTGCTGCAGTAATTATTTTTTCCGGGTTCTGCATTATGTGTTTTTCCAAGTCTTTTCTTCTGTCATTTAAATAGTCTTCTATACAAACTAGCACTTTTCCCCGTCTTTTTTTTACATAGAGTCGATCAGTATCATCCTTGCGTATAGTGCCTCGATCATCATAGTGAGTTTCCTGTCCTTCTGGTCGAGATGCCTCAGTTCTTTTTTGGTCAAACCTATAAGTAATCCGGAGTATTTTACTAGAGTCAGTGCCTTTTATTAGGTTTATACTACATAGTTTAGTTTTGAGGAGTTTTCTTGTTCTTCTGAGATATTCCTTTCCAATTTTCCTATTCATTTCTCTTGCTATGATGGTGTCTGCTTCCAAAAGGCCAAAATGTTTTTAACTATCATGTTCATCTAGTGCCCTCATTTCTGTTTGGTTGGGTGATATCATACCTTCCGTTGCTTCTAGTTTTCCCTTCTCATAATCAGCAGTGGCACTTTTCCATGCCGAGTTCTATTCGGATATCATGGCTAAATATTCTGGTGGTATTTATTCTTTATTTATTTATTTTTTTATTTTTCTTTTTGCAAACAGCTTCAGGTCATCCATGTACTTTAGGTGGATCATTCTTTTATCTGTTTTAGTAAGCTTTATCTGACTTGGCATGCTGTTAGTATATTGATGAAGGGAATCATAACTATGATGAACAGTAGCGGTAATAGAAACTTCTTTGAAAATACCCATTATTACTAATTTTATCGTTGTTGTTGTTGTTGTTGTTGTTGTTGTATAAGCAAGGGCAATATAAATACTGCTTACCGATTCCGTATTCAGAAACTGTAACCTCTTAATCTTTTCAATTGTTATGAATTAAAATATAATCATAAACGCAATTCAAAGTCTAAGAACATCATTAAATATCTTAAAGTAGAAAGTTTTCAAATACATGTATAATGTAATTTTTTCAGCATTTATGTCTAGTAGTTACATATCACAACAATTAAAATTTAAAACACACACACTAATATATATATATATATATATATATACATATATATATATATATATATATATATATATATATATATATATACTAGCATGGATACCCGGCATTGCCCGGGTCGACATGTTCGATTTAGATACACATGCTATACTAAGGATATTGAGCACTTTTTCATCCTTATATTTCACCTCCATCGTTACCTCACAAGAATTTAAAAAATAAAAGAACAGATAAAAACACGAAAATGTACCCTCCCCCACCAAAAAAAAAAGTACGTGACAACCTCTCCACCAGACATTTCAGTAGATGGGTTACGAAGAGAAGAAACTATTTTTCCGGATATTGAGCACTTTTGATAACTATATACCATTTTAAGTGAATTTCTTTAATGCTGCCTCAGTCTAGAAAGATTTATCTACGGTACCTTTCAACGAAGACAAGCTGTAAATAATTCAGTTTCAAAAATATGAAAGTAGAATTTGTGTTAACAGAAATAAACGTTGCCATGATGAGTTATGATTTATTGTGTTACTGAAAAAATAGCAGTTACGATGTCAAAAATATAATTCACGTTATCCTCGAAATAAATGAAATGTTTCTTGTAATGCAATTAACCACCACATAAATTACACATAAATAATATAAGGTTGACAAACTCTGTGCAAAAGAAAAAAAACTGGTAAGAAAATGTAAATGAAATTTTATTTTGTCAAAAAATAATATTTGGATTGGAGTGTTTGTTTTCTTTTAAATAAAAATATAGCTCTTTGACAAAAAAATCGAAATAAAGAAGTTTTGTTTTAATATAATTATCCGCCAAAATAAAATAAAAACACCCCTGATTAATAGAACATAAACGACCACAGGTAGATTTACGCAAACGTCAAACCCAATGCTTACGAGATCACCTCCTAATCCACTGAACCAATGTGCCAATTTAGAAGTCACTTTGGAAGTAATTTTCTTTTTTTTTTTTTAACTAAATCCAAAAATAATGCTAGAAAGTTTGTTTCTGTTTTTGTTTTTAAATAAAAGGTCGTAATTAGATTGAATTGTTTGCTTCTTTCAAATAAAATTGTGAAAAAGGAATCGAAATAAATAAATTGTTTTTGGTTTTAATATAATTATCCGCCAAAATTACTTAACAGCCTTTTTTGAAAAAACACCAAAAATCGACCACCAGTAGGTATATAAAAAATATTATATTTGATTCAACAGGTGGCACCCAAGGGAAATTACTCTAAACTGGATTTTTTTTTAAATCGATGTCCGTAATAATAATTCAAAATAAATTAAATTAAACGTATTATCATTATAAATCAACTTTAAATAACATACTTAAGTAGAACACTTAAAACCATTCTGTCGCTTTAAACGTTAACTAACGGTAACTAGTAAAATCGATTTTCCTTAATGTAATATGCAAATAGGTTTACCTCTCGAGCATATATTTTTAAAAAGTCATACTATATATAGAAATAAATGAAATAAAGTTAATGCAAATAAGTTTTCTGTATAAATATTAATTAGGAAAGTTATAAATCTTTTGTATATATATATATATATACATATATAATATATATATATATATATACTAGCAGTTCCGCCCGGCTTTGCTCGGGCCCTCTGTACTGTTCATAACTTTATGTGCATATGTATATATTAAAGTGTGAATATGTACGGTATTACATTTCTATATAATAAGCTTCCTTAACTACCATAGAGAAAAGTTGGTAGAGACCGCAGACGTCTTATTTTTTTAAACTTTGACCTCAATTTCGACTTCTTAATTTTTAGTGTTTTGGGATGAAATTGAATTAAAATGTTTGACCTATGCCCAAGCAATCTACATCTAAAATTTCAAGTGCTTAGACCCAAAATTGGCGAAGGAGTTTGGTAGAGTCTGCAAAGGTCAACTCTGTAAACTTTGACATCGTGCCAGACAAATTTTATCCAAAAAACTGAATAAAAAGCTTGTTGCATGTCTGAATACCCTTTATGTAAAATTTAAAATGTTAGACCCAAAATTGGCTAAATAGTTTGATAGAGACCGCAAAGGTCAAATCTTTTGAACTTTGACCACTTTGGAACCAAACTTTCAGAAGAAAAAAACGATTAAAAAGGCTTGCCCTATGTCTGAATACCCTTTATGTAAAATTTCAAATGTTTTTATTTTTAAGCGAAAATAGGTCAAATTACGAAATGAATTGTTTTTGCCGAATTTTTCCAATGCTTTTAGGTTCATATATTGAAAAATGTCAGTGAAGGATAGTTCTTTCAAAATTATCAAAACATTCTGTTTCTGTTGCCTAACATTAAAATTTTAAAAGTTTACATTGTTTCAGATTATAAAATGTTCTATTTATATTGTTTATAATATAAACAAAATTCTGTATATATTGCTTGAAATAAGTAATAATTGTTTATTATTTAAAGAAAACGTTCTATTCATATTTCTGCTTATTTTAAACTGTCACTTTCTGAAACACCTTTACATGTTTACATAGCAACGTACAAGTGCCCACAGTAATTTAGTTCCTTTTAAGTGATAGAGGATTCGATAGTATTTTACCACCTAAACTCCAGTCTTGCAAACAAAAATACCATACCCTAAACCAGACTCTGCCCGCTAGATTAGTAGGCACTAGCCGACCGACAAAGCAACTACCAAATTTTGTTGTTCCTAAATAGTATTTGCGCTTGGGAATCCTGAGGTCGATTATCAACGTAACATTTCTGGCAAATTTTGTGACGACCCCACTCCCACTCACTAAATGGGGTGTCTATTCCGAAAAAATAGAGCGGTTGGGGATGTCCATTCCGAAAGCCGTTATAACCTGAGGAGGTGTGGGTTGTCTATTTCGAAAGCCTTTCTTAACATGAATAGGTTGGAAGTTGGGCAAAAACAACGACTGTACTTTAATTTTTTACGTAAAAGAGGCTGCTGCCCCCAGGAAACGCCGGTTAACAGGTCTTGCTAGTTTAGTATATATATATATATATATATATATATATATATATATATATATATATATATATATATATATATATATATATAACTACTTCATTTACTCACATAAAATTAATATACGAAAGTATAGATTTATGCGTAAACTTTAAGTATTTACTTCAAAAGTGGTCAATACATAGATAGAGCTAGTTAGTAATTTATAAAATATATATGTCGATTAAGCTACACTGAATATTCGGCGTTTCATCCACTCTAGGATTCCTCAGGCTTATGCGCATAAGCCTGAGGAATCCTAGAGTGGATGAAACGCCGAATATTCAGTGTAGCTTAATCGACATATATATTTTATAAATTACTATATATATATATATATATGTATATGTATATATATATATATATATATATATATATATATATATATATATGAGATGACTTTAACATTTTATTTCATAACTATATTTTTAATATAATATGCTAAAAGGATTTTAGGTTATATATATATATATATATATATATATATATATATATATATATATATGTATGTGTGTGTGTGTGTGTGCAATAAGATTTTTAGGTAATTAAGACCTTATTGTGCCTTCTCATGAAATATGATTACATATTGTTGCATTGTGTTATAGTGTAAATAATAAATTTTTGTGATAAAGACTATGTTAAATTGGGAATAGAATCTTGCATTTATGTCCACCTTTAATTATTAACTAATTCAATTAGAGAGATGTGTTCTGGGATGATTGACAAAACCGATTGGAATACGAAAGAACGTGTTTTATTTTTGTATTCCTATCTTTTATTAGTTTTTGCCTGGATTCACGCTCGAGCGATTTGGATAGTTTTTCCTCTCAGGATCAATAGTAAAAATTATGTCCTGCTGAAATATTCAACTCTCTTGCATCAAACATGTATTGATTGATGTTCTAAATAATGATGAAAGCGATTAAATCAATGCTCATGTTAAGGCACATGTCACACATACAAATGCATAAAAACAAAGATACATATACCCACTGATGGATTCAATATTTTGAAGCAACATTCGACCGAAGTGTGTAAATCGGCCCCATCCATATTTGCCTCAGATTCTTCACAAAGTATGTTTGTTTTACATCGTTTTAACTTCTCAGACTGGGTTACAAGTAACCTTTAATCGTCATCATCCAATATGTCTTTGTCCAGCACATCACTTTGTCTAACCCTGTAGGGTAGCGAGAACAATTGCTTCATAGTTTTATTCCTCTAACCCTTCCAGCGTAGACATTTCGTGAGAATGTCTTTCTTGGGGTTTATTTCACAAAGGAAACATATTGTGTTGTTTGAGAGGAAGCGCTGCAATCAGACAGGAAAAATACGGCGTGGGTAGTGATAATCTAATGTTTTTAATTGCCGTGCACAATTCAATCTCATTGGTAAGGACTCACTGCATAAAGGAGGATTGTTCACACCAGCGCTTAGCAGTTTTGATGTTGCGTCTCACCTAAGATCTGGGCGAGAGCCGGCAATAAAGTTAATAAAAACATGAAATGCATGTCCAATTTGCACTTTGATGTCACCTCTAACTTGGCTCATGGCTTGGATGATGGGGTAAATATATTTTAAACTCTCAACCTCTTCAAGAATGGCACAATTAAAGACAGTGGGTATCTTGTCAATTGGAGTTTATTCAGCGCCGTGTATTTTTGGCTTCGAATCATTTATTTTCAGTCCAATCTGCAAAACTCTTTAATATCTGCCTAACATTAGCAAACGGTTTACTGAGTGGCGGATATATCTAGGCAATCCAAGTCTTTGACAGCGGAGTTGAATCTAACTGACAGTGTGAAACTCTTTTAAGGAATTCGAAGTGCCCCAGTCAATGGCATAATTGAAAACTGTTGGCGACGGAACCCATTTTTAGCAATTGGTAGACAGTACTTCGAATGATTCTGAAACTTTATCGCGCATTAGTATGCAGGATTGTGTTACGCAACAGTATACCTTAAAAGACCGAAAGGTTAACTGAACTACTGTAAGATCACAATGACAATTACTCGCATAAGTGATCCAAGAGGCACCCATTTAACAGAATAACTATTGCTTTACTGAAGAAAATGCACATTTTGAACTAGCAGCCAATCACATCTACGCACGCTGATATTCTAATAAAGATATTGATCTTTCAGATGGAAAATCTCATTGATCATCGCCTTACATTTGCTTTTACGTAGAAGGTGAGATTTGGACAATAGAGAACTACCTTCTCTATATCCAAGTCACAGTATTGGATTGCAATTTTTATGTCCTTTTATGAGGATAATATGTTTGACATGTACCTCAAGGGCCAACTAATCTGAGGCATAACAGACGACACAAAACCGGAACACTCAAATTTCCCGAGCAGAATGTCCGTCATTCTGACGTATTCAAGTCAACATTGCGTGATAAAACTTTAATGGCAAATATTGCCGACATGACTATTGTGCGGATGTCTACTGCGATAAAAATTTCAAGAAACCGACTTTTTCCTGGTTGCTTGGTTGGTTGTTTTTGTTTTACGGCATATCAACCCTTTTCGGGTTATTTAATGCCGAATCCAAAGATTTTGAAGAAAAATTATTTTTATAGAATATATTTGTTATTTTCACGTCGGTTTCTATTTAACCCATAGTTGGGACCCTAACAGGTACTACCACTCCGGGTCAGAGTGGACCTGGGAGCAATGGTAATTAAAGGGTGGATCCACACTCCCTAAAGCCCACAAGCTGGGGCCTCACCACTGGATATAGTTTAAGGTCATATTCAGGACACCCATTGAGGGACTTTTACCCTCTGCAGGGGGGAAGTCGGTGTATTCTAATGCCCCACTGACAAGACCGGACTTTTTTCTGAGTTTATATGGCGCATTGTAATACGTTACATTACAAACCGGGAATGAATTCTTGCCAGTTACAACGTGTGATATTTATTCTAACATGTCAACACTTGTGAGAAGCCTAACAAGCATTTGAGAGTCTGCCGAGTAAAGAAACAATGTCTTTAGATTAAGGAAGATTCTAATGAAATCTTATATTACTTAGATTATATTTTACAAAGGAAAAAATCATATAACACCATAAGTGAACATCAAGTATTAGAAATCCCATTCTATTAAATCCTAATTCCAAACAAGAAAATAACATTTCCTGTGACCAAAGAACATAGTTAAAGAGTTGCCCGATAGTGAAGCAAATATATCTCTACGAGCACTAAGCCATCAGTTACACACAGGCTCATAATGAACAATCTAATCTTATAAAGAAAAATTGTTTAAGCTAGGAGAGATTTAACACGTATCTGTGAAAATAGAGATTCGCTGGAAAACAACACACACGCTTGTTCTATATGCAACGGAATCCATGCGTATATATGTGATATAGAATGTTTCCCAATTCTTACGATAACATTTGTAATCCAAAAAATATCACAATAAAACACCTCGCATCCGTGAATAAACTGCCAAGTCACCGCAAAAGCTACCTTAAAAAGCATTTTGACAAAACAGAAGTCAAGAATAATGGGAAATACACATTTATGTGTTATCCTACTGGAGCAGGGAGGGGTTACTAAAATCAAACATAGCCCAGTTCGCCTATGAATGAAGATTTAGTTTTACCCTGATGGCTATTCATATTCATTTGGAACTACCCAATACCAAACAGATTATTTTGGATGCAATAATAGTATTCACTTAATGTTTCTAAACGAAGAATTCTAATCTAAATTTTGTAAGTCATTCTCTCTTGTTGCTATGACCAAAGCATTTATTGTTCCTCAACGACAATAACAGACACACACACACACACAATAAGCTTCTAAACTGTAGACATTTTTACAGTGAAGAATTTATAAAGAGAATGATTTTTCATTCTGCGATTAAAAAAATGTTTTGCCTTGATGCGGTTTTGTCTCTAAAAGATGAATGTATTTGAAGAGATTATGGAGGTCTTTGCAGTAGTTATTGATATTTTCCAAAGAATGAAGGCATAATTTGATCACCAACCAAAGGAAAAGTAACGTATACTTTTTCAACGGCAAGCACAAAAGAAACGTATGCAAGAGTAAAAAGAAGCCGAAGACAAGCAAATACAGCAAAACGAACAAAACGCTTTTCATTTCAATTGTAAAAGATTTTCATTTCAAGTCAAAAGATTTTCATTTCAAGTCAAAAAGATTTTCATTTCAAGTCAAAAAGATTTTCATTTCAAGTCAACAAGTGTTACATTTCAAGTCAAAAAGATTTTCATTTAAATTCAAAAAGTGTTTCATTTCAAGTAAAAAAGTTTTTCATTTCAAGTCAAAAAGATTTTCATTTCAAGTCAAAAAGATTTTCATTTCAAGTCAAAAAGGTTTTCATTTCAAGTCAAAAAGCTTTTTCATTCCAAGTCAAAAGGATTTTCATTTCAAATTAAAAAGATTTTCATTTCAATTCCAAAAGATTTTGATTTCAAGTCAAAAAGATTTGGATTTCAAGTAAAAAAAGCTTTTAATTTCAAGCCAAAAAAAATGTTCATTTCAAATTAAAACGATGTTCATTTCAAGTCAAAAAGATTTTCATTTCAAGTCAAAAAGATTTTCATTTCAAGTCAACAAGTGTTACATTTAAAGTCAAAAAGATTTTCATTTAAATTCAAAAAGTGTTTCATTTCAAGTAAAAAAGTTTTTCATTTCAAGTCAAAAAAATTTAATTTCAAATTCAAAAATATTTTCATTTCAAGTCAAAAAGATTCTCATTTCAAGTCAAAAAGGTTTTCATTTCAAGTCAAAAAGCTTTTTCATTCCAAGTCAAAAGGATTTTCATTTCAAATTAAAAAGATTTTCATTTCAATTCCAAAAGATTTTCATTTCAAGCCAAAAAGATTTTCATTTCAAGTAAAAAAGATTTTCATTTCAAGCCAAAAAGATTTTCATTTCAATTAAAAAAAATGTTCATTTCAAATTAAAAAGATTTTCATTTCAAGTCAAAAAGATTTTCATTTCAAGTAAAAAAAATGTTCATTTCAAGTAAAAAAGCTTTTCATTTCAAGTCAAAGAAAATTTTCATTTCAAATTAAAAGGATTTTCATTTCAAGTCAAAATATTTTCATTTCGTCAAAAAGCTTGTTAGTTCAAGTCAAAAAGCTTTTCATTTAAAGCCAAAGAGATTTTCATTTCAATTCAAAAAGTTTTTCATTTAAAGTCAAAAGCTTTTCTGTTCAAGTCAAAATGATTTTCATTTCAAGTCAAAAAATTTTAGTTCAAGCGAAAAGATTTTCATTTCAAGTCAAAAGATGTTCATTTCAAGTCAAAAAGATTTTCGATTTCAATTCAAAAAGATTTTCATTATAAATCCAAAAGATTTTCATTGCAACTCAAAATGATTTTCATTTCAATCAAAGAGATTTTCATTTCAATTCAAAAAGATTTTCATTATAAATCCAAAAGATTTTCATTGCAACTGAAAATGATTTTCATTTCAATCAAAGAGATTTTCATTTCAAGTCAAAAAGATTTTCATTTCAAGTCAAAAAGATTTTCATTTCAAGTCAACAAGTGTTACATTTCAAGTCAAAAAGATTTTCATTTCAATTCAAAAAGACATTAAACAGAATTAGTTTTTAAAACACTAATTAAAATTTAGATTAAATTAAATTAAATCAAATTAAAATTAAATGAGTGAAAAGAAAAAAATGAAATTCTTTTGAGACATTTATTATCTTTTGGATGAAGATGAAACATTTGATGCTTTCTCTGCAATTTATGAACATCATTTTACAGTATTCTGTGAGGATTGATCCGACGCTGAAAAGGTTCGCCCACTTTTAAGAACAGTAAATTTGTTGAACATATTATACCGAGGAAAACAAGCGAATTAGAATTCTCTGAAACTATTACAATTTTGTCTGACTTATTCAACTCTAATTAAACATTATTCCACAAAATTTGTAAGTGTTTCAACTTGTAATAATCAGATAAAGAAGATTATATTACTTTCGCATTCTTTTAAAAAAAATGTTTTGACGATTTCGATGGCTGAAATCGTCGGCCGACGAGATAAAGTGCTTAATATTCGCCTAAGAGTTTATCTCCGCAAAAAAACCCGGAGATAAGACGGAGAGCTCTATCAAGACTAGCAAGTACATTAGGTTACTGCTGCAAAAAACTGACCAAAGATTTTCACTGGTAATCATTGTTAAAAATGATTCCCAGAATATCGAGGAATCTTTGTATCATATGCTAACAGAATTTTGTACAAGTCAAGAAATTACCCAATGGAAAATATAGAGAAATCATGTCCAATCATAGGTAAAAATTAGTTGCCTATTTTAAAAGCAAATATTTAATCTAAACCTATTCTATCGTTGGAGAAGACGGGATTAGGCGAAAGACTGTTTTTACCGAAACAAGATATGTAATAATTGTGGTAAAATCAACAACAAAGCGACGTACTTTAGAAATAAGACAACAATCACAACAAAATCAGCCAAGCTAGATGTAAGGAAAATGTAGAATTCATGAAAATACGTCGTAGTCATAATCGTAAAAGACAGTAAGATTGCAACGAGATTATAGTTCGACTCTCACAATCATTAATGTTCACACATAAAGGAAATTAAAAAAACAAACGATGAAAGAGAAACAAGACAGTCCGTGTAATAACAGAAGACACAATCAGATTTTTAGTTAACCCTATCCGTAACACTCTATGGCATTCCAAAGAAAATTTGCCAAATGCAAATGAATAACCATGAGATACATATTAACCAATTAATAAAACGGTATAAAATAGATCCTATCAACACCCATGATCAAGTGGAAGAAACATTGAGATCACTTACGACATGTTTGATCTCAAGAATCCTCAACATACGCCCGAACAACGAATGTCGGGTAGAAAGAGTAAATTTACGCAGCCCTTAAATATTAATCCCCAAAAAGAAAAACTATTAAAAGAAAATAAGAAACTCTTTAAAAGAGTAGAGGAGTGTTGTGAATTCTTCCACAGCTTATGAATTCTACTCCTAACTTGAAGCGAGAGTGAGTGATAAGAAATTGAGTGATTTCGTCAGAAGAGTGCAGGACAGAGTGCTCGTAGCTACCTAGTTATACATGTACTTTGCAACAAATATTCGACCTGATATCCGTGCCCGTGTTATTGTTCTTTAACCATCGGAAATAACACTAATGGAATTACTAATCTGCTTAAAAGTTTACAGTTATTAAACAGTAAATATTTTTCCAAATTTTTCAGGACTGTTAACTTGTTTTGATATTTGACACTAAAACTAGTAAAACTAAATATCAAATAAAAGTCCATAGTTACATCTTTTCACATCAAGAAAATAAAATTTTACTGTTTCAGATTCTTTTGCTAATGATTGATAAGCTGTACTATTTGGTGAAACAGACAAAAAAATAACATACAAGCAATACTAAATGATAGTCTTACCGGGTTTGGAAGTTCAATTCCTATGAACTGGTTGCACAAAGAATACCATTACGCACCACAGACTCATTAACGGCGTGAAAACAATCCCATTGATTTAATAAATGGTTTCATTCGAAATACTGTACAGATTACAAAATGATTAAAAGACTCGATTTTCACAAGATGAACCTGAAAATAAATCGGATGTTACAGTAAGCGAGACATTGTGAGAATAGTATTAAAGACATTATAAGGATGCAATTTTATTGGAATCATGACATAATTACGTTTTCTCTTTTCCAATATCAGATATCATCATAGAATAACATCAAAATGTTTTACACGGACGCTCTAGGAATAGGAATATGGGAAGTTTCTTATGACTTTCTATTCCAGGGATTATTTAAAAATAAAACATTGTATTGTTAGATTTTGTATTATCTCGGCATGGTCCAATGCGAGAATAATATGTCTTAAAACAGACAAATCAAATCTAAGCAATATATGACTCCAAATGTTAAAAGCCAACTACAAATTCCAAGCAAAGTTCTCTATTTGCATGGCTTTCCGCAAATTACAATTATTATTATTATTATTATTATTATTATTATTATTATTATTACTGTTGTTGTGATATTGTGTGACCAGATTCAAAACGGCGCATGACGATGGCTACGCGGTTTGCCATGAATGATTAACAGGCTAATTAACGAATGGCGCGCCATTACAAAAGCGATTAAGTACGCCGAGTGATAGGAAGTTGGTTTCGCTATAAAAATCTACTTGATAAAACATTAAACAAGATCTCCTTTTTCTATCGCTGGATCGTTTTTTTTTTGTTTTTAGTTTTTTTTTTTCAATACAATAAATAATGTCGCACGAATCAGATTGTTCTTCAAAACAAAATGTCCGTTTACACTCTGGTTTACGGCATATAAACCCTTTTAATTGATTATTCAATGCAGTCGTTTTGTGAAAAATCTTTTCTACTTCACGTTCTTAATATCTTCACGTTCTTAATATTCCCAGTATTTACTGTGACTAATTATAATTGATGTAAACGTATACATATTGTATTACCAGTTCCATATCTTATACAGAAACATTTTACATTGTTGTCAAAACAACGGACACAGGATAAGAGCGGATCTGCGCATATAATGGCAACAAGATAACCAATTATTCTTAGCGTTTCTAAATTAGAATTTCTCGGCTTGCTACAGTTTCTTATTATATCCATGATATATGCTTCATTGATGTTTGATAATCTTTAAAGATTAAGTCCTCTATGTTTTTGGGGTTTGTGTGGTGATTGCTTTAGATTGCTGTGTGTTACTTGGACTTGAATTATAACTTTAATTAGTATTCAACCAGTTTAAAATGTGCCGGTATTGATATCGGCCGACAAGTTGTTAATATAATAACTGATATGAGAATAACAATCCGAATTAACCAAACAATGCTATATCGGTTCTTTCTCTGGACATTCCACATGCATATAAGGCAACAGTAATATGTGTGTACGATTTCTAATCTAGAAATTCATGTCCTATTACAAGAAATAAGGTCATTAAAAGAACCTTATTTAAAAAGCACACTTTCCATCATCAGAGAATTAGGTGATTTTAATTAAAGGTCCAGTGCATAATAAATTATGTTTTGTGAGAAATAAGTTACGAATTATTAAATATCATAGAATTTGAAAAATAAGTTGAAGTTTTAAGACCCAGTTTTGTTTCTATTTATGATATATCAGATTTTGATAAGATTGTAACGATGTGAATGTCCAATACAATTAGTTTCTCTTGAAAGTAATACCATAGTTTCTTTATTTCTGGGCATCTTCTCGACAAATAAAAAGTAAAAATGAATGTTTCATTAAACATGCATGTTCTCCCTTCTCGATCCCTTTTTCCTATCCCACTCGTCGCAAATCTGATCGTCCTTTTTTCTATCGTTTATCCCTTGTCTCTCTTTTCCAAATATGTTTTTAGCCCATGTCACATTCTAAGTTTAAAATATTAATAGTTTAAAATAACATACCATTTTTTATTCGTCTATTTTCACATTTCATACGTTAACTAATTTCTTCCACTTCTCTCATCTTCATCTCATTCTCTCTATGTCTCTCTTAATAATAATAATAATAATAATAATAATAATAATAATAATAATAATAATAATAATAATAATAATAATAATAATTTGTGCAGTCATTCTTTTTTAAGACTGTTACTCTTATATGTGTGTGTATTTTGTACAATAAGGTTAATTACTGTAGGCTTCCTACAACATAAAAGCCACAGAACGGAAAGCGCTGGACTGAAGTGACGCCTTTCTTCTACGACCCTAAATAAAATACAGCTAATCTGAAGATTTCAAATTAGTCACTTGTATTCTAGAAAAATGATCTGTACTCAAGTCACACGCAGGAGAGTCTTACAATTATCAAAGAACTTACAAACCACAATCAACGACTAATTAAACATACCCTTTGCAGTTGAGTAAGTAGGAAGAACTCAGGTAGATGTTTCAGAAGTAACGAAACCATCTTACTAGCAAACTCCGTAAGCAATGTTAAATCTAAAAAGTGATAATATGTACATTCTTATCCACAATCAAACACAATATCGCAGCCCTCAAAAACCACGAAAGCTATAGATTGGAAGCCCTAAATTCGAGCACCACCGGAGTTTTGACTTTTCATTAGGACACATCAACATTTAGGATCCGAAATCTAAATCACTTTGTATGCCGAGAAGATTATTGAATCTTAGACTTCTAGATTTTGAATTTTCTGGTGTGTCTGGTCTGCGATGTTATATATAATTGAACATATAAGACATATATACGGAATTATTTTTAAATAATAAGTAAAACACATTTTAATCGGTCAATCAATCAATAAGGGTTTTATCACTCAATGAGGAACCCCTCCCTAAACTTTAGTACCGGCTTATAGTCGAGTTTTATCGTTGCCACCATGTTGTACCATTTTTGTAATATTATTAGTATGAATGTGTAATATTAAGGAGGCGAAACGAATCGGATGACATCTTTATTTTCTAAGGGAAGTAACTCGTACAGCACGAATTATAAACAACAAGGAAAGATAATCCATATGTTGACAACGGATAAATATTACGATACCATATAGCATAAAGATTAATATGTCGCCTAAATTACATAAAATTATTATTCAAAATATAATAAAAATATCTTTACAATATAATAGGCACCGCCAAAAATGGCCGCAAAATCAAGTTGTTGTTGTTTTTTAAAACTAAATTACATTTATTAAAATCCATTATTTCTGAGTAACTTTTTTTTTTCCAGAAAGATAAAACCCTGAATTTTATCATATAGAAAACAGAATAATGTAAAACTTTTTCTACTATTTTTAATTAAATTTTAAATGTTAAATTTTCCCAAAAAGTTAACAATTGACATTTTTTGTCTTGCACAAAAAACGTACATAAATATTAAAAAAAAAAGGTTTTTGAAATAATTAATTTATTTATTTATTGTCTAACTAAGATTTAGGATGCTTTTCTAAGAGAATATGCAAAAATATTATAATATAAGTACCTGAATTTCAAATAATTCCACTTATTCATATAGGTAACCAGATATTTCGCGTCGCCGTAGAGTTCAGATCGACTCTATTTACGTTTTCTTTTGATGAGACGAAAACTATGGAAGACCAAACAGGCCAAAAAAACTTATTTTTCAGTGACAAAAATTTCAATGTATTATTAAGCTGAGGCTGGCCAGTACCAGATGGGTGACCATTTGTATGAGTTTGGTTTTTAATGTGTATGTGTGTGGGGGCCAGGCTCCCCAAAATGGGGGGGAGGGGGCAATTTAAAGCAGAATAAAAAAAATTATTTCAGCGCGTTTGGTCCACCGTAGTCGAAAGGCGGCAAACGTTTTCAAACGAGATCGAAAAAAATGATGCTATTTTTAACACAAAGGGCACAATATTTATCGAATTTTTTTTTTTGTATCGATTATTCAAAGCATGCTCTGTTTAATAATGGTCATGCATTATTCGGCTCGCTAAAAAAAAATTGTTAATTTATTTATCAAAAATTTTAAAATGGCTTTTTTCGTATAAATATAAAAAAAATTTTTTTTTTGTTTTGCTTAACTTAAATTAATTATTTTACTTAACATATTCACCGAATTTCACACTTCAAAACTCAAAAGCGGGATAATTTAACACAATCGAAGTTCTGATATTCAGGCGTCAAAATAAGGTATGCAAACAATTTTTTTTTTTTTTAATCTATAATTCTGTCCCTTACTACAACACAATATGTTTTGTTCAGTTTCAGATGATTATTTTAAGCATATTTGTTCCCACTTCAAAACAAGGGGGGGTTTTGTAAGCAAAAAAATATATATATAAATATCGTTTATGAAAAATAAGTACACTGTTATAAAGTTCATTCTTCTCCTAATAATCGCTGAAAATTTCGTATTGATCGGATAATTACCTGATTTTTGGTAGATTTTTAAAAAGATGGTCCGTCAAAAAGTACTGACCTGCCCCCCAGTTTTGGCGGTGCCTACAATATAAGAATATAACAGAAATATGATAAGAATGTGTCTATGATTTTTGTGGTATAATGTAGACAGGCATACACAACATGCACACGTCACAGTTGTTTCGTTTGTTAGATACATGATTACAAGTAACTTTAAAACGTTGGCACTTGGAAAACTTCATTGCGTATTTGAATTATAGAAATTAGAAAGTCTAATACCGATATGTTCTTCTTTTTTTCTCTCTCAAAAATAAACGATTTATCTTAAATAATAAACACTTTCTACTTAAAAGGCCTTCATCATGTCCTGGTATTTTTGTCTATCCCATTGTAGACATGAACTCTTTGGTGGATCATAATCCGTGGAGTTATTAATCATGGTTAGTTTGAATGTCTTGTGCAACATGAGAAAAACTGATTTACAAAGAAATATTCCATGACCTTATGTGGACTTTTAAAGTCGAAATCTTGTATATTCTTTAATATAAATAACTTATTTTGGAGAAAAATACGGGAAAAAACGTATCGTTAATTGGCTTTTTAATTTATAGGATATAAATCACTTTTATACATCGATTATCGTGAAAACGTGTCTAAATTTATTTTATGTGTTTTACATTATTTACAGAATTTTATTTATTCCGAACAAAGCTAATGCCACTGTTTGGTGAAATGTTGTTTTTGTAGGCGACATATTTCTATTGGGATATCATGGTTGAGAGTTTAAACGTAAAATATAGTTTTTATATTACAGTTAAATTTCTTGTTAGTTTTGTCGGGAAAACAAAGAACAAAAAGGAATTCTAAACGCAGGTAATTAGACAAAAAAAAGCCATCAGTATAAATTTTCCAGACATCTAGAGAGCTACACATTAAGGGGATACGATTTAACCGCTACTTTGATTGGTCGGCGCGTATTTTCGTTTGAGGGTTACAGGTACAATACGGTTATTTGGGTTCATTTCTTATAAGTCTTATAAGACTAGCACGAAACTGCAATTCTGCATGATGGAGTTTTACGATTAGAAATTGTGGACGAAGCCAATGGTGTACTTTATGCTAGGCAAATAGTGATTTTTAGAGTCCTGTAAAAGACGCTTAACGTCTTTCTAGCAGCATTTTCCATCTACTCATTCAATTGCATTTATAGAGTGTATGGCTGAGGATTTCATAGAAATTTACATTTCCGGCATTTGAAATATTTCTAATTCGCTTTGGTTGTTTTTATGATTGCAGTATTTCGACTCTTGTACTGATCGATCAAGTAGGTTATTTGAAATCCATATTTTTTTTATATATCTTGTTTCTAATATTTTATTACGTAGATTCATCCGATTTTGAACGCTTTCAAATTAAAATTTAGTTAAAAATTACATACGAATGTGTAACATTTTTAATCGTTAGGAAAATTTAAGGGCCGCAATTACCAAATGATGTTATTAATTAATGAGATTTTTTTTTATTTTACTATTGCGATACTGCTTTTTTACATAGGCATCACAACTTATAAAGGCCAAGAGGCGCTCGAGGATAAGGGTTAAAGAGTGTACCTTAAACAATTGGACAATGTCGTTAGTAATGAAAATTCGATAAATTTGTTAACTTATATGGAACGGCTCATCAAAAACTTGTTTACGTAAAACTTGAAGACAACCATGTTGTAGTAAGCTGGAAAGAAAGAAAACGGAAGGCAATTCCATAGGCGTGCAAGTCTAAGATGAAGCTTTGTTCATGGAATCTACGTTTAGGTTTAGGCACAGATAAAGAGTGGAGGAAATTATTGATAGTGTTTTGTGCTAGACGGGTGTTTCTTGTGAAAGTTTGACGAGGGGAACCATAGATTGGAGCTCAGCACAGCACTTGCCATGAAAATAACGATAAAGCAGAGACAAACTCGCAACATCTCTTCTGTGAGAAAGAGGTTGCAGGGAAGAGAAAAGGGCATCCCTTACGAGGCTACGAAGTCTATTTTGAACTCTATCAAGGCAGGACAAGTCCTTTCTAGTAGTTCCTGCTCAGATGTGGCAACCGTACTCGATCCTAGGACGTACCCGGCTCTTATATAGATAGAGAATTGCATTAGCAGTGAGATATCTACTGGATCGATAGAAGGATCCTTCCATTTTCCAGCGGCCTTGGCAACAGATTTCATGTATGTGTTCCATTTCAGACCAGGAGTAAAGGAAAAACCCAGAAGCTTGTCTAAACATGAGGCTTCCCTAAGAGGAGAGACATTCGTTTAAATTCATGGCAGATGAGGATCAGAGGATTGATGATGTAAAGATAAAAGCTTAGTTTTAGATGCATAGTAACAAACCACCTCTTTCCCCATTGTATCACATGTTCAAGATCAGAGGAGAAAGAATCGGAGATAACTTGGACTTTTACGTTTTTTATGTCTTAGATGTGCTACCATAGATAGTAGTCATCAGTATAAATGTCTACGAATGATGTAAGGGTGTGACTTGGAAGATCATTAATGTAGATCAGGAAGAGAGCCGGGCCCAGAATGGACCCCTGGGGGACTCCAGCATTAATACTGTAAGCTTCTAATTTTTGCCCATCAACCACTACTCTTCTGAACCTATCAGAGAGAAATGATTTAATAATTGAGAAAACATTTCCAGTAAACCTTTATGCCATACTCTATCAAAGTCAAGAGAAATTGCCCTAGAAAGGTAGCCTCCATCGAGGGATTCGCTAATCCTATGAGATATAACAGTAAGCACATCACCTGTGGATCTAGCAGAACGGAAACCATATTGTGTGTCACTAAGAAGGTTATTTTTGCTGAGATGGTTGATTACTTCTTTATTTAACACAGATTCCAGCAACTTACTCATGACGCACATGAGACTTATTGGTCTGTACTGAGAGGGAGATGAGCGGTCACTTGAATTCTTAAATACAGGACATACTGATGAGATTTTCCAGGGTGATGGGAAGCAATTCTCCTTAAGACAACGTTTAAACAGTTTTGTAAGCATGGGCGCTCGTTCTGGTAGAAGTTATTTTTTAGTACTATAATTGGAATACCGTCAGGGCTGGTTGCCTTACTGGAATCAAGGTTTTTGATAAGCTTGGCACATCACTAGCGTGACATGTGGAAATTCCACAGGGGACTCATTCATAAGTAATATATTGATGTTGACATTCTGTAGATGTTCAGTGTAAATGGAGACGCTCTGATATTATTGTAGCTTTTTTTTTTTGTTAAAACTACAAAAGTATTTATCTAACCCGGCACGAACACCCGATAAAGCCCGTACAGATATTTGTATATCACATAGCGTGTTGTCTAATACAAGAGGAAATGTTGGAGGTTGGCAGCCTTGGTCCCAAAGGGTAGAAATAGCTGCAAAGTTCTTGGCAAAGAGTTTAGCTTTGTCTGATGCTGACGAGATTACCTCAGGTAATCTTTGTAAATGTTGGTTTTTACTGACTATTGCAAATTCATATCATCTAAATATTAATCCGATAGCGTGTGTGTTATTTTCTGTGTCATGCTTATATCCGGACCGTTTAATTGTTATGTACTTCCATTTCTTGTCATAAAATTTTTTACCAAGAATTCTTCATAAGTTTTGGTTTTGGTTTCGATTATAGCTGATGGCACTTAAGTGATCTATTTTTTAATAAATAATTTCATTAAGAATTATTTATACGCTTTGGGTTCGGTTTCGATCATAACTGATGGCACACCAGTAATCTATTTTTTTTAATAAATAATTTTATCAAAAATTCTTCACACGTTTTGGTTTCGGTTTCGATTACGGCTGAAGGAACTCAAGTTATACATATATATATATATATATATATATATATATATATATATATATATATATATATATATATGTGTGTGTGTGTGTGTGTGTGTATATTCGTAAGTTTTTATTTCGGTTTCGATTTAAGCTATTGTACCCAAGTCATATGGATATATCATTTTATTTTTAAATAGCAACTTTATAACATATAAAAAGCGATAGAACATTAACTCTATAATAATATATACGGAATTTGAAAGAGTTAAATTATCATATTAAAGCGTACTTAACGACCGGGCTTTGCCTGGTGTTCGTGCTGACTTAGATAAATACTTTTGTAGTTTTAACAAAAAAAGCTACAATAATATCAGAGCGTCTCTATTTACACTGAACATCTACAGAATGTCAACATCAGTATATTTCATATGAATGAGTTCCCTGTGGAATTTCCACAGGTCCCGCTAGTTATGAGTATTATAATAAATTCATTACACACTAAGTTTGGTAAATCCAATAAAGATGTTGCATTATTATTATCGTTCAGCCTTTTATTTCCGTATATTTCCTTTTTTTTCGTTCTTTTTCTAATTTTTTATTCTCTTAATTACAGGTAGCTTTCCCTTTCGATTCAAATAATGTTTGATTTTTGTCCCCCTTTTCAAACTATTCTTTAAGCTTTTTAATCAGCTTTGTATAACCGTCTTATCGATCCATTTTCCAATTACAATCATTCACACTCCATTAATCGCGACACCGAATGCGATCGACATCTCTGCACCAATCTGCTCTTGTCCACTTCGCTTGAGTGCATTTTGCAAATCATAGTCTATTGATCATCAACGATAACCAAATTAAACGAACATTATAATTTCTTTCTGCAATTAGTGACAATTGATTGAAACTAATCATAGGTTCAAATTTGTCTAATGACAATCCCTCATAGAATAGAGTAAACCACACTTTCTTTACACTATTTTCTATTTCTTATATGAATATGTATTTTTCAGTTTTCAACGTAATCTTTCATAGAATTCTTTACCGTTTTCAAATTGTTTCTAAAATTAAAGTTTCGGCAGTTTTAATTCTTCGAAAAGTTTTACTAAATAAACTGAAATTATAATCGTTCTGGTAGACAGTTATAATGGATAGCGATACTGAGTCTTGAATCGGCTGATTCGATTCTTAATAGAATTGACTTGATCTAGTTCAGTTTAGTAGTAATATAAATGCAAATGTATAATAGAGACTTGTATGCCACGAATAGTTTACACTTTAGATTTGGCGTTACATAAATTGTTGATATTCTATAAAAGGGGCAAACTAAACGTTGTTATTTTATGAAACTAAGCATGTTTTTTTTAATATTCGAATTACACACCCCGCTCCTAAACTAATCACCCGATCATTATGCCTTTGTGTACACAACTGCTAGGCGTAAATGGTCTAAATATGTACTATATTTAGTATACTTTATTTTCTGCAAACAGGGTGAATTCAGATAAATCTGATTTACTGTGAAATTTTAATAATATGAAAAAATTTAAAATATATCAAATTCTGATCGAATGAGATGGCAAATTAAAAAGATATCCCTTAGTTTTAACATTAAATGATTAGAAATTAAAATGATTAAAAACAAAATTATCTAATAAAATTTTCTCAAAACCCCCACATAAATTGTACACGTAAGTTTTAGTAATATTATATCTTCAAGTTAACCTTCGTAAGAGGATATAGAAGTGGTGTAATACTATTTTGTTTAGGAAATTAATTTTACCCTTCCTACTTTAATACTAGCAAGGAAACTCAAGGTTGTCCAGAATGTAATGAGGATCCATAAATATTCGACACTCTCAGTACTTTTATGGCCATCGAAATCGGTAAAATCGCTAATTTCTCAATCAAATCGATTGATGGCCTGCTTTATTTTAGGACTCTACGCAGGGCACCAAAAAGAACGCACCGCAAGCCTACTTGCAGTGAATTAGTCCATAGTACATTGCAGTCTATATTGTCTTATAGATTTTACGACGTTATTTTATATACTGACTTGAATTAAAATTTAAAATGCAAAAAATCAGGTAACATGATTCAATTGTGTTTTAAACAGAAACAGTCATTTGAAACGCACCCCTGTCTTATCAAAGACGTTACTGTTGATAATATAGACCCGGTTCCTTCTGCTTGTGCATTGATAAAACTTCTCAAATTCACTTGTAATGTAAGGACGTACAAGGGTGTTTTTTTTTGTGAAAATAAGAGTGTTCCTTTTTAATTTTGTTTTTATCGATTATTGATTTTTTTTACATAGCGGAGGCATTTCGATAGAAGATTTATCTACAAACACCCCCAGACACATAAAGTAAATTTCTATGAAATTAAAAACAAAATCAGCCCAACCGCTTTGGATTCCAGAGGGAACTAACTCTCACACAGATACACACAAAGTGCCTTTTATATATAAGTATAGATCATTTTTGTATTTTTCTTTGGTTAGAATTTTTGATAAGTGATTATAGATCATAAAGCTTTATCTCCAAACCTGGTAAAAAGTGACAGACTCGACGTGTTTTATCATTATCAACATCCTATGATGTTTGTTGTATTTGTCGTTTAAAGTGTATTTGTACATTTTTCATTATTTTACTACACTTTTTCATTAATCTTTTATGCATATACCTTTTATGCATATAAGCCAGTCTCATTGGTTTGCCCAACTCGTTTCTCTTTATTTTATCGTTACTGTGTGCTTTAAACACAACATCGCACAATTTCCACAAATTGTTGGTATGAAAGCAACAATAAAATCATTTCGAAATTCATTCAAATAAACCATTCATAGATCATAGAATTACAAAGCATGCAATTATTTCATTAACGAGCAATTAACTTCAGCTGACAAAAAAATCTTTACATTCTCTTATGGTAAGATATAAAACAAATTATTTTTTTAAATTCGTATATTAATACCATTTATGTTTATTAAAAAAACAGATTATGTTAATAACACGTTGCTTCTGTTATGTTGTATTGTCATGAAATGGGTCAGGGATAGAACATATCTATACGTTTGAAATAGATTTCCGAGGCGCACTGTATTTGCAGGATTTTTTCAGTAATATTCAATTGTATGGTGTCTCTTAACACTGAAAGACCTCGTAAACACGCGTTCTACCAGTTACAAAAACAATTCAGTTGTAATACTGAAGCGTGGTTTTCAAAGGCAATTTAACATTAAGTCGCTTTCGCCAATAATAAGAAATGTTTTTATTATTACAATGACGTTAAAATTCCCTGTAATAAAATTGTTGACTATGAACTATGTCCTGATGACTGATTCATTATTTCAATTTACTCTTGTATAAAGTCATATACTTTGATTGATCAGTATTAATTAATATTTCATCATCAGTTAAATTATTTACTTCTAATAAATATAAAAGCTCGACAAAATAGTGGATTTCATTACCATGTATACTTGAATACACTTACCTTAATGGGCGTATGTATAACAGAAAAAATATTTGTACTTCACATAAAAGCACTTTGCATGGGCCTTTGCGTGTATGTACATTTGTGTGAATTCATCCCTATAAACTGGTTGGGCCAATTTTTAATTTCACACAAATTTAGTGCATGTGTCTGGAAGTATTTTAAGAAGGGTTTTGTATCGGAAATCCTCCGATAAGTACCGAAAATTGAGGATCGGAAAAATACGATTACAGATGGAATACTTTTAACACTATTAAGTGCTTTGGGGAAGTTTTGTCACTGCACAAGCAGAAGGGCAAAGTGTATAAAACCCAACTTCGGTTCCTTGATAAGACAGGGTGTGTTCGAAATGAATGTTTCTTTTTAGAGCACAAATGAATGATATTTTACTTCTACACTTTAAACTTGAAAGCGGTATTAATAATTTTAATTCAAGGTGTATTAATAATAATTTTAATTCAAGGTGTATTAATAATAATTTTAATTCAAGGTGTATTAATAATAATTTTAATTCAAGGTGTATTAATAATAATTTTAATTCAAGGTGTATTAATAATAATTTTAATTTAGGTGTATTAATAATAATTTTAATTCAAGGTGTATTAATAATAATTTTAATTCAAGGTGTATTAATAATAATTTTAATTCAAGGTGTATTAATAATAATTTTAATTCAAGGTGTATTAATAATAATTTTATAAAAAAGTAATAGTAAATTCTCTACAGTGCACAATATGTTGTATCTTGTGGACTAAGTCACTGCAGGGATGCATGTGAAGCCTCCTTCCAATGCACAGTGGTGGATCCCCGCCTAGAGCACACAATTAATTGAGCTGATTGAAAAATTGGCGATTTCACCGATTCTGATGACAATAAATGGGTGTGAAACATTCGTTGATCCCATGCAACTAGACGTCTCTCTGTTAGGTTGGTATAAAATACAAGTATAAGTATATTTTCAATTACTATTTTATAAATAGCACCGTCATCTCTGTTTTGTCTGACCTCTTTAACAAGATTTCAATCCCTACAATGCAATATCTCTACATACACCCCCATACACAGAGATATCCTTTCGTATAAGCGTATATAGATTTTCATCAAGATAAACATGTATTACACCTACGTTGGCACACCCAACCGCCACTTTTCTCAGAGCACTCAAACATGAGTACGTTTAATCTCCTATAAAATTTCGGTTTTGTTCTCTTTATGAATTGCTGGAAATTGTTCGTTTTTCTTTCTTTTTTTTTGCCCTTCTCTTTAGCTTACAACAAAACAAATTTATTGCGTCATGTTTTTAGCTTTCCTACAACAAAAGAAAAAAAAACGGAACAAGAAATAAGCACAATAAGCACAAAAATACTAAACTACATTGCATACCCGTGGGAAAGTTTAATATAGAACTCTATAAATTTCGCCATCCCCCTAAAATGTGTAATCTATAAGAGTAGTAGATGTTGTTGTTGTTGTTGTTTAAGTCACCTATTTTTTTCATTAGATATTTATAAGTTGCTCTCTGCTTTTCTTAATTTTATTTTCTAAACATTCTTTTTATTTCGAAATAGTTTTACAATCTTTTTCCTCCATATATATATTGCCTTTTCTTGTTTTTCCTTTTCTCTGTGTTCGTTTTGTTTAATCATGATTCTTGCTTGTCATTTTTTGTCTTTTTCATCTGTGTTTATCGTCTTGGACGGATATATATGTTTCCCTCATCTTCTATTTCTACTTTTACTCTTTACTTAATGCATTATTTTTTCTTTTACTTCTCTTTCTATTACGAGGTGCTTTAATAAGTTTCCAGACTTTTTTCGTATGGGCACTTTCATTGATAGTATGCACATGTAAATCTAGTCCCTTTAGAAGTAATCTCCTTCGGCTTCAAAGCACTTCCCACAACTGAATGAATGCTATGTTTCCTAGTATTTTATTTCTTTATGATTTTACGTGTTGGAATGATTTCTCCCTAGTCGTATACGCGTCTTCCTACCGTCGTGTCTAGCGTTATCGTTTGTTATATATGTGAGACATTCTGATTATGTTGCTGTCCCTATGATAGACGTCCCTATTATAGGATGCAATAATAATTCCCTATATTTCTACAAGCAATTCTCATTACCTCCGTCATGTTGTCGGTCGACTTTTTCACTATGTTTTTCTTACTTATATTCAACGCACACAAGGAATATTATCACTGAAATTTAAAAGGTTATTGTGAATTAAGGACCACGCCCACTGAGGGATTTTAAATAGGGAGCTAAGCAGCGAGATGACGTTCCCATTATACTTAAATATCTACATATTATTACATTCGAGAAAGCAGGATATATGAATAGAATTTTTAAATTTAGCAGTTTGAGAGAAGGAACTTTTAGAGTAGGAAAATCTTCACTATCACCGAACACTTACAGATAAAGCGTGGGGGTTTGTGATGTGTCAAGTTAGTCAGACACATTTACGTCGAGGAGGTACAAGCGCACATTTCATTAAAATACCCTTAATGCAAGCGCATGAATGCAGCATTTCGGTGATGAACCAAGACTTGGAGTTTGGTTGATAGTGAAAGATCCAAGATATTTTAGATTCTTTTTTGGGCTTTTTTGAATTGAGCGAGGCAAGTAGTTAATGTATCGGCCTATATATGGGAACAATATCCATGTATTGGCGAATAGTGCCTTTATAAAGATATAAAATTCTGTCAGGTGTAAATGTTCCTAGCGCGGTAGAGAAAGCCCACCTTCTTTGCAGCATTCTTGGAACTGACATCTATGTTTCAATTAATGTAGCTTGTTAATTTCCGACTGAAGAGTTTGAATGATGAAAACTCAACTGAGTGTTATTATTATCCATGGGAAATATGTACAGATTAACGTACACATTGCTGGCAAAAGTTGGTTAAAATATCAAGCAGGGTTCAATTTGGAACTTATTTAATTTGAGGATAGCTACGTCAAAGTTCAATTACAATTAAAAGGTTGATACTGCTTATTGTTGACACACCTTAACTGGCAAATATTGTAGACACTGAAGTTTCGCACTATATGTGATCGCAATCTTGTCCTTGAATGTTCTCTTCCGGCCAGAAGTTTTATGGAATTTCAGCTTCTTATTTTTCCAAATTTGATGCATGTATCTAAAATTTTCAGCTAACCGAAAACATCTATATTTTCAGCTGGTTTGATGAATAGTTTTTTTTTATTATCAACTTTACTACATAAACTTCCGGTATATTTCATACAATGTAGATAAGTAAAGCTCTGATAATATTTTAGTCCATCCTTACGTCTGACGTTGCGAAACAGAGGTATGCAGTCTTACGACGTACATGTTATTTTTCATTGTGTTTTTCTTTAATATTTATATTAAACTGTATATAATTGATGATTCATTAAAATCATTTACGCTTATAGTTTTGTTGTCTTTTCATGTTCATCTTATGTATTAATATTTTTATACTTAATCATTTCTTCAATATTGTATTTTATCTTTGAAAATTATTTAGGAAACAAGATAACACAATGCAGGATATTTTTTTTTAAATAAATGAATTATTTATAAGATTTTTTTAAAAATCAAATAAGCCTATCTCAGTGTGATACAGACTTTTTCATTATTGAGGTCTTACCGTGTTGTCAAAGATCGCCCACCTTTTATGGCTCTGTTAAATAAACTGTTATAACCGTAGAGAGATGCGCTGGTACATGTATTGGAAAATTGGTCTTAATATATTTTGCCAAATTGTCTGACTATTCTGTTTTATTAATTTCCAAATAATTATATTTCTCTACTTTTCCAACGTTAGTTTCTTATCTATTTCCTTATATACATTTTTCTACAAATAGGTATTTTCCTTTCATATTTTTGTTTTCAATCAGCCCTTTCTAAATATTTAGTACTAGTCACATATGTCATTTCTTATTTCTCTGCATATTACGTTCTGCTGTTTGATTTACTATTTCTATAGCTTTTATCAGCAGGGATTTCATCACTTTAAGTTGTTGTGTCGACCGGCTAATCGGTTGGACATTCTTACTTAACCTTGCTCTTTATTTTGCAATTAACACTGGCCGAAAGAAATCTCTGAAGCTACTATTATTAACTTAAGTTTTATTGGATTACGGAAGAATATGTCTGAATTCCGTAATGGTTTTGTTATTTTTTGCCTTATAATTTATTTTATATGTTCAACATTTATATATGATATTCTGCATTGCATTTTTAAACTGGATGCATCTTTATCCTCATGATGGCCTTGTGTCACACTCGTTTTGTATTGTCATACTTTCTGTTCCTCAACCCCACTTGTATTATTTGCTTTATTCTTGAAGGATCTTACATTGTCTTTTTATTTCTTTTTATTCTCCTTTTATTCAAGTAATTCATCACAGATGTTTTTATCGGCATTTTCTTCTTAATCCAGATTCGTATTATTTATCTCGCTCGTCTCATGTCTCTATCAGCGTCCCTTCTTCTTCTTCTTCTTCTTCTTCTTCTTCTTCTTCTTCACGTGACTATCGCTTATTATTTATTTCCTAGTTTCCCTTTTTTGCGTTCTATCCCTTTTCGTCTTGTTTGTTTTTTTCTCATAATTTCTCTCTTTAAAGAATTGTCCCACCCTAACTGGAAATTTGAGATTTTCGCGTAACTTAAGATTATCATGACATTTTTTACTCTATTCAACCTCCACCCAACCAAAGACACCATATTTTGCTCAAATCCCATTGAATAATAGTTGGGCTAAAATGAGAATAAAAATATGTCACATTTTTTCTTCTTTACTTTCATCTTTTCTCTTTTTCATTTTCTTCTTCTTAGAGTGTACTTCATTATATGACAACAACTATTATTAGCAATATCATTCTTCTTATTCTCCTTTTTATTAGTATAAGTGGTAGTACTTGCAGTTGTTGTAGTAATAATAATTGCTGTTGTCGTTTTAACATGTTAACCGTATTTGATTAAAGGAAGTATAACTTCTGTATAAATAAAACGGAACAGACAAGTTCTCATAAGTGTTTCACAATATCTCATATATAAATGTTGAACTTATACAATAATTTAATAATGCAAAGAACCACCAAAATCATTACTAAATTCTTCTGTAACTCAATAAGTTTGAAAAACACCATTTAATCATTTTTCAACTTTAAATTAATCTAATATTAAAAAATCAAAATCAAAAGCATGTGGACATTTTAAACAACATTTTAACGTTTATAAAAATAAGTGGTAATAATAAATTCCGGCGACTGCCCCAATTTCATTGACAAGCATAGTTTTTTTAATAACGAAATACATGCATAGTTTTACTTCGACCGCTATCGAGATACATGTTTTCCGGGCAAATATACGTTTCTTTCGTTGGCGTACAATACTTTATGCACTTTTTCGCAGCTTGTCGGCTTTTCCTTACATATCAAGCTGGAACTTTTATTGATCCTACGCTTACATCTATTATCACTGACATAAACTAACATTAAGTTGGCCTCATCGGAAGATACTATTAATTCAAAGCATCATCATTATTTCCTTTTGTTTTCGTTCTTGCTATTATCCGTTTGTTTTTATAGTGACGTAAATATCGAACGTTCCCTCATGTTCACTTTCCTGCTTGCAGGCGCTTTGATTAGCTTCCTCTGATCGTCCCTTTATATGCTAAAATTAGAGGCAAAGAACTTAATAGATTTGCAGAGTAAACTACTCTTTTCGTACTTTTGATGTGTTTCATTTTGATAACATCCTTGTTAAAAATAATCTATGTTAGGTAAATACATTAAATAAACTTTTATTTTTCCTATTCAAATAGCGACTTTCAGAAGCTTAAAATACATTGCTGAAAATAACTAATATGTCTCGCATTTTAATTTTCACAGATTATATTTCCAAACAGTAAGTGTTCCTTGTAGTCAATACTAGGCATTTCCATCAAATAATCACCCATTTTTGTCGATCAAAAACATTCGTAATTTTTCTCTGTTTTTACTTTTTCAATGTAATAATTATTTACATATATATTTCTTTATACACTTTTGATTCAAGGTACATTTAACTAATTAGTTAAATGTACCTTGCTAGAGTTAAAGAGTTGAAGGGACATGGCTGTCAACATTCGGAATTTCGAAGAATTATGGTAGAAAATACAAGATTATTGCAGAGTGAGAAAAATGTAAATAGGCTAAGAATACTCGAAACATTGTACATTAAAACAAAGAAGCCTCAAATAAATAATATTAATTATGAGTGCAGCCGGAACGTTTTGAAATGTTTGGGATAAATGTTTGATAATGCATATATGTGTTTGTATATATAAATGTGTTTAATATATGTATAAGAAAAAAAAAGTCCGCCCACCTAACTTGTAACAAATTACCACGTGACTAGGAAAAATATATATATAAGTAAATTAAAAAACAATCTACATTTATTTCTACAATATGCCTGAGGATGATAGAAGTACTTCTGTCGAAAGCGCTCGCGATTATGGATCCGACATATACAATTTCGAGAAAAACACAAAAAGGACTATTCGGAGATTGGAGAAGATAAAAAGGAAAATTGTAAAACAGAATAATTCCGTGCTATTCAATAATATTTGTCTAAATATATATATATATATATATATATATATATATATATATATATATATATATATATATATATATATAATAGTGTCCTGATTACCTTACTAATGTATTCTCATTCTAATTTTATTCCAATTGTGGTTTTAATGATTTTTCATCTTCTCTTGGTTGTCATACTTTCTGAAATTAATATAGGCTATTTTTAGTGATTTAGATATTTCAGTTCAGCATCAAAAATCAAATATTTATAATATTTATTTTTTGTTTCATTAGTTTCATGATGTACATTCACAATTTCTGTTCTAGCTTAGAACAAAATGTATTCTAGAGACTTACAGAGATATATAAGACATATTTATAAATGCGTTAGGGCTATTTCTACTAGAATATTTTTACTAAGTTAAATTTCATTACGTAATACATTTAACCATATATACAAAATACATACAAAATATATAAATATATATATATGTATATATATATATATATTTATATGACAATAATTTTATATGACAATCATTTCACAAATATTTCCGATTCATTACTCGTTACTTTTCTCGTCATTTGCATTACAAAATACGAACAATGTTAGCACAGTTACGCTGAATTTATGTGTAATATGAAACACATGAATCTGTCTAAACAATGTCTTCAAATAATTCCTTGATTACAACAATAAAATTAAATAAATTTTGAAGGTTTTCGAAGTGAAAACCTATAGAAATGAATGTTTCAAACTAGATTAGAAGTATAAAATAATTAAGACGATTCCTGATTAAGGAATAAATCACGACTGCTCTTTTATTAAAGTTGTGAGACTGCTTGAGAGCATCGTAACTATTTGAATGCCTTTTAATACTAATAGTAATACGTGTTGTACACAATAGTTACTGTATATACTAGTGGAATCCAAGTTTTGCTTTTGTTCGTTAATCTAGTTAATTTCTGATGTGCATGTTTATCACAGATAATCACAATACATTCAGCATCATCTTTTCTGTAGGTCGAAAAAGTATCCATTAACTGAATCACCTGTAATTTATTCCCGTTTAAGTATGTATAACTCATAAAAATATGTTTCTTGTTAATATCAAAATGATATACAATGCAACTATTCAAAAAAATGAAATAACTTGCAAAGGTAGTCATTCAACCAACTTTAAAAAATCGTGAAGAATTTTTCAGATATTTTCTCACAATATTTTGCACGCATTATTCAATCAAAGTAAATTCACATTTAACGAGATATTGAGCTAAGATTCACTGGAAAATAGTTGCATTTCGTACGATGATAGGCTTCCTACGGAAATCTTTTTGGTGAACGTTTAACACCCTTTTTTTAAGTCACAAATCATTAAAGATATGGATCCCCTGTAATATGCAAATGACCATTTCTCTTGAAACATGAGATGAGTACTTGCAATCCAAATTTTGAACATTATTTTTATCAGCAATATAAACCATCATTAGGAATATAAACCATCTTAGGAATATAAACCATCTTAGGTTTCTATTCTTTAATTATTCAATAGAACATCGGATGTTATTTAACATCATGTCACACTCAATTATTTTCCGGGTTTCGGATACACACACAAACTCATATTATAGTACAGATAACTAACAGTTAGTATAACTTTAAAAGAAATCTGTGATTACTTTCGTCTGTTCTTTAAAAAGTTTTAAACAGAAATTGTGTCGGGTTTTTATTGAACAACTTAAATCTATTGAAATAAAGTGAAATACAATGAAGCACACATTCAGGAAATTACGGCAACACAATGTTTTCATTTAAATGATCATAATATTAAAACAGACAGCTCAACTATTTCAAATTCTCGTTTTCCTAAGGCAATACTATTCTTGTTTCTACAGTGGTCATTAAAATTATTATTACTTCTTTCATTAATGTTTCTTTTGATAAGGAAAGCACACGAGTAAAAACTCATAAATAGATCCGATGCAAACTACAAAAACATAATGTCTATCTAAATCTATTATCAGCCAAAAAGCTTATTGGACCGCATACCGAAAACAATCTAAAAAAATGAAAAATAAACATGTCGAATCAGAACTGAACAAGTAATTAGATATTACGTGTTCGTTTAATTTACGTATTGTTTATATTTCATTTCTTATTTATCATTTCTTTCTCCTCCCTTCGAATTTTTTCGTCTACAGCCGCCTTTAAAATATTAGCTCAAAATCATTCATCGTGATATCTGTCTTCTTCATTTGTGTTTCGTTTAACAATTTATTTCGGACAGTTTTTTTGTACAAATGAATGAACCGCTGTAAATTTCATTATTCTCTCTCATTTTGTCTCTCACGCTCATTTATCTGCTTATATTCTGTGCTTTCGAAATTATTATTACAAACAACCATTGGAAGATTATTTATTAGTTTATTCAGCGTGTCTTTTCAATATTTTTGTTCATTTAACATAGAGAACATTTCTGATTTATTTCGCGTTGTTTCATGAGCTTTCATGAATTTTCATTTGTTCGCTACGTATATATGTGTAGCAAGTATGGGTCTATATATTCAAATATACGAATATAAGTTTACAATAGTACGTTTCATTGCTATTATCCTATAGTGTGTGGAAACTTTCTTGTTTGTATCTTTCACAATCTGAATGCATATATATATATATATATATATATATATATATATATAAGAGCAAACAGTTAATGAAATATGTTAAAAAACACTTTGAAATGAGTTAAAAACATATTTAATCTGAAAAAGAAACACTAGATAAATGGATAGTTCTAAATCCGCGGAGTTTCGAAGAAATACTCTCCTTCTCATCAGAGGGTAGGAATTAGCAAAATGCGGGATCGGATTTTGCATGCAGAAGTATTTGATGAAACAACAAATAAGTCAAAGATCTTACTTGAAAACCAAATAAGTTAAGCAGAGGGAATATGGTAAAGAAAAAGGTGATTACACATTAATGGATAGTCTGGTGGAAGATTAAAAATCCAGTGACGGTAAAATCCAAATGTAAAACTTCAAGAAAGTTAAAAGAATTTCCATTTGTACAAATGTACATTTGTACAATTTGTACAAATGGAAATTCTTTTAACTTTCTTGAAGTTTTACATTTGGATTTAACCGTCACTGGATTTTTCAGATTAAATATGTTTTTAACTCATTTCAAAGTGTTTTTTAACATATTTCATTAACTGTTTGCTCATATTATAAGCTCTATTTCCTATTTGGTATTATCGAGCTTTCATATCTGGCTGAGATAATTTTATAAATATTAATTCTTTAATATTTATAATTTTACCATCTTGGATCATTTTGGTAAATTAAATTCTAATTTTCATTTTATATATATATATATATATATATATATATATATATATATATAGGCATAAGAGCAAATAGTTAATAAAACATGCAAAAATCTAGATAAGTGGATAGTCCTTAATCCGTGGAGTTTCGAAGAAATACTTTCCTTCTCATCAGAGGGTAGGAATTAGCAAAATGCGGGATCGGATTTTGCATGCAAAAGTATTTGATGAAACAACAAGTTATTCAAAGATCTTACTTGATAACAAAAAGTGAAGCAGAGGGAATAGGGTGAAGAAAAAGGTAATTTCACGTAAATGGATAGTCTGGTGAAGGGTAAAGTATTCAATGACGGTAAAATCCAAAAAAATACAAATCCAAGAAAGTTAGTTAAATTTCCATTCGCACAAGTAAAATCCAAGGGAGTCGCGTAATTGGAAGATGGCCCAAAATAATCGAAAAGGCCGAAATATATATATAAGGGAACCCCCAAATGAAGAAAAGTTTTATATAGGTAGTACGCAATTAACATGTAAGGAGAGATTCTTTGGGCATAAAAGTTCTATGATGAATAAAAAATATGAGAAAGATACTTCCTTATCAATATACTACTGGAAATTTATTAAAGAGAATAAAAGACCTAGATTGGAATGGAAAATCATTAAAAAAGCTAACGTATGCCTTTCATTACAGACAACGTGTTTTCTATGCCTACATGAAAAGCTGGAGATAACTAAATTTAAAGATCGTGCCAAACTTTTAAATATAAAACAGGAAACAGCTATTTATTGTAAACATTTTCAAATTCATACACTAAAGAAATTATAAAAACCATATTACTAAAATAATAGTAAGTTGTTAATTTAAATAAATAAACTTATATATTTTATATTGAGTAAAAGAGGAAGTTTGATTGAAAGTTATTCAATACCTAGTTTAATTTTTAATTATTTATCGCATATTAAATCTATCCATTTTAAACATGATCCCATACATATTTTTATTCACTACTTATTTTAATCGTTAATCTATAATGAATTTTTTAGTTTAAACATGGGTAGGTTAATAAGATAGAAATAGATATATACTCTTAGCCAGATTGATTTAAATATAAATTATGCATAGTACTTTTACTTCAAGTTGCCTTATTTTCTCCTTTTTTATATATATATATATATATATATATATATATATTTATAAATTTTTAATATCTCATTGAAATTCTTAACTACTTAGTTCAATCATTAATAAATCATTCCATTTTATTTTTTTACGTTAGTCACCTGTTTTAAATGTAATAACCCTTATAAGTTAAACGATTTATATCTTCGTAGTCGAGGAATATAAATAAAATAATGAATTATTCTGATATAAAACGTAACTGTTTAAACTATGTAATCATAAATAACTATCTCATTGATATTTTATTTACTACTTATTCAATCGTTAATCTATCATCTCATAATTTTATTTAGTTTTTAACGTTTAATCGCCTGTTTTAAATGTAATGTTATGTTTTAAACTTATATTATCTATTTTACAAATAACTAGTATAATGAATAAAGATTGGATTATTAATCTTTACTGATGAATGTATGTAATGTACAGAATAGAAATGAATATGTTTGAAAAAAAAGCATAACTATACAATTATATCCCACATCAATTTGTATAATGCGGTAACCTATCTTAGATGTCTTAACCTTGGAAATGACATTAGCCTATTTATTGGTTTTAATTATAAAAAGAGGTAATGTTTTTGAGGAATACTCTCGTGGATATTCTTGGCCTGATGAGGTGATTTTCCCTAGCAGGGTGGTCACTGAAACATGTTTGCATATGTGTAGTCATTAGTTATCGCATCCAACATATATATATATATATATATATATATATATATATATATATACTAGCATGGGTGACCGGCGTTCCCCGGGTGTTTGGAGGTGTGTGTTGAGATAAAAATAAAAGTGGTAGTAGGAAGATAGGCTCAGACCCGTACTGTGAAGGAGGAAAAGAACGGGAGAAAAACGTGACGTCTTTGCTGTTACGACCACACCGGAAGTGACGTAGGTTTAAATCAAGGCTAGACAATCGAAAAGAGGAGATGACTTTCGAAAATATTGGCGAAAAAAGTGACCCCTCCCTTTAGAAAAGCTCCCAGTTAAGGGTGAAGAAATTAATGTTTTTAGCCAATATTTCGGTATTTGTCATCTGAAAGCTCGAGCTTCAAAACGTAACTGATCTTGTGAAAATCCGTTGCATCTGTCGAAAGTGTTAAGCCGACATGCAAACATATATACATACATTTATGTATTGGTAACTCAAATTTTAGACCCAAACCGATTAAAAAGCTTTCCCTTGAATAACCTCCTTGTAAAATTTCAAATGTTTAGACCAGAAATTGTCTGAGTAATTTGTAGAGACCGCAGAGGTCAATTTTTTTTTAATTTGACCCCTATTATGACCCTTAACATTTACTGTTTTGTGCTCACAAAAGGTTATTAAGTTAGATCCATGTCAAGGAAAACTACATCCAAAATTTCAAGTATTTATACCCAAAATTAGCGGAGGAGCTTGGTAGAGTTCTCAAAGATCAAATCTAAATTTCTGGCCGAAAACGGATTACAAAGATTTCCCCAAATCTCAATACCCTGTATATGTATATCAAATTTCGAGTCTGTAGACTGAAAAGTGACAAAGCTATTGCGTAGATAATTGTACACAGACAGACACACACAGACAGACAGACACTTTGACTTTTATAGATATACTAGCATTTCAGCCCAGCGTTGCCTTGGTGTTTGGAGGTGTATGTTGAGCAAAAAAAAGTGTGGTAGTCGACTACAAAGATTTTCCCAAATCTCAGTACCCTATATATATTTCGGGTCTTTAGACTGATGATTGACAGAGTTGTTTGGTGGGGAAATGTACACAAACAGACAGACACTTTCACTTTTATATATACTAGCAATTCCGCCCGGCTTTGCTCGGGCCATATGTACTGTTCATAACTTTATGTGCATATGTATATATTAAAAGTGTGAATATGTACGACAATGCCTTTCTATATGATAGTCCTCCTTAACTACCATATAGAAATATTGGTAGAGAACGCAAAGGTTGAATTTATTTTAACTTTGACCCCAATTTTGACCCTTTAACATTTATTGTTTTGGGCTAAAATTATATTTAAATGTTGGACACATGTCCAACTAACCCACATCTAAAATTACTAGTGTTTAGACCTAAACTTCGCGGAGGAGTTTTTGAGAGTTTGTAAAGGTCAGCTCTGTCAACTTTGACCTTTTGCCAGCCAAAATTTCGCCCAAAAACTGATTAAGAAGCATGCTTTATGTCTGAATATCCTTTATGTAAAATTTAAAATGTTTAGACCCATTCTTCAATCCCAGTTATGTTTTTCTTAGGTGTGAAAAACATCTTGACATATCTCTTTAAGAGAGTCTCTTTTTAAAACCTTATTTTTTTTCGGATTCCAAAACCGCGGATGGCATATCTCATCGTGTGAAAGCATGCATGAACAGAAAACTGCTGCAGATATCGTATTCAAGCAATTCCTTAATAATAGAAATGTCATATACTGTTTATCGAAGTAGAAATAAAGCTAGTAGTCATCGCTTATTGACGTGTGATAAAGTAACAAAACCAATGGATCTGCATCTTCACCAATGACACTAGTAATATTGTTGGATGACATTTATATTACTGCCTTCAAAACTTCCACATCTGCATTCCTTTTGATTATATTATGTGGCAATCTCTGGCGATTAATGTGTTGTGAAATAATATTGATAAGAAACTGTTTTTCCCCGACAAATTTAGTTCCTTCAGCAATGTTCACTTTGTTACTTGTTAGATTTTGGCGACGTTTTCATGGGAAATATCCTTAGTGTTTGTAATGTAACAAACAAATACTATCGTAGGCTTAACATAGTGCTTTACTCTGAATGATTCATTGTTGTCAGAGATTGAACAATATGTCTTTCCTTCTAACCACTTCATTTGATGGAGAAGAGAACCTTCGTCAAGAACGTTATGTTTCACTTCTGGCACATCCTTGAGTAACTCTGTTCGTTTATAGCAGCCATCAGTTGTGCTTTGTTTGGTTTGTGTAACAGACGTTTGTCCTCAAAGAAGAATGATGAGCATAGTGTAAGTTCATTAGCCATAACCTCATCAAAGAAAATATCAGCAGAACAAAAGAGCGGGGTTTATTGCGTTGCCCTTAGCAATGTCAACTGACACACTAGACACCAGATCTTAGTTCTCATAGATCGCTTGTACGAAACGAAAAACAGTGATTGACTCGCCATCTTGCCTTTATTCCTTTGCTATAAAAAACAAATCATAGATATTCACATCCTGATTTGCGTGGTATCGGTGATAATATTGCGAAGAGATACTTCATCAGAGAAAGGGTAAAAGATATTGAGTTTATCTGCAATTTTCTTTAGGTATCCACGTTTCTTTTGATCCTTGATGCTCCTGCGTCCTTGTGTTGTTCACTGGTGACAAATCTCTGGCGAGTGAAATCCTGCATTGTCTCACTGTAGGAATAGGAAACAGCAAAGCCCTCTGATGTTCGAACATTCCACTTTATCTGGTGAATTCTCCTGCAGTTTTTAAAGAGCGCATCATAGCTTGCTCGACGACTGGGTTTCACCAAGCCTGCCTAGTACTTATCAGTAAGCTTTACAACATGCAAGCCACTCATAAATCTATGCAACACCGATAACATGTTCCAAGGTGGGCATGGGCTGAAGCTAAAAGTAAATCACATAGTTTCCATGCCAAACAGCTGCAAAAATGGGCTAACATTCACTTGCAGGATGAGGGTGTGTTAGCCAGAATCCTGTACAATCGGCCTCGCTGAGCCTCCTTACGATTCCTACCATTTATTGTTAATTCAGCCATAGTTTACTGGTGGGAGGGTGAGCGGATAATTCATTTCTTTTGATGGGCAAGAAGTGGACAATTTCTCTAAAGCAAGTAGAAATGATGACAGAATCCAAGTGAATGTCCCCTGTCAGTGTCCAACAATACAACGTCTCAAGATTTTTACAAGTGTGCAAAACCAGGATAATCGCAAAGTACTTTGTCTGTAACTTGTGTAAGGCACTGATCAAGGAGGAGATGCCCAGGAACTGTACGCTGAACTGCTTTTTCAGTCATGGTGTGTTTGTGGCGAAAATTGTGTGAACGCAGGCTTACCTCTTAAACGGCCTTGGTGTGCACTTTGCCGACGTAGCGTCATGATGCTGAAAAGGGCCCAAGATGGCGCCTGCATCGCTATATAATAATGCAGTCTCGCTGAGTCTCGTGTACTTTCACGCACATATGCAAATATGCAAATTTAGAAGACTCTGTCTTTTATAAAAACAGGCCACTGAAGCAGATGACACAGAGGTGAAAACGAATCTACAGAAAGTACTGACGGACGACGCTACTGCAGTGAGCTAAAGTTTTGTGTGTTCTTTTTTTTTTCTTTGCAACGTCAAGCTATTTCGGCGTACATTTTTTACCATGGACAGATTTGACATGAAGTTCATACCCGAATTTGACGGGTCCCCAGCTGGTCCTTCGGTGGTTGAATGGCTGAAGAAGGCTAAGCGCGTTTGCCGGTTGTGCAAAATTAAAGATCCAGCTATGGTCATCCCATTGAGGCTCACTAAGGGAGCTTATGCCCTGTACCAGCTCGGCATGAGGGGACAATGGAGCAGATAAACCAAGCATTGTACAGAGCATTCGGTGGAACCCTTTTGTTGTCTGGAGGCAGTTCTCTGAACATCGGCTTGGGTCAGGGGAGACTGTGGACGTCTACTTGGCCGACCTGAAGAAGCTTGCTGCTCCCTTTGGCGATGCAAGCGATCGAGTATTGGCATGCTCCTTTTTGTCTGGTTTCCCGGATGACGCCAGTCAGCTGTTGCGGGCGTCGACGAAGCTCAATGAACTTGAGTTGGAGGTCTCGGCAGCGGTTGACACACTGGAATCGCCTACAGAGTGCCCACGGTGCTACAAATCTGGTGGCCCCAACCACTTCGCCAGAGACTGCAGAAGCGGTGTAAAGCGCACCCCGAACTATGGAGCATGGAAACGATGACGCTGTCACCGATGCGACAAGCCAGGCCACGTAGCATGGAATTGTCTGAGAAACGAGCAAGGGAAGGAGCCGCGGCGCCAGCACCCTCCCTAAAGCAACACTGAACAAGGCGCCTCCTTTAGTTACAGTGCGAGTTGATGGGTGTAGGTGCTCAGCGCTGGTTGACACCGGATGCACCCAAACCCTCATACACAAGAAATGTTACACCGAATGGACGAAAAAGGTCCCAGTATTAACCGTTGGCGGAGGCTCGCTGGTGTGTTGTGGGATGAGCATTATCCATATAAGCATTGACGATGCCCCCCCCCAGTGGCTGTGAAGGGACTGGTGGTCGACAGGGAGATTCTTGGATACGACCTTCTCCTTGGAATGGACACTATTACACAGCTGGGTGGAATCACCGTGGACGGCACCGGTGATGTGAGGTTTTCCCAACACAAAGAACAGGTCTACGCGGCAATCACTCTTGATGAACCCGACTTCCACGCGGAATATGACAAGGGCACAAACGTGTGGCCCGCGTCCTGGAAGTGTCCTTGCGGAATCGGCTGACGGAGTATCCGCCTCCCGCGTGGCTTGGGGGGGGAGTACGAGGAAGAATTCCAGGTTTGGATGGATAATGACTGGCTGGTTCCGTACCCAGAAGATTAGCTTGGACCACCCAGATGGACCCCTGGTGGCCGTCAGACAAAAGAATAAATAGAAGGTCCGACCCGTCATGGATTACCGGGAACTCAATGAACACGTCTACTCACGCACAGCGGGGGCTCACGTCTGTGCACATAAACTGAGGGAGTGGCGGCAGCAGGGGGCGTACATAGCAATCCTGGACTACAAAGAGCCTATCTGCAGATTATAAATTTATAAAATAATAAATTATGATATAAAAATAAATGTATCAATGTATCTTCGAACTTACTACGTTATTTATATACAAAAACATAATAGACGCTGAAAGGCGAGTCGCCTTATATTCAAAAACATGGCTGACGCTGAAAGTCGCCTTTAATATTTTATAGCTTTAGCAACCATAATCTTTGACGTTACATTTGAACCTTTGTGGTTATTCTATTTTGGTAAAAATTTGGTATGTTTTTCCGACATCGACTACTATAAAAAATAAAGCAATACAATGCTTTCTTGGAATTTGTTCAGGGTAAAAGACTAAATGCATTCTGCGATAGTTGTTGAATAAAGGGTATCAATAAAGTGTGACTAGTGATGCATGTCGATTGTTTGTTGTTTATGAGAGTCGAATCTATAATCAGTCAATAAGTACATATAAATATGAAATGACATAAGTTAATTGAGTTTTTGTAAACGAATGTATTTATGAAATGTGGCATGTACTTTGTTGTTTGTATAATTTTTTTGATAGACAATATCTGATACCGTACCTTACTACATATATAAAGACATTGTGAGGAGCCTACCTGTGAACATCCTACATCAAACTGCACCTGGTTAAAGCAAAATGAGCTACTCCTTGGGACTTATTGTCATGGTAAAACAATTTAATTGAGAAGTGAATACTTTTTAAATACAATTGCAGATTCTTATGGGAAACTGCCCATTCGCTCACAGCTATATGAGTAAATATAGCATCTTCTTACACAAGAGTTTGCACGCTTTCAACAAAAAATCATGAAACCCAGTCTTAACATGGGACTTGTAGGAGGAGGGAAAACAGGGTATTTTGTAACTATTCTGCACTTAAACGTAATAATTAAAAATACAAAGAAAACACAGTAAAATTTGAAATGAAAGCAATGCAGTTTTTATTGTTAAAATAAATTTATTATATAAATCTCAGACGTATGTGTATTTGTATATGGTTTTATGTCCACTAAAAACTTTTGTCAGGCACGAACGTGGTATCGTTATAAAAAGTGATCTCTCGGACATATACTACCTGAATTTAAGAAAAAAATAGCCAATTATTTTGTGTAGAAATGTGGTTTTGTTTGAAGAGGGTCAAATAAAAACGTTGCTTTTGACGCGGTTTGCAAACTGCATACGCAAGCTGTCACGTTACGTTCATGTTATGTCCTTTCGTTTTAAATAGCTAAATTTGCGACGCTATAATATATGTGTTCCTGTGGGCCCATCGATAAGGCATTCGTTTGCTAACTCAAGTTATGCAAGACCAGACAACGTCGCCTCAGCTTCCGTTGTCATAATTATTTTTTCTCCCCTCCGCTGTCACAATATTATTTTAGGACCAGATAACGCCGAGTTCCCTCCGTTATACTATTATATACATCTCAGTTTTTATGTGTTTGCGCGTGCATTTTATGCCCGCTAAAAACTTTTGCCATCCGCATCATACAGCCACAAACGTAGTGCCGTTAATAAGAGTGATCTTTCGAAGACATAATACCAAAATGTAGAAAAAATCGTAAATTCTATCTTTAAAAATTTCGTTTTGTTTAATGGGAATAAGATAAAACCTTGTTTTGACGCGAAAGTTCTTTCGTTTAAAATCGCTAAATTTTTAACAATATAACATCTGTGTCTTCCTGGGACCATTGATAACACGTTGGCATAGTAACTTAAGTTATGCGTCATTTTTTTTTTTTTTTTTGCTTACAAAATAATTTTGCTTTCGGTTTTGCTTTTAGCTGATTGCACCCAAGTCCCGTTTTGTTTTGTTACGACATGCAACGACTCGTCCTCAGTCATCGTTGTCACAATTATTTTTTGTTTTTGTTTTTGCTCTCCGTCTGTCACTTTTTTAAGATCGGGAAGCACCAGGTGCCCTACTAGTTTATTATATTAAGGAGAGATGTCTGTCTGTCTGTCTGTATGTATGTCTGTATGTATGTATGTATGTGCGCATAAGAATAAAGGACACGGACGCATAATATGTGAAATTTAGAAAAAAAAAGTATTTGTTTTTTACCTTAAGGACCGCAGAATGTGAAAGGGGTATCATGTAAAATCCTCTCTTTCTAAACAATTTAAACACGTGCACATGCGTGAACCGCTTCACCATTCGGATACATTAATTTGCAACGTTATAGTATGAATATCGGTGTAGCCGAATGAGTTAAATCATTGTCTAAGTATTAATAATTTCCGCGTCCGTGCCCACCTTACGCTGGACGTTTTGTTTTTGACATATCTTTTTAATTTTTTACTTTCAACTAACAATGTAAGCAACGACATATACAAAAACGTGAAGTTTAATCACCGTATCACTTCATAGCTATTCTTGCTGAGTAGCTTAGACTAAGAAAGTAAGACTGATAAAGAAGATGTTGTACGCAGAAAAAAACTCTCACTGTTTTGTTTTGATTGCGACATGATATAAATGTTTTTTTAGGGAAGCGACTATTTCACTCGAACAATGTTCGCAAATGAACTGATGCGTGTGTGTTGTTCAATAGTCAGTATGCGAAACAAAGAAAACTGAAAATTTGTAAGACTTGTTGCAACAGAATGAAAATGCTTTTATCAGACGAGTGCAGACGTTATAATCGGTTTTCGTTGGAAGTGTATTGTTTATGTATATATATATATATATATATATATATATATATATATATATATATATATATATATATATATATATATATACTAGCATTTCGGCCCGGCGTTGCCCGTGTGTTTGGAGGTGTATGCTTAGCAAAAAAAACGGTCAATTTTTTAAATTTTTACCCCTATTATGATCCCTTAAACTTTATTGTTTTGGGCTCAAATCAAGTCATTAAGTTCGATCCATATCCAAGGAACCTATATCTAAAATTTCAAATGTTTAGACCCAAAATTGTCGGAGGCGTTTAGTAGTGTTCTCGAAGGTCAAATCGTTGAACTTTGACCCATTAACAGCCAAATTTCTGGGTGAAAACCGATTACATCAACTTTCGCTAATCTCAGTACCCTGTATATCAAATTTCGAGTCCGTAGACTAAAAATTGACAGAGTTATTTCATAGGGAAATGTACACAGACACGTTCACTTTTATATATATATATATATATATATATATATATATATATATATATATATATATATATATATATATATATATATATATGTTTTTATTTGTTTTTGTTAGCAATACTTTCTTGAAAGAATTCAAGTATTTATACGAAAGTGCATTTTTACCTAAATGCCAGTTGGGAATAATTTTCCCATTGACCAATCTGGTACCCCCTTTAATGGGGAGCGGCTTATATATTATTTTTAAAATATAATTATCCACTGACACGTGTTTCGTCGTCCACGACTTATCAGAGTGGCTGAATCTAGCGAGATTCGAAATCGGCACCTCGTGCGTGTAAGATACACACACATATTTGTGTGTGTGTGTGTCCGTTTTTGTGTATGTTTGAATGATTTCGAAAAGCAGTCCATGTCATATGCAATATATTAAGGTAAGGCATTATTATTTCGTAATATGTATGCCTTTTTATATTTACGTCGTATTTTTGAGAAAGATTCATTAAGCGAACGTTAACATGTTTACATAACTGCTTTTATATAGGAATTCCAATATGCTCGTTTGGGGTATTCCTGTAAAGTATTGTGGATGTAGACTGGAATTGTATGTGTCCCAATTTTTCTGAGGAATTTGTAGAGTGATTGCATTGTCCTTTCAATCTTGGTTTAATTTTTGCAGTTGCATTTTTAGTTTTAATTTGCTATTAGTCCATGAAGGGACAATCTCCTAGAAAAATACTTACTCAAGTAGTCTTGACATATCAAATATCGAGCCCTTTTATTGCAATAAATGACTATTTGATGTTACGCCATCCTTTATTTCGTAAAATCAAAAGTGTAAGATTTATCTAATTAAAAGAGAACCATTTAAGATCATGACTGAGTTTTTATGTAGATATGGAATTTTTTAATTCATTTTTATACTTTAGTAAAGGCACTACATGTGATAATATTTCATAAGAATATAACGATTCCATAATCCCCAATATCATAATCAGAACGATTATGCACTTTAAGAGTTAACACATAGATTCAGTAACACTTTTATTTGCTTTAGTATCAAGTATAAAATATATAAAGTATTAATCAATATACGCCCAGGTAATTATTTGTCTTTATAAGAACATGTTGTATTTAATCTAGATGAAAGTGAAAGCGGAAAATAAGTACAAATGGCAACGCATATTGAATATTCTCTATTGCGTAAATTAAATAAAAACATAAATATGAAATTGAAAGAAATTGCAAGAATATCATTCACTGAAACAAAATTGTTTTAAACAAAAAAAAACTAAATACTTTTATAAGAATAGACTGGCTATCTCATAAGAGAAAACAATAAAACATCAAATAATAGTGCTTATTAAACAAAGTGATTACAAGTTGTGTATTTCTGTGAAAGTATATATCATCCTTTCTCGAACCCTCTCTTTCAGTTGATATATATATGTGTGTGTGTGTGTGTGTGTGTGTGTGTGTGTGTGTGTGTGTGCTTGCGTGTGTGTGCAGGAAGCAAATGGCGGAGAATCTATTTTGGCGAGATGCAATATGTATAAATTATTGAAGTCCAAACCTCGAAAATAAACGAATCTCTTGAGACCAAATGACAAAGCTAATTTCAGATGCCGATGTTGGCGTCATCGCCTACGTGCCCGTGTCTTTTATGATTGTTTCTTTTTTATTATTAAAGGTGTTATTAGCGTAGCTGTAGTTATAATTTTATTATCATTGATGCTACTAATATTGTAGTTCACATATTGATAACGATTCTATTACTTTGCAATGTTCTATTGCTTTTCCTATTTACGTCCTTCGCTGTAAAGTGTAGATTTGTTCTGCATAGCGTTTTCTTTAAGAATTTGTTATTCAGAATAATGAAATACAATAAATCTATTGGTGTGCAAATCCAGTGATCATCGGTCTTACAAAATATTATTCGATGTAATATTTTATATAAGACTATCCCAGCTAAATAAAATTGCTCAATATTCTAGATAGAGTAAATAAATCGAAATTTATGAATTAAAAAATTTGTGATTTGAAAAAGTTCAGTTTCAAATATAGAAATTTTATTGTATTCAAGACAAAGAATACAGTATAGTAAAATATATTTTCTTAACCCATGAGTTTTCTGATGTTTATACATCTACTATGAGGAAAAATATTAGCAAATATTATAAAAGGTTTGCACCTTATTTGCTAAAGATAGAAAAACAAATAGACATAGAAAATTAAATTAAAGGTTTTTTTAAGTTTTTAAATTATTTAACTACATGCAATAGGGGAAATTGGATATTGATGCAGCAAAAAAAGGATATTGAACTTCAAATCGAAAGTGTATGCTAAACCCTGTAATGGAAGTTCTTGGTAAAAAGATCCAACACGTATTGTAATTAATCCAAGGAAGCTGGTAACAATCAAATATATACATATTTCCTCAATTTTTCTATAGTTTGATTGGATATCCGGCAAATCTTTGATTATATCAATCCAGTAAAAATGGTTTTCACATATCAGTTTCAAAATTCAGTTCAAGTTTTCAATCAATTTGTGAATAAAAACCAAAAGATATCTGAAGACAGGTAAATAAGATTAAAATAAAATTAAATGAAAATGAAAATAATTAAATAAAAGAATTGCTCATCAAACCAAAGCAAAATAATCTTTAAAATCAGATGCAGTTTTTGTTATCAAGATTATATTTATAAGTCAGCACAACTGAAAAGGTTATAATGTTTGTTATAAGATTAAAATCGCAAAATTTAAATTCTATCTTCTAAAAATAAGGAAGTGGTAGGAGAATTTAACTTGCGAGGGGGGGAGAAAGAAAAATAAAAAATAAAATAAAATAAAGGGAGTGTCTAACTTATTAATCTTGAAGATGAAATATCTATACAGTATTTGACACGATTACAAAATTAGGTCAAGGTTCAAGCTAAGTGTTAAAAGGCGGGAAAGAAAATAAAAGAATTATTATGTATTAGAATTATAAATTTCAGTACTATATATTAATAGCAAGCAAATAGAAGTAGGGTTTTTATTTCCCCCCCCTTTCCTTTTTTCTCCCTTTCTTTTGTAAACATTACTAGGCTTTTTTTCTTTTTCTCTTCTTTTATTTTCTTTTATATTAAATAAATATAATATTTATGTGTATTTTACGACCGGGCGCTGACCTATCTCCATGCCTTCCGACCTTGTGCCAGATCTATTCACGGTAGGAGTATTATAAAGTGTACTTTCTTAGTCGGTCATTTTGGCAGTACTTACTACGACAGTTGCTCTTTGTACATGCTGTTTTTGATTACATATATTTTACCTTTTCTAACGCATTTCCGTGTTCGTGTTTCCTAAGTAACCGTTTAATGGCTACAACACTTAGTAAATTAAATTCATTACAAATTTGGAAAGCAGTTACTTAACAAAAGAAATAGTAACGGATGGCACAGAGTATTTTAGGAGAATAAATAAATATTTCCTTAATAATTATCAGCCCCAGATATAATGCTGGTGTTACGTCGCAAATTGAGAGACAAATAAAACAAATAAATAAAATATGCGAATCGGCATTTTTTTCTTTCTCAACAGAACGTTTTATTACCTTTATTTTCGGCAACATTTAAAAACGTCTCTCGTTGCTACATATTTTAGCCTGGCAGCGTTTCTCCTTCTTTCCATCGCACGCCGGGCACAGCCTGCCAGTTTTTGTCAATAAGTTTACTCGTCCAGTTCATTCTACGTCGGCTTTCCTTTTTCTGACCTCACGCCTGCTTCTCTTCGAGACGATCTTCTTGAGACGATCTCCTCGACGCCAGCTTTGTTTCTTCCGCAAGCACGTGTTACATTTTCTCCCCCCCCCCAGCCTTATCCCGAGAACTTTCTAATTTGTATATGCACGTTTTTTTTTTTTTTTTTGGTAATGATGCTGCTACTGCTAATTTCTTCGCATGCTGACCATCCTTGGCTGCTGCTGATACGTCCCACGCGCTCACACGCATTACACACAGATACAAACAGAATATAAAATAACGACTGTAATAATCACTCTTCAGAAATATTTTTTTATAAAATAGTAATAATAACAGTAACAATAAAAAGAAAAAGGAAAAGTATCAAGGGTCAAAGAAACAACAAAATTGGTAAACGAAAAAAAGTGTAACTTGTGAGAGACAGACTTTTTCTACAGAAGTCATCGTTAAACAATGAACATTCCAAATTTAATAACATTTTTCTTAACTAAAAAAAGGTAACTTGCTCAGTCAATCACATAGCCTACCCTTTCAATACCAAATTGCAAAGGAAGGAACATCAAGATTAAAAATGGGACTATGGAACCATTAAGAAATCAAAGTTGTTCCCATTGTAACCGAAACGCTCGGAACCATAATGCCAAGATAACATAAATGGTTTAATTTGATTGATGAGACAATTTCTCTTCTGATTTTTAAAAAGGCTAGCCTGTTAAGAACAGCGAAATTTTAACGTACAGCTTAGATGTCTAAAATCATAGCAAATTGACCTGATGTTCAAGAAATAAAATTAAAACCATCCAAAAGTTGAGACTACTATGTAATAATAAGAATCCCCTCTTTTTGTTTATATGTCACCATTAACTGGCACGAGAAGAGAATGCACAAGGCAGACCTCCGCTAGATGAGAGCAAAGAGAACTGGGAACTTGGGAAGGCTTATTGCCACCCAAATTTCAGTGAAGACCAATAGTTCTTGCCAACGAGAAATCAATGGTAAGGGCCTGTCGGGATAACGCGAATTCTTTTGCAAAAGTGATCGAAAGAGGTGGGGAGTACTGGACATCTGGAGAGACTTGTTGTAACTCAGACTCCAGAAAACACCACAAGTTGTCCTCAAAAAGAAATCTTTGATGGTGGCCTGTGTGACTACTGCTAGTGAGTAAATAATAATAATAATAATAATAATGATAATAATAATAATAATGATAATAATAATGATAATAATAATGATAATAATGATAATAATGATAATAATAATGATAATAATAATAATAATAATAATAATAATAATAATAATAATAATAATAATAATGACAGAACAATGAATTGTGAACCAAGTAAGACTGATACTCAAAAGAGGCTGGCTCTCAAATTTGGAACTAACAGAAATACAGCGAAAAATAAATGATGAAATTAAGCATGGAGCACTCCCCCCACTGGAACCGCACGTGTAGAACCCCCACAATGAAAGGACTACAGATAGAAATACCACAGGTGGACGACATGCGAAGACTGAACTCTACAAACGTGGAAATTGAGAACAATGAAACAGAGGATGAAGCTGATGAAATAGGAAAATAATGCAGTTCATGAACGAGGAAAAAAACAAAGATCTCATCTTTAAGAAACCATGAGCAGAAGAAATTAAAAATAGAAACAGGGAGGGCTACCAACTCCTCCTACACATCATCACAGATACACTCATAGACTTAAACAATTTAATTTACGCAGGCGCCAAGATGGTAAGTATGAAGTTAAAATCAGAAAAAAAAACAGCCGGGGAAAGATGGGCCGACAAAAACTGGATGGAGAATTAAGCTAGAAACCAATAATCAACAAGCATAAAAAAGAAGCCAAAACTATCAATAAGAAGAAAGCGACGTAAAGAAGATGGAAAATTGGAAGTGTGACTAACAGTGAGAGGCTAAACAAGAAACATGAAGAACCGAACCAAAAATAGCAACAAAAGATGGGAGATTGATATAATAGATATACACGTCTGAACAGTGCCAGCAAAACAGGATATTTGAAAATAATGAAAGTCAATCCTATCAAAATAGAAACGTAGTAAAAACGACAACAGAAGCACTAAACTCGACAAAAACAAAACGTTACTGGAGTAAAATATGGGATCACAATAAAAATGCTGAATTGCTGAAAGATATGAAAGAAAAATGGCAGCAAATTGAAGAAGGAATAGTAAATGAAATCAGCAAGGAATCTCTAAAGAAAACGATAGAGATTACCAGGGCACGACGGGATAAATGCATACTGGTTCAAAAAATTCACATTACTCGAAAGGCTAGCGCAAAACCTGACAAGATATATACAGGAAACAAGCGATCTAGATTGGATGATAAAAGGAAGAACCACACTGATACAAAAGGACACAGAAAAAGGAATATCCCCCCAGAAATCATTGGCCTATGACGTGCTTACCCACTATGTGGAAAATACTAACAACGCAACTGACGGAACAAATCTACCACTTTCGAATTAATCGTGGAGTTCTTCCTAAGTTACATACAGGTATATAAAAAAAGAGGAACACACGATGTGCTATATATAGATGAAAAGACCCTGAAGGAGGTAAAAAAAGGAGAAATAATTTAGTCATGGCATGGATCGACTACAAAAAAAGCCTACGGCAGGATCCCACAAACATGGATAATAAAATGCTTAAATATGTAAAAATTACTAGGTAGGATCATCAACGTGATTGAAAATGCAATGAAAACATGGAGACTGGGATTAACAGCTGATGGACAACACATAACAGGAATTAAAATAAAAAGAGGCATCTTCCAAGGAGATTCACTATCACCATTAATGGTTATCATAGCCATGATGCCGCTGAACAATATACTGAGAAAGTGCCAAGCCGGATACAAGTTCAGAGGAAACAAGAACCAACTGATGTACATGGACGATCTGAAACTGTTTGCAGAGACAGTAATAAACACTACCAGGATCTTCAGCCAGGATATTTAAATGGAGTTTGGTATAGGAAAGTGCGCACTACTAGTTATAAGAAAGGTAAAAGTGAAAACGACTAAACCAATGGAACTGCCCAATCAAACGATGGGAACAAGACGACTATAAATACTTTGAAATTCTAGAAGCAGACACTATCGTAACAGCAGAAATGAAAGAGAGAATCGGAAATGAATATCTCAGGAGAATAAGAAAACTCCTGAAAATTAAATTATATAGCAGAATCCTAATAAAAGGTATAAATACATGGGCAGTATCACTAGCAAGAAACTCTGGACCGTTCATAGAGTGGACTAAAGAAGAACTGAGACAGCTCGATCAGAAGACTAGTAAACTCATGACCATACACAATGCACTACACCGAAAGGATGAAATTGACCGACTCTACGTGTAAAGGAAAGACGGCGGGCGAGGAATGATTTGTATACAAGAGTGTATGAATGATACAAAAAGAACTAGAAAAATACATAATGCAAAATACTTGAAGGATAATAATGGCAGCGAGAGACGTGGAAAAGTCAACAAAACAGAAAATAGAGAGACAAAGAATAAGACGAGCACAAGAAAAATGGGAAGATAAACAACTACATGGAAGATTCATAAGAATGACAAAATATGAATATAACGAAAACACATAGACATGAATGAGAAAAGCACACATAAACCGAGAACTGAATCCCTAATAACTGCAACACAAGATAACTCAATATGAACCAACCACGCGGAAATTTTATAGCAAGCCCAATTCTCCACAATGGTTTACTAGTTTTGCATCTACCATTACTCAAAAGCAGCATGCGTACCGCAGATTAAACCGACATAAGTCCAGTTAAAACAGCCAGAACTTTATAGAAGCTAGAAATAATTGTAAGAAAAAAATAGCGACAGCTAAGAGAGAATATACCGAAATGACCAAAAAACGCATCGAAGTACAGAAATTAGGAACCCGAGATTTTTTGGAAAATATACAGCAGTGTAGTAAATAATAGGCAATTAACAATTCCCCCACTATCCAACAATCATGACGTTGTTTGCACGACAACCGAGAAGACTAACATGCTTGCTAGTCGGTTTGACTCTAACTCCACATTGGACCCATGAAACCATTCCATCTCTGACTTTCCCTCGCAGACAGGCGCCACGATAGATTATCTGAAAATCACCCCTTCTGAGGTACATGATATCATAAAAAACCTTGACACCTCAAAAGCATGTGGACCCGATCTCATCTGCACTATCTCATCCCGGCTGCACTATTAAAAAAAAATACTTCGCAGAGGTTCGCCAAACTTTACAACAAATGCCTTAACGAATCTTGCTTTCGTTATTACTGGAAAACTGTACTTGTTTTTAAGAATTCTGGCGAAAGAACTGACACATTAAATTATCGCCCCGTTAGCCTCTTCTCGCTTTTCCTCAAAATATGTGAGTCCTAAATTAACCAAGCTTTTAGTCCATCACCTTCCACCTGGTAAAGTTCTGTCTGATAATATGTATTTAGACAAGCCCGTTCTACAGCAGGTGTCCTAACTGTAATCTCTGAACGTATATGCCATACACTGGACAAAGGAGGGGAGAATAGTTCAAGATATATCTAAGGCTTTGACAGGGTATGGCACAACGGTGTTCTCAAGAAAAATCAGATCATATGTTATCACTGGACGAATACTTAACGTAATTAAATCCTTCTCAGGTTGTTCTCGACGTTCGTACCTCTAAACAGTATGATATTAACAAGGGATCTATCCTTGGACCTTTTTTATTCCTAATATTCATAAATTACCTCCCTGATAAAAGTGTCTCTCTGAGATGGGTATATTTGCTGATGACACCACGCGCTAAAACAAATGAACATATATCTAAGGGAATTGCAGAAACACTAGAGGGTGACCTACAATCTGTAGTGGAATTGGCACATAAATGGATGGCCACGTTCATTGCTGCCCAGACTAAGCTTGTTTCCTTCAATAATTACAAGAAACATTCTCAACCACCAATAGCAATGGCTGAAGATACATTATCTGAAATACTTCTTTTAAACTCCTCGGATTATTGTTCACAGGGAACATAAGTTGGAACAGATACATTAAAAACATTGCCGGGCCGCTGCGAGGAAGGTAGGTTCTCTTTACCGTGCTAGAAAGCTACTTACGCCTGAAAGTATCCTGTTCCTCTACAAGGCCACCATTCGCCCATGTATAAGTACTGTTGTCATATTTGGGCTGGTGCATCTGCTACTAGTCAAAAGATAGTCGCCAACCTGATAGGTCTTGAACTGTCATCTGAGCTTCAACACCTGTCCCATCGACGAAATATTGCATCCCTCTGCCTGTTCTACAAGTATTTTAATGGTGAATGCTCAGACGAGTTACAAGCCCTTGTACTCCTCCGACACACCCGACAAGCAGCAAGATCTCACTCCTACACAATAGAGATCCCTAGATGTAAGAATGCCTTCTACTCCAATAGTTTCTTCTCCAGTATTGCTAGACTTTGGAACTCCCTTCCGGGATTCTTCTTCCCCAACTGTAATAACATGTAGAAGTTCAAGTGTAATGTGAACAAACATCTTACTGCTCATCTTCTCACATAGTATCGCAGCAACTTATGTCCCCGATAGTGGATCCTACATCAAAGTGGCACTGTGGATTGTTTTGGGTGAAAATGAAATCAAACACGAGAAAACAGCAAATGCATACATGTGGACAAAGAGACGAAATGATAAACTATATCGTAAGCGAATGCAGCAAACTTGCCAAAAAAAAAAGAATACAAAACAGTTACGACCAGGTGAGGGAGGGCAGTACATTGGGAATAATGCAGACAACTGAAGAAAATAACAAGAAAGAAAAGTCCTGGCAAATCGTAGACTTTGCTGTTCCAGCTGACCACCGGATAAATATCAAAAAGGAGAAACGGAGAAAATACACAGAGCTAGCCAAAGAGCTGAAAGGGATATGAATGGTTAAAACATCAAGATAGAACCTATAATAGTAGGAGCACTAGGAACAATACAAAAACAGTTTGAAACAAGAATGGGAGAAATTGGAATCAGAAGAATGGTTGGATATATATATATATATATATATATATATATATATATATATATATATATATATATGTCGCAATAAGTAGTGATATTTACATCAATAATTAAAATAGGTTTATGGCTCCCTACAAGGATCCGTGGCGTACTAGTCTGGTGGAAATATACAGTTGAAAAGTGATATTCTTTTGAAGGTTCAATCCTCAGTGCGGACGACCAAAATTACAACTGCGAATCAGTTATATATATACTTAGAACATCTATCAAATCATGGCTTACGGAACGTGAGACCACTACCCTCGTTCTCTTTCGGTGGAGGAGAAATCCTTCACGACTGAGACAATTTTTATTTTTGTACCTTTTCTCCACGTTAAAAAACGACCCTGGTGTCTAACTCTGTCCCGTGGGGAGGCATAGTAAATGGGCACTACCCTCGTGAATTAAATAAAGGGTCACTTCGAAATTCTGTGTAGATTCCCGAGTTCGACACTCTACACCTAAAGAAGATCGAAAGTTACATCGACCGAAACGTTGTGAAAATGACACTCAAAATGCGAACTGTAATCGGAAGAATCCAAATAATGCACTTGATGTCATTAAATAGAAATTAAAAATGTAAAATAATTATTTATGAACATTTTAAACGTTCATGTCACAAATATTTGTAAAAAGTTTTCGATTTCTTAATTCGCTTCTATGCAAATTTTTAAATTTTTTTAGAGTAAAAACGTTAAATTAATCCGCACGTATGTTTAATATTGCTATACATATACAGAGATATCATGTATATAAAGAGAAGGAGAATGGGGATACATATATTGCAGGAATAGTGATGTGCACGGATCGATAGACGAATCATAACTGATTATGCTAATAATCGTTTCTATTTCTCATTCACATTTGCCTTTCATAATAATTCCACCGACAAACACCAATATTCATTTTTTCATCATCATTTTCCACATCCATTCATCTATTAAATTACCTTTCCCGAATTGACAGCCTTCTTATTCTCTTCATTCATTTCTGCTCCAATATTTCATGTTTTTTTCTCATTTTATCTGTATTATATATATGCAAGTAAGAATGTATTGACATTCGTTGTCATTCCTAATACTGTCACTTCTACTCTATCTTATATATGTACGTAGGCGCATATATATATATATATATATATATATATATATATATATATATATATATATATATATATATATATATATATATAGTTATCTGTATATTTTCTTTAGTTGTTTTTTGTTAATTTCCTATTTTCTCCTCTTGGTAAATCAAGCTCAATTAAAGTGGCTCTCACGTGATCGCAGCCCGTCGTGACGTTCAGCGGATAGCAACGAATTTCAATCATCCTAATATATTGTCTTGACTATTCTTATAATTGTTTTAGACAATATGTAATTAGCCAAAGATTTTCCCTTTTTCTATTGCATTCTTTTGTTCACATTTTTTCTACATTTAGTCTTTAAACATTATTCTCCCTTTTCCACTTTTTATGGGCTACTTCAATTCTCTTGCTCATTCAAAGTGTATATAAGAATACAGAAAATTTTCTTTCCAAATTGCCCCACCCAACGAGGTAGATATGATATGGACCATCTTAGATTATAAGCTGGATGTGTGTCACAAACAGAAAATGTTTTTAGATGGAAATGGAGACATTTAAGATTTTCAAATTATCGATAATTTTAATTAGTAACCCTATTTACAATTTGAATGAAAATAAGTAATATACATGCGAACATATGCGATTTACATCTATCCCTTCATATATATATAAATATATATATATATATATATATATATATATATATATATATATACAGTGCCTGCAAAAAGACAGTTCGCACTTGTAGTTTAAAAATAAAGAAACTGCAAATTTAAGCTAAATTTAATGTAACTGTTTAAACAACATATATCTCATTTGATTCACCTTTTATGCCTCTATATTTTTACCTGTTCATATCTGATTTTAATTGAAATATTCTAGTGTTCATGTCAATTTAAAAAAAATAACTTTAAATCGATGAGGCAAAAAGAAAGTCCGCAGCAAAAAATTCGCTAAGACCAGCTTCAATTATCGCCTCTAACCCAGCTTAAAATATCCACCAACAGGCAACAAAGCATCCCAAATCGTAAGTGTTGTTGTTCCAGGTTATACAACGAAACATTTAGTCCATATGCCACAACTCTCTCTTAGTGGTCGTTAGGAGCTCATTAATCTCCACCTTTCTGGTTTATTCAATCGAGAAATCGGCCGCAGATTGAAATGTGATGAGAAAACGGTACGAAATACTGCGCAAAAGCACCAAAAAGCCGGCCGTGTTCGTGACGCCGTAAATTTGGTCGTACTAGAGTCATTTCTAACAGGCAAGACAATGCCATCAAGATCTGCAGCCCAAGAATCAGCTTTGGAACGGCCCCACAGATCCAACAAGAGTGCAATCTTGTTAAAAAGTGCTTTTTTTCTACTGTCAAGAACAGATTAAAGGAATTTAATTTGCGAGGATATATTGCAAGACGCAAATCAATGATTTTTGTAAAGAACAGAAAGTGCCGTCTGGACTTCGTCAGATGCAATAAAGATTATGACTCTTCATATTGGTCAAAAGTGCTTTTTAGCGACGAAAGCAAGTTCAATAGGCTAGGCAGTGATGTTAAGCAGTACGTCCGTTACAGGAAATACGAAGAATGTAATGCTAGGTGCTCAGTTTCAACGGTGCAAGGTGGTGGAGGTTCAGTTTTAGTGTGCGGCATTATTAGTATCAATGGTCCAGGGCCTATAGTTCGATTGCAAGGTCGAATTAATTCGACCAAATACATTAATATGTTGACTTTTGTAACCTACATTGATCGGAATTTGGATGATAATCCCATCTTCATGCAGGATAATGCTCCCATTCACATAGCTGTCAATATCAAGAGGTTCCTGGAAGAGCATGATATTCCGGGTTTTGATTGGCCTGCACAATCTCCAGACCGCAATTCTATCGAAAACAACTTGCATTATATCAAGCAACAGTTATTCAATGATAAAATTTCAAATTTGCAAGAACTTTGGACAAAAATTAAAGAAAGGTGGGACGCCCTTTGCCCGGAGTATTGCTGCAGTCTAATTCAAGGAATTCACAAAAGATTGCAGGCCGTCCAATTGCAGAAGGGCTATGCTACTAAATATTAACTAGTTCATTGTGTTCCTGTGCTATAAGTGTTGCATTAATGTCCTGAAGTTACATATTAATAACACTTTTCCATTGTGCGAACTTTTTTGTTATTTTTTTAAATTGACGTGAACACTAGAATATTTCAATTAAAAGTCAAATATGAACGGGTAAAATTATAGAAGAAGAAAAAAACCCAATCAAATGAGGTATAGTTTGTTTAAACAGTTACATTAAATTTTGCTTAAGTTTGCAGTTTTTGAAAAAAACTACCAGTTTTTGCCGCCTGTATATATATATATATATATATATATATATATATATATATATATATATATATATATATATATATATATATATAGCTCAATGTATATTCGGGAATAAACGGTAATTTGGTGTTGTGAATATAATTTAAAAGTACATAGTGATCATTATTCAATACTGAGTAACTTAGAGCCTTCCCGACAGAATGTATATATATATATATATATATATATATATATATATATATATATATATATATATATATATATACAGTGATGATTATATTTATTGGCACGGTAAAATAAAAGTTAAATTTTGTCTAATAAATTCTAAAAAAGGGATTAAATTAAAGAAAATAACAAAGTATATTATGTATTTTTAACTGGCCTTTCCGATGCAGCAATCGGATTTTAGAAAAAATAAATAACAAAGGAACAACAAACATAATTGCAAAAAACCCTTGTTCAAAATTATTGGCACGGCTTTTTCTTTTAGTATCAGTATAATATCAATCAATTTCCGGTTTACGTGCTTTCTGAACTTTTTTATAGCCATATTATGCTTGTTTAACGCTAATTCAGTGAATATTTTTTTTCAGATAATTTTTAGATAGCGATTTATTTAAACTATTATAAGTGACTAAATTATAATTTTCAATCGCCATGGTTAAAACTAAGGAACACAGCGAAGACGTCAGGAAGCTTGTTGTAGCATGCCATACCAATGGTGAGGGCTATGATAAGATTTCAAAGAAGCTAAACCTTCCCAAATCCACTGTTAGAGCCATAATAAACAAGTTCAAATCGCAAGGCCACGTTATGAGTTTAGAGGGTAGAGGGAGAAAAAGGATTCTTTCCCCAAGAGATGAACGGAAAATTGTTCGACAAGTAAAACAAAACCCAAGGATCTCTGTTGGGGAGATTGTTGATGAACAGAGCACCTCTAGAGTGAATGTATCTCGACATACAGTTGGTAGAGTTTTGAAGAGAGCTGGTTTAAAAGCATGTCGTCCGAGAAAGACTCCCTTATTGAAGCCTATGCACCTGAAAGCAAGGCTAGCCTTTGCAAAACGTCATATTGATAAAGATGTTGCATTCTGGAAACGTGTTCTATGGACTGACGAAACGAAAATAGAGTTATTTGGCCATAATAAAGTGTCTTATATTTACAGAAAATCTGGCGAAGCTTTCCTGCCTAAGAACACCATACCCACAGTGAAGCACGGTGGAGGCAGTTTGATGTTTTGGGGATCCTTTGCTGCCTCTGGACCAGGGCGACTTGTTAAGGTCACAGGTAGCATAAAAAAGGAAGATTATGTTAAAATATTGGATGAAAACCTGAAAGACTCTGCTAAAGAGCTCTCACTTGGTCGTCGTTTGGTGGTTCATGCAAGATAATGACCCAAAGCATTCGGCTAAACTGACTAAGAAATGGCTTGAGGACAATCATATTAATGTTTTGGAGTGGCCATCACAAAGCCCAGACCTTAATCCAATTGAAAATTTATGGAGAACATTAAAATTGAGGGTAATGCAAAGGAAGCCTAAGAATCTTATTCAATTGGAGGATTATTGTCAGGAAGAGTGGGCTAAAATTACTACTGAAGAGTGCAACAACTTGGTTGTAAACTATGAAAAGCGACTGAGGAAGGTAATCAAGGCCAAAGGCTATACAATTGATTATTAAATAAATCGTGCCAATAATTTTGAACAAGGGTTTTTTGCAATTATGTTTGTTGTTTCTTTGTTATTTATTTTTTCTAAAATCCGATTGCTGCATCGGAAAGGCCAGTTAAAAATACATAATATACTTTGTTATTTTCTTTAATTTAATCCCTTTTTTAGAATTTATTAGACAAAATTTAACTTTTATTTTACCGTGCCAATAAATATGATCATCACTGTATATGTGTGTGTGTATATGTGTGTGTGTATTTGTGTGTATAAACACGCATGTGTGTTAGCTATATGTACGCAAGCATATACGAACATCTTCTAACCTAACATGCATGTAAATATGTATGTATGCATATACGTTCGATTATAAAAATACATTTTCTATAATATATGGAATTTATTTCCTAATCAATACAAAAGTACCCGAAGACAACATCTAATGCTACTAAATATTAACTGTGCCATATTTCACATTTTAAGCCGAGCCGTTGAATTTTAGTTTTAAAACAAAAATCAGAGTTTTAAAACCAATTTGACCGTTGAAAGGTGTTTTAATAAAACTTGCTGAGAGAGGCAGTGGGAAGGTAGTGGAAGGAAAAGAGAAAGTGTTTCCGACCCTCCCTCGCGGGCAGGTCGTAAATTATCAGCTCGGATCCCCCCTCACGGGGGGAGAGCAGAAAAAACCAAGTGGGGGTGCGGACAGAACGCTACCCAACAAGCTCGTCAGGTGTTCCGGGCACGAGAGTGTGTCGCCAGAATAGCACTGCCTAGCACTGTGTATGTATCAGAGAACAGATACTACAATTTGATTTTGGCCAAAAAGCTAAGAAAAACTCAAAACGCTAAGAACAGCATCTATTAACAACAGACCTTTGATCTTAACCAAAAAGGGCAAGCACAAAAGTGTTACGGACAGACCGACCGACCGACCGACGGACCGAGGGAGTGACTGATAGAGTCGCTTGCACGTTACTAAAAATGTATAGTTTCTTTTTTCTCCAAATAAATTAATAAGTTATCAAAGACTGAACTGTTGTTTAATAATGATGCTTTATTTAGATCAAGTTAAACAGATATTAGGTTTAATAAATCAAACAATGGAATGAGTGAAGACAAAGCATATCTGGATTTATTCAACACTAGTAGTAGCGGTGATTGGGAGTGTGTGTGGTTTTGGGTAAATCAACACCCCGGGTGTTTGTGTCGGTGGGGGGGGATCAAATAAAAAAGTTTTGGTAGGCAAGTATGAAGGATCGAACCCGAACCCTTGAGTCGAAGCTGGAAATTAAAGTGTGAAAAAAAACGTGCCACGTCAACCACTGGGCTACCGCGAAATACTAACGGAAACATGTGTGAATTTATTTAACTATTTAGAATTTACAGGTGCACGTTTTAATGACTTACTGAGGTCAACTACTGCGGGAACGCTTTTTTATTTTTTTGTTTCCCTTAGGTGTTTGGGGAAAACCAGCTCCCCATAACAAGGGGATTGACCAAATTGAATAGCAATTGTCTGATATAAGGCAAAAACCGCATTGATCAAAAGCTGATTGCTTTTTGACATTCCCGGCGATCGCGCTGGGAACGATGTGACCTTCGTTTTAGTTTCGCTTTTATTATACAAAAAAGGCGAATATACACACGCCGATCCGAAAATGTCAAATATTTAACGTTTCTAAGTCGGGAAAATTAAATAGACAAGCTACCCCCGCTGTTAAATCGTAGATATTATCATTTATAGATGATATAAAAAGTTTTAAAAATAAGCCACGGCCTCAAGAAGCCGCCGGAAAAATACCTTTTGCAGACATAAACAAAAAGCTAACATACATACATACATACATACATATATACATGCATACACACATTTTCACTTTCATATATATAGATGGCTGCATGTCATGTAATATCGCTATGGTAAAGAATAGAAGAAAATTACCAAATGTTAAGTAGCAATACAGAACTTTCTCTTCTATCTTCTCTATTTTTCATTATTTTATTATTGGTTTTTCGGTAATGATACCACTTATTTCGTAGTTGCCTATATATATATATATATATATATATATATATATATATATATATATATATATATATATATATATATATAGGAAATTTATCACTGTGAGTCCAGAATGAGTTTACAAATTGTTTCAACTAGAGGAAAATCCTCAAAGAGAGGAAAAATCCAACTAGCATCATCAGAATTCATAGATGGACTAAGTTATAAAGTCAAATAAAAATGGAAAGATCGTAGATAAAGGGGAGTTAGAAAAGAAGGGGGAGTGGTGGGGAGAGGACGTTGGAGTTTAAAGTAGTAGGAGTGTATTAAAAAAAGAGAGGGGTTTATAATTAAATATTAATTATGTGTAAATTCTTATATACGTGTTTTTTAACAGTTTAAACTTAAAAGACGCTACTTTTGTTGATAACGGCATAAGTAACAGTTAATTTAAAGGATCACCATGGCAACAGGTTGGAAAGTTAATGTTAGTGAAGGAACGGGTTGAAAATGGGGTTTAAAGTAATTTAGCCGGGCGGAGAGAGATTGAAAGATATTTATTGTTTATAAAATGGAAAGAAAAAGAAAAGGAAAAATAAGTTAATGAATTATACTTTACAGGTTTATTTTAATAGTGTGATGATATATATAATTAAATATAATAAATAAATTAGCCGGGCAGGTAGAAATAATACGTTACAGGTTTATTTTAATAAAATAAAATAAAATAGGTGAAGGAACGGGTTGAAAATGGGGTTTAAAGTAATTTAGCCGGGCGGAGAGAGATTGAAAGATATTTATTGTTTATAAAATGGAAAGAAAAAGAAAAGGAAAAATAAGTTAATGAATTATACTTTACAGGTTTATTTTAATAGTGTGATGATATATATAATTAAATATAATAAATAAATTAGCCGGGCAGGTAGAAATAATACGTTACAGGTTTATTTTAATAAAATAAAATAAAATAGGTGAAGGAACGGGTTGAAAATGGGGTTTAAAGTAATTTAGCCGGGCGGAGAGAGATTGAAAGATATTTATTGTTTATAAAATGGAAAGAAAAAGAAAAGGAAAAATAAGTTAATGAATTATACTTTACAGGTTTATTTTAATAGTGTGATGATATATATAATTAAATATAATAAATAAATTAGCCGGGCAGGTAGAAATAATACGTTACAGGTTTATTTTAATAAAATAAAATAAAATAGGTGAAGGAACGGGTTGAAAATGGGGTTTAAAGTAATTTAGCCGGGCGGAGAGAGATTGAAAGATATTTATTGTTTATAAAATGGAAAGAAAAAGAAAAGGAAAAATAAGTTAATGAATTATACTTTACAGGTTTATTTTAATAGTGTGATGATATATATAATTAAATATAATAAATAAATTAGCCGGGCAGGTAGAAATAATACGTTACAGGTTTATTTTAATAAAATAAAATAAAATAGGTGAAGGAACGGGTTGAAAATGGGGTTTAAAGTAATTTAGCCGGGCGGGGAGAGATTGAAAGATATTTATTGTTTATAAAATGGAAAGAAAAAGAAAAGGAAAAATAAGTTAATGAATTATACTTTACAGGTTTATTTTGATAGTGTAATGATATATATAATTAAATATAATATATATATAAATAAATAGCCGGGCAGGTAGAAATTATACGTTACAGGTTTATTTTAGTGAAATAAAATAAAATAGGTGAAGGCTTAAGTAAGTAACTTAAATAATAGAAAAAAAAACATTTTTAATAAGTAACACACAAATATAAGCACACGCATAAATATGTACAGCAAATGCACATACGTAAATGGGGGAAAAGCACATGCGTGATCAAACAATTTGTAAACTCATTCTGGACTCACAGTGATAAATTTCCTATATACTGCTCTGACTACACATTGAGCACTTTAGTCCGGTTTTTTTTACCACTGGTAAATAAATATATATATATATATATATATATATATATATATATATATATATATATATATATATATATATATATATATATATATATATATATATATACAAACGATAAAAACTAAACAGTAAATCGTCTATGGAATCATAGCGTAATGGACTGAAATACATAAGGTCCAGGGTTCGAGTACTAAAACAGTCAAGCTACGCTGAAGAGGGGTAGGGCCCCGAAACATGCATGTACGTAGATTACTGTTTTAAAAATGCGTGTGTGTGTGTGTGCGTTTGTGTGTGTGTGTGTGTAACTTTGTCCATTTTGCTTTATTCCTTCATTGCTGGCCATCATTAAAATGCTACGGTATAATTCTAGCGAGTTTCATCTTTTCAATTTTACGTTTTCTTTTTTACTTACTAACACATGATTTCCATAAACGCAAATTGTTTGACATTAAATACGAGAATAATTCAATTTTACATATTCTTCTTGACTGAAATTTAGCCAGCATCATAATCATTTATGTAATGCAAGAAATTTAGCCAGCATCATAATCATTTATGTAATGCAAGAAATTTAGCCAGCATCATAATCATTTATGTAATGCAAGAAATTTAGCCAGCATCATAATCATGTATGTAATGCAAGAAATTTAGCCAGCATCATAATCATTTATGTAATGCAAGAAATTTAGCCAGCATCATAATCATTTATGTAATGCAAGAAATTTAGCCAGCATCATAATCATTTATGTAATGCAAGAAATTTAGCCAGCATCATAATCATTTATGTAATGCAAGAAATTTAGCCAGCATCATAATCATGTATGTAATGCAAGAAATTTAGCCAGCATCATAATCATTTATGTAATGCAAGAAATTTAGCCAGCATCATAATCATTTATGTAAATCAAGAAATTTAGCCAGCATCATAATCATTTATGTAATGCAAGAAATTTAGCCAGCATCATAATCATTTATGTAATGCAAGAAATTTAGCCAGCATCATAATCATTTATGTAATGCAAGAAATTTAGCCAGCATCATAATCATTTATGTAATGCAAGAAATTTAGCCAACATCATATTCATTTATGTAATGCAAGAAATTTAGCCAACATCATAATCATTTATGTAATGCAAGAATAAATTTATAATAAAAAATAACTCATCCTTTATCACAACTATCAACCACTCCAATATAACGATAAAGCTGATTCGCATTAGACGATGAATAGCGCATTGTGACGGAAACATCATACGCAAAATATTTATACAAAAATATCTATTAGAGTATCAATTTCTTCAAAAGCAAAAAAATATATATTCGCAGTAAACCATGCGTCTCAAATACGATTTACACGGCAAAAATTTCGTCCTTGAAATTTTAAATAAACGGATTGAAAATATATCAGTATAAAAATGTACAAAAACGTGTATATATTTTAAATTTGAAGATGACAAATCACTAATGACGTCTACTGAACAATATGCACATTAGGCTTACATTTTTAATTTTGTTTTCATTTTTGGCCTAATCCAACCATAACTTAAACCTAAACTAACCTCAAAATAATTTAAATATTAACCGAAACTAAATATAACCTTAAACAAACTTTCAGTAATTTTATTTTCGAAGTTGATTTTGTTCTGTTCATATTGCGTAGAGACATCGAACAAAATGCTAAACTCATAAAGCCCAAAATATTTTACGGATATGTTTTACAGTGAAACCATTCTTTTATATTCAATCCCGGGCAATGCATGGGAACGAGTCCTTCTAATACATGAATAAAATTAATATTCATTGATTTGCATTGTATTATAATAAATAACTATAATACATCAATACGATGAACATGAAATAGAATAGAGCAATAAATACATCAATTTATTGTTTAAATGTTATTGAATTTAGATGTTTCTGTCTATATCAAATTCTGAAAAGTCTTAAAATCTCTAATAGCTTAAGAAAAATGAATGCGATTCTACCAAGTTAGTTCTACGTCTTCTCAAATCTTTAATGTTTATGATCCATTTTATGCAAAATATCACAACGCTAGAAAAAAATCAGGAGTTAATTGCCTCAATGAAAACCCCTAGATAACTGGTTTCCGTCCCTCACTTCCGTAGATCATGACGACAGAGGGATCATATAACAAGAACAGTCCATTGCTTCAAATGCGTGAAAGTGATAATCCCCTTGAATGATTTAATTCAATATACAAGTGTCCTATAATAAGTTTCCGGACTTTTTTGTACGGACATTTTAAATTGTTGTAGGACCTTTAAAATTCAGGATTTTATTACTATACATGTTATGAGATGACTGATCAATTTTTATGATTTCGGATTTAAATGAACAGCTTCAGTAGGGATTGGAATACACCCTACTAAAGTCTGAGTGTCACAGCTGGTGAATCTCAAACGTGTAATCTGAATGTAAGGACACTTTAGAAGAACGGTATATGCAATTAAATTCTGTTTTAAACATGAATAAAATACCATAGAAACGTAAGGAATGATTCAGACTGATTTGGACCAGGAATCGAGCATCAGTTTCCCAGTGAAGACAATGCGTCTGTGAGGAATTAGTCAGAACACCAGAGTTGAAAGGCAAAATAAAGAATTTCATGGATAAGGACCGTCATGTATCTCTAAAAACAATAGATGCACAGTTTATGTCAATGTGGGAACGGTACACCCAATTATTAGTGAGAAACTAAAGATGCAGAGAATCTGAACGAATTTAATCCTAAGTGTGCTCAAAGAAGATCAGAAAGAAATACGTTGTCTTGACAGCAGGGAGATGGTCGAGCTGGTCAATTCAGATCCCGCAATTTTTGATAATCTGGCTACCTGCGATGAAAGCTGAATCTACTACTATGCTCCAAAACTCAAGAGACAGAGTTTCCAGTGAAAGCATGTTTGCTCTCTCAGACCCAAGATGGCCAGAGAAATCCACTCAGAAGTTTATGACGCTTATTTTTTGACAGCACGGGCATGATCTACATGAACTCGGTTCCCACTAGACAGATTGGCAGCAAGTTGAGTTTGCAATGGAGTTCAGAAAGAGGTTCCGTCGGAGGAGGCCAGCATTCTTCAAATCGGGTCAATGGTATTTTGACTAGAACAACGCATCAATCCACAACGTTATCCTTATCACAGACTATTTGACCAAGATGGACATCGGTCCTGGATATGACCTTAAACTATATCCAGTGGTGAGGTCCCAGCTTACGGGCTTTGGGGAGTGTGGAGTCACCCTTTAATTACCATTGCTCCCAGGTCCATTCTGACCCGGAGTGGTATTACTTGTTAGGGTCCCAACTATGGGTTAAATAGAAACTGATTTGAAAACAACACATATATTATATTAAAAAAAATTTCTTCAAAATCTTTGGATTCGGCATTAAATAACCCGAAAAGGGTTGATATGCTGTAAAACAAAAACAACCAAGCAACCAACCAAGATGGACATCAAGAATCATCCTCTCTATAGTCTAGACCTTACCTGTGACTTTTAGTTATTCAATAAGCTCAAGGGAAACTTAAAAGTCTGTTGTTATGAGACAATTAAGGAGATGAAAGAGAATGTGACGAGGGTCATTGACAAACTCACACAGAAGCTGCTGGAATGATACCACAAGTGCATTGCAACCGGATTATTTCGAAGAGGACTAGGATTTCATATATGTTCTATTAATAAAAGTGACCACATAAAAAAATCTGGAAATATATTTAATGCACCTCGTATTACGTAAAACTAACTTTTAATATTTTTAGACTATCGAGAATATTCATTTATTTTTATATTTCAGCATTACTATCTTCTTTTAATTAAAAAAATATCTCAAATAAAATGTTTATTACTAATCACTTTTATCTATTACATCCTACCGATAATTTATTTTCGATTCAATGTTTTTAGACAGTAAGAAAATTTACCAAATTTACCAATATTTACCAATTTACTCATGAAAAAAAAAGGGAAAATTTGAGGAACATATTTTTTCGCATAACCATTAAGTGATTCATATTTAAACTGTTTTGGTTAGTTAATCTTCAAAATTTACTAATCGCAGCATTTGCTCCAACAGAATTGGTAGTAACGGTAAAGTTTGACGGCAAATAATCGAAAACGAAGCGTATTGATATTATGAAATAACAGCCAAACAAAACTTACAACAAAAATTAACATTAAATAACGTTAATTATTTTAAATCTTCAGTATTCCAAATAAACAAATATGTTATGTCTTCAAATGTCAAATAATCATTTCCAAGTCAAACGATGTTGAAAGTTAACTTTTACAATCCTAACAAACATTGGAAATAAAGTCGGTCATCATGAAGCACTTAAACTCATAATATAATAAAGTTAAAATAGAAACTCATATATATTATAATGCTCGATTTCAGCAATAAAACAGAATTATCCTATAGCATATTACTGTATACTATTGGGATAGCAATAATTTTCGAAATTATTCTGGTTAGACAAGAAAATACATGCTTCATTTCACAACGCGTTTAAAATAATTCAATATATTCGGAAATGTAATACATGAATAAATGTAATCATTTATTTATGAATTATTTAATCATTAATTAAGAGAATATCTATGAAAATATACATAACTAAAACGTAAAAATATGTGAAGATCTTTTTACAAATATGGAATACTGTTGCCACATCTGGGCAGGAGCTGCTAGAAGCAGCTTATTCTACATTGACAGAGTTAAAAATAGACTTCATAGCTTAGTGGGGGATGCCCTGTTCTCTTCCCTGCAACCTCTTTCCCACAGAAGAGACGTTGCGAGCCTGTCTCTGCTTTATCGTTATTTCATTGGCAAGTCCTCGTCTGAGCTCCAATCTATGGTCCCCCTCGCCAAACTTTCACTCGTCTAGCTGAAAGCACTATGAATAATTTCCCCCACTCTTTATCTGTGCCTAAACCGAAACGTATATTTCATGAACAAAGCTCCTTTCTTAGAACTGCACGCCTGTGGAACTCTCTTCCGTTTGTCTGTTTTCCAGCTGACTACAATTTGGTTGTCATCAAGTCCAACGTAAACAAATTCTTGATGAACCGTCCCCTTAAATAATCCAGTTTACCAAATTTCTAATAATAACGATTACTAAAAAATTATCCCATTGACTACTGTACACTCAATAACCCTTATTCTCGAGTAGCCTCTGGGCCTTGATAAGTGGTACCCCCTTTGCAATAAAAAGGATAGTAATTGTGAATGAACTTTTCTTAAAGTCTAACCATCACGAATATTGAACTATTTGCATTCTAAGCTCGATTCTCGCTCGGAATCCCATGAAAAATTGTCAAAAATATAAATGTATTAATGCATTCGTTTTCTTAGCATATACAATGTCGTGAACGAATTTTCTTTCGCAAAATGGCATTTGAATTGTAATTGTTATTCTCGAGATGAAGATAACACCTTCTCTTCATATTTCAGAAAGTATGGAGCTCTATGTAAAATACATTGTGGACTTGGATATACTCCAAAAATGTAAGCTTTTAAAACTACAAATTCGTGGGCAATTAGCGACTTGACTTTTGTCGAAGTTCTTAAACTTCAAATAGAACTTCGAGGGGCGTCCTAAAAGTTATTCTATCTAAGTTTTATTCTACTTAAATGGATCAGATGAGACTGCAAATTGCATTGTTATAATGACTGAAATTTATGACCTTAAATAGTCATTTCTCTGTTAAAGATAGTAATGGTGTGAGACTCTAAAAAACAACCCCTGTCATGGACGTGTATTATAAGTATCCCTGACAAAAGTACATTGAGAATTGTTGTGTCTATGTACAAAAACACATTCTGAAACACAGAAGCTGGGCTGTTTTATTGGTATCACTTTCCTTTTCGTAGATTTTCAATTCTTGTGTTTAAAAAATAGGAGGGCTTACTTTTAGAACGACGCTTCTATTACAAAGCGTCCAATGCACAGCCATCGTTCATCGCCAGCAAAAGTGTATTGATTATAATGATGATTATGCAGAAAATAATTTTCGGGGCAAACGTTTTATTAGTATCACTCCAGTTTTCGTAACTTTTTTACTTTTTGAGTTAGAAAATAGGGGCTTTACTTTTGGAGTGACCCTTGTATTAAGCTCGGAAATTTCTTTGTTTCGCAAACAGTAAGGCTGCCTTTACTTAACCACAAAATACAACGACGGCAACTCAGCTTGTGTATCAATTGTTATGAACTCTGCGATGAGTTCAAGTTTGCTGAACTTAATGTGGATATCTTTCAATATTTGATATCTGTGCAAAGACTTGTATAAGAGAGAAATGCAGGAATTAGACGTAGAATAGTTTTGTTACAACACATTCCTGGTTTGTAATTGATTGGGCTTAATGGGTACGCAGATGACTTGTCAGATCAAACTTGCTGGAAAGTTTTGTCCAATAATGACAAAACTATGTTGAGTAACTGTCGTTGAGGTGCCCTTGACTTGCGGAATATAAGCTCCTTCCTCTTTTCATCGAAACTATTTGTTTCTGATTCCACGGAGCTTCTGTTGATCGAGCCACGCCATTCACATCTGTTCTTCCTAGAACCCCTCCACGCTTCGATACATATGTCTAAGATTTTTAGGGGCGTTTAGATTGTCTTTGAAGCGCTTTTTCTGGCCGCCTACACGAGTTTTCCCACTCGAAAGTTCACCATACAAAAGCTGCTTTGGGAGTTTCTCATCTGTCACGCACTCAACGTGCCCAGCTCAACGGACATGTGACTTCTGAAGTAATGTGAAGATATTTGGGCCCTTTCTAAAGCATTAGTGTCAGAGATCTTGTCTTGCCATTTGATGTTCATGATTTTTCTGAGACATGTCATATGAAAGTTATTTAGTTTCGTTGCATGTCTGGCATAGATAATCCAAGGCGTACAAGCATACACTAATGTAGTGATGGATACAAGCCGGTAAACTTGCAGTTTTTTTTTTTCGAGGCAGATACCTCTCCGGTTTTAGAAGTTGCTGCGTAGCCTTCTAGACGTAGAGTTGACTTTGACTAGTCTGTTTTTGATCTAATCATCAATGTGCACTACGTTGAATAGGTGTTACGAACCCAAATATTTGGTTGTGAGTGTCCTTCTTCAAAAGAGGGACGAAACATCATTTCGGTCTTATTAACATTGATTGCGAGTCAAAAATTGTCATAGGATACCTAGAAGTGATCCATATTGTATTGCATATCTGTCACTGAGTAAGCATTCAACGAAGAGTTGTCTTCAACGAATGTCTCTGCTTTTTTTAATTTGGAAATAGCAATCATACTATACATCTGAACAATAACATTAGCCTTCTAAACAACCGATTTGGGCCATAATTCCCCAGAGGTCATTTCTGCTTAATTATTGTCTAGGTCAGATCCAAAAATTTAGTAATCACATCTTCCTACTGCTCCTGAAATTTTAATTGAAGTCGTTTGGCTGCAAAGATCATACTAACTGTGCCTCTTTCTGCACGAAAATTACATTGACTCACAAGTAAGTGGCCGCGCTCCATCTACGTTATCATACGATCAAGTAGGAGTCGGGCTAATAAATAGCGTGTAGGGTTGAGTTAGTACTTTTGTTGCGCGTCTTCTGCACCGTCTTGCAGGGTGGACGAGTATCACCTCTCCTCGACCCTTTCCTAATCTCTCTCATGTCGTGTCATACGTTTCTTGTTTCAGCAACCAAGCTAATCCATGTGAATGTGAGGGAGCATCGCTGCCTAGTGGTAGCTGTTGGTAAAGTAAAGGCTTAGAGAAAAAATCCTGAAAAAAAATCGCAGTGGCAGTCTCGTGGAAAGATTTCTAACATCTTCTGCATCCATAATCCTGCTTGCCCGTCTTTACTCTGTCTTGCTACCGGGACCAAGTGATTCTGGACGAGATGGTGACAGATGCTGCGCAAGTATCCAACACGTTACACCAAATCAAGCGCAAGTCACCGCATCATCGGGTAGTTTAAAACCTAACTAAATCCTGTGGAGATGGAAAGTGACGACAAAGCAAGTGTGGATAAACTGGCAGCTGCAGCATCAATCGTGCACATAAGCGATTCAGAAAATTGGTCGTCTTTTACTGTCCGAAGTAGTAGTGGAACCCAGCAGCACACTGAACGACTAAGCAGTCTTTTTCAACGATGCACGTCTTACGTCTTTAGTCAAAGGAAGGAGATAGAAAAGGTGGAATTACTAGCTTTATCATACCCGGACTAGTTCACGGCAGCAGGCATATGTCAAAATTTGGTCAATTTCTCACACTATCGGTAAAGCCAAATAATTTTTCAATTTATTCAAACACAGCATCGACATTTTATTTAGTGTTTAAGTATTTACGCTTTCAGTTTACCTATTTTGCGTAGTGTTTTTGAAAAGCGTCATTTTAGTAAGTCAATTATTTATTGTTATTTTTTAATTCCCCGATTCTTTTGATTTCATTATTGTAAATTGTTTCTTTAGATTTTCCACTGCAATGATAAATATTGTGGTTGCGTTTAAGTGTTCCCTTTACAAAGAGTAGTAACTTGATTTGAAATTGTAATTGAAAAGACAAATTGAGTTTTTTTCTTTATTTTCGTTTCCTTACGATCAAATTTAAATTATGAATAGAAAAAAAGTGAAGCATGCATGTCCCGTTGTGAGTGCACAGTGAACGAGGCATAAAAAATGACTAAATCCAACATTTACTCCCTCGATTTAGCCCCCAAAGTTCCCAGGGGATGTCAAATCCTGGTGAAAATGAACAAACGGTGGAGTTTTAGGCCTTTACATATGCAAATTTTAGTTCTACACCATGCAAAAAAAGAAATGAGTAAGTCCATTTAGCTCCAAAAGTCCCCAAGGTCTTAACATATTAAATTTGAGTTCAGCACCATGCAAAACTGCTAAATACACAGAAAATTTTGGACAAATACGGTAAAATAGTCCCAAAAATGGAGTGTTTTATTAACCCTAAAATAACAGTTGGGGCATGAATTTACAGGTGCATCCTCCTTTTGTCGAGGTACCAATAATTTGGAGATATCAATTTTTCTACTGTGATCACAGACACGGGGAATTTTACCCTAAACATTTAACCTATAAATCACGCTAAATTCACAACAAAAAAATAAAAAATGGCAAGGACAAATACGCAAGCAAAGTTTGACCAAATAAATAAAATTATCCCTCTTCTCTCTCTCTCTCTTTCTCTCTCTTGTCTCTCTTCTGAATAATCATAAAAATAGAATTGTTCTATTAATCAAAAAAAAAATCCTTTCTACTTTGCCCGTGAAAGTATGCTTTGCATGCACAAATTGTTATTACTGTTTTTATTATTATGAGTTTTTGTTAAGATAAAGCCTTCCTTACTGATATCATTAATATAAAGTTGCATAAGTTGTTATTGATGAGAATCGGTTACAATTACGTTCATTCTATTGTAATCTTGAATTAATATTTAAAATATTTCAAGTAGCAAAGTGTTTAAGGCGATAACAATCAAGCAGAAACACTATATATATATATATATATATATATATATATATATATATATATAGTGTGTGTGTGTGTGTGTGTGTAAAAGAAAGAGAGTGTGAGAGAGAGAGAGAGCGTGCGTGTGTGTGTGGACAAAGAGATAGGGAATTTGAGATAGATCTATAAATCGGCGTTCATTAGTGATTTTATGTCTTCTGTTGTAAATGCCCTGCCTGAAATATGATCCAATGACGTGATGATATAAATGTATTCTTATCGTTACGCGGATGCACGTAAATAGAGGTCAATCGTTCGCTTGCTTCCACAAATCTTGATTTCTGTTTATAACCTTCCATGGTTGCGAACATTTATGTGATTATGTCTAATGCCTTTTATACGAAAAAATAAAATAAAAGCGAAAAATAAAAAAAGAAAGAAATGATAAAAATAAAGGAAGATGAGATTATTATTTAATATATATGAAAAATTAATTGACACCATAACCATAGTATAAAATAGATGGCGAAATATTAATAAAGGCATTAATAAAAGTATGGCTGTAAGAAGAAAAAAGGCTGTAAAATAAATACTAACAAAAAATATGGTACAAAAAATAAATAAATGTATAAACAATTAAAAAAAGTAATACACACGAGAGAAAGAAGACTGTGATTGAAATAGGCATATAAAATATTTTTTAAAAACTTGCAATGTAGATATGGAAGCATGCGAGATAATAAAAGCCAAACTATCGTCAACGTTCTTGTTTGATATGGAGAACATGAGGAAGAATTAAAATGGTTTTGTAAGGAAGCAGCCATTTACATGATTGTGGGAGTTTATCAAGCATCCAACAATGATTGGATAACATGTCATCACGTGTTTGGAGACATAAACTAGTATTAAAGAAAAAGAAAGAGAAAGGGAGAATAATAAAATGGATCAGATGAACGAGACAAAAGTGGTATAAAAATATCTACGAGTGGATGAACATATAATGGAGTATTGAGAAAGAGCGGACTTACTGGGAAATGCGACATAGAATATGTTTAATGAAGAAAAAAAAATTAAAAACAAAAGAAGGAAAACAATAGAAAGAGTAGAAGGAAGAAAAAGGAAGAAAAAGTGAAAATTAGGACAAGTTATGGGAAGAGGTGGTTGGTGAAAAAGGAAAAGAATTATAGGAAGGCGCATAACGATAAAAGAGAAGAAGAGAGGCAATTGAAGTAAAAAGGGGAAAACAAATGAAGATGGGAATGATATGCACGATACTAACAATATAGAACTATATCGAAGCCAACGCAAAAAGACTAAAGATTAAAAAATTTATATGAAGGAAAAGAGAATCGGTAAAGATGGTCATAAAAGTAAATCAAACTAATGGTATAGAAGGCAATAAATAAAGAAGCCAATATATATTCGTAATAAAATAATGATTCACCAAATACTGTAGAGGAAAAACAATCAGAATGATACCTATACCGGAGAAAGACAGGAAAATAAATCCTATTATTTGTAGATCAAGGAAACGCAACAGTAATTATAGTAATAAGAAAAATAATGAATAGAAAATGAAAATAAGAAACATGGATGTAGGTTGATGGGAATGTCACATCTGATTAAATTCATTTCTGATCGATACGAAGCAAAAAGTGCAGATACGAGGAGGAGCGATTGAAAGAAAATATCTGACATGTGCAATGCGGTAATCGCTGTTGAATACATACAAACGGCACGCACCTATCAAATTATATATATATATATATATATATATATATATATATATATATATATATATATAAACTCACCGCTAAAGATGCATATTTTACTTTTAAGTTTACAATACTATACACTCAATACACACACACAGATATACATATTCATGTATGTTTATGTACGTTTAGATAATGATATCTCTAGATAAATATATGACGTCATGCCATAATAGTTATCATTGACTTATCATGTAGGGATTATGGTTAAGAAGTCAAACTTTTGACAAAGCGTTGGATTTTTATCGCAGTACTTGCCTAAACATTTCCAATGTCATGTGTCGAAAATTTAGTATATATATATATATATATATATATATATATATATATATATATATATATACACATATATATACATCATTTACTCACATAAAATTAATATACGAAAGTATAAATATATGCGTAAACTTTAAGTATTTACTTCAACAGTGCTCAATACGTAGACAGAGCTAGTTAGTAAGTTATAAAATATATATTGCGATTAAGCTACACTGAATATTCCGCGTTGCATCCACTCTAGGATTCTTCAGGCATAAGCCTGAAGAATCCTAGAGTGGATGAATCGCCATATATATTTTATAACTTTATATGTAAAATTGACTTTATAATGATTGTTTCTCATAGAGGTTTGCAAATAGCGTTGATACTTCATTTACTTCGTACGGCTGACAACAACTCACATGTGGATGCTCGATAGTGGCGGTAGGAACATATATACATACATACGTATATATATATATATATATATATATATATATATATATATATATATATATATATTAGTTTATGTTTTATGCTTGAGAACCAAAACATTACTTTTATCAAACTTCCTAATCTTTTATGTCTTGCTCAATATTTATAATAAAATCATACATAGAGGCCATTGGAGTATTTTTCAGAACAAACTAAGACAATCACACTAATATACTGGAAACATAGTTTGTAAGCGTCATTATTATTACTTCATATTTCAATCTGGCAAGTATATCTTAAATGCTTTACATTTTAAATGACACATGGAATGTTATTACAAACTATTTCTCATTTATTTTAGAATTGTTACCAACAGATGATTTGGAAAACGACCGTTATTGAATGACTATATCTTTTATGTATATTAATCTTATATATATATATATATATATATATATATATATATATATATATGTGTGTGTGTGTGTGTGTGTGTGTGTATGAAATATTTATTAAAGTCAACATTATATACTTAGTTGTATCATAGAGGAACAAATCTCTGATTCAGTCATGCTAATATAAAAACTAAGCGTTCCAAATCTCTATGTTGCAAGTAAATATAGCAGGAGATATTAAGCGAAATGATTATCACTGAGTTAGACATAGCTCACATAATATAACTCAGTAATATACAGAAGTTTTGACATAATCAGTAATCGGTAATTCTCAAAATATTAGAATCTAAAAATATTATTTCATACACACGTTAAGAATTTATTTTTAACAAAATTATTTTCAACACAACAAATTTTAATGTGTAACAAGCAAGACGGACAATGAATTTGCAAAATGATCGCAATTGCATAAAACGTCTAGAAGCCGTTTATTTATTTATATAGTTTTCCTTGTTTATGGTTAGCTCTTATTATTGCATTCAATCGTTACATGTATATATAGTTTTAAAACAGAGCTATTTTTCCAAATTGATTATATGATGAAAGTTTATAAAAAGTGTTATCAACTATTTGGATTTAACAAACACGGTTTACTATCATAGGAAAAAAATATTTATTTCTCTTCAGTTTTAATGCGGTCAATTATGAACACCATATGACAAATAAAAAAGAGATTTCCTTTTACGTAATATTGATAATGTTAGGTTTGTCTTGTTCCCAAACACGGGAGAGTAATTAGAAAGAACCGATTTGAATGCATGGAATAACAAGGAGGTGAAAGGATAATTTTTCAATCATAAAAGCGAGAGAGTTTTTTTTAGAAGTGGTGTACTTAAAAGTCGAAATAGATTTTTGTGATACAGTTCCGTTATTGTTCAAACAAAGCTCGTGTATAAATACATCGAGAGGAAGAAAGACAAAGAAAACGAAGCAGACTGCAAAATACCATACATGGCTGTATTTATTAGTGTAGAGAAATATCGTTCATAGTGATCAATAAATGCGAAATATATGGTTTGAAATATCCGAACACGAATAGGTAGAGTGATCTTTATAGATTGTGCTTGATAAAAGGTGCAAACCTATTACCATGTGTGTGTGTGTGTGTGTGTGTGCGTGTGTGTGTGTTCGTGAGATCATGCGTGTATATTTCGATTCTTCTGCTTCTGAACATATTATGTGGTTCATAAGCAGAACAAAAGGAATCAATAAATAGAAAGGGAAATGAAGAGAATAAAAAATACGAAATGTTTTGCTCGTTGGCTGTGTTCGCTTATTTGGCGCCTCTATTCCACTTTGCGTTTTCTTTTTCTTAATTCTTTTATCTCGAACAACAAAATGCGCATAGTTGGCCTCAAGCATCCCATAGGGATTTGGAAAATGAAAAATCATCGTCCAATATTTTTCGATCGTATTGTTAATTGAGTATTAGACTTGATTCCGCCATGCAAGGCGGGAACGAAAATTGATAAGAGAGTAAAAATTTAAAAGAAATTCTGAGATTCAATATAAAGAGGATGAGATTAATGTACATTGGGTTTATTACAAATGAATTTATTGATTTCACGATTGTTTAAACAATGCATCAGATTTCAACAACGTTATATATTGCAATAATAATAATGATAATGATAATAATAAAAATAATAACATACTAATACTACTAATAATAATTTACAGACAGCGCAGAAAGTAATGAACGAGCTTATGTATATTTATGACCTCAAACTATTTAAAAAAAAAAGGGGGCTAGAATAATTAATAAGCACAGCAATAATATTTATCGAGAGTACAAAAGGAAAAATATTTCGGGTAACAAGGAGGAAAACTCCAAACTACGAAAGACATATAATTACCTTGAGAATTGATGAAAGCACTTGAACATGCCATCTACAAATATATGGGTGATATTGAACCGAACACCATAAAATCAGCAGAAATGGAAAAAATAAGTAAAAGCAATTATATAAGAGAAACAAAAATCCCGTAAGAAGTATAAGAAATAGGAATAAACTACTTCAGTAGTGAAATAAACATTAAAAAAGAAGACTTAAAAAGAATTTTAGTCCATAGACCCAAAAAAAAAAACAAAAAAAAAAACGAAAACATAAAAAACAAAAAGACAAATACCAATGCACGTTGCACTATATCCGTAAGGAGATAATTGTCAACTTTATGCAAAGAATGATTTAAAACAGTTTAATATTGAAAGGCAGATGCGAAATAAGTATGAGAAGAATAAATAACATAATCAGCTAATCTACTTTTTACGGCCACCAAACATACTGCCAATATAACCAATAGGAAAAGCAACAGAATGTACTTAATGAGTTTATTGATAACAACTATGTTGAATGAAATTACAGTATTATTTCCATTTTATATTTTAAATTAATTTTTTATCTTTAGAATTCTAAATATTTCCAATATTTCATTAATACTCTTTGGTTTACTAATGGGTTATAGATTTATTGTTCTTAAAAAAAATTACTTGATGAAATTTATAGAGTAATAGATATTACATGTCATATTATGTCATGCCGGATACTCACAAGTCTTGATTAAACAGCATACTTTCAAGCTGGTCTCTGCTGGGTAAATATGGCATTGGCAGAAAAATTCGAATGGTCTGCCGCTCCTTTAGCTCTGCAGTGAACTAAATCTTGTTATCACTGACACTTTTTCTCGCCAGAAAAACAAGGAGCACTGGTTTCATCCCCAGTCTAAACATGGCCGTTTGCTTGTATACTGTGTAGACGTGGTGATCTTGGACATTTTTGCAAAGTCAGAGTAATGCATGGGGCCGACTGTGATACTGATCATTTAATGGCCAAAGCTAAACTCAAAATTTCAATTCGCAAGAAAAGCGGTACAATGGAGTCAAAGTGCCTAAGTCTATTAATGTCTCCAAATTGAAGGATTCAGTCGTACGAAATGCCTTGAAATCAATTTTTAACAGACTGATATCTCTGATTCTAATTGCGAGACAGTAAGTGATACACTATCCAAAAAAGGTGTTGAAGTTCTTGGATTGAAGGCTCCCAGATGTGAAGATTGGTTTCCTGATAACTCCAAGCTAATTAACCTAAAAATTGATAGAAAGCGGAAAGCCCATTTGAAACTTCTCAACTCTTCACCTCTAAACAAGCTAGCTCTCGCTGCCCACTTCTCTTCTGTACGGAGAGAGGTTCAGTGTTGCGTACGCTAAATAAAAAACAAATAATGGTCTCACCTCTCCAGGGAGATACAGACTGCCTAGGATCATAGAGATGTTAAGAGATTTTACGCTTTGCTTCGTCAGGCCTATTATTTGAAATCCTCTTCAACTTAATCACTCCAGGCGAAAGATGGGGGAACCTTGTTTAAACCCTCAGATGAAATGATGCATAGATGGCATGAACACTTTCGTGATCTCTTTCACAACCTATCCAATGTTGATGTTGCTGTGATAGAGAGTATCCCTCAGTATTCCTTTCGTCCGGACCTTGATGCTGAACTAACTCTCGTGGAAACAGTTGGCTATATAAAGCAGATACACTCGAACAAAACCCTTGGGATGGGTGGCATTCCTGTTGGACTGCTGAAACATGGTCATATCACTGTACATTGTGCGATCCACTCTTTGATACTGTCAATATGGCAAGGTTACCCAGTTACCTAAGACTGGATAGATGGCATCCTGTTTATGTTGTACAAAGAAAAAGGTCCAAAGTCTGGTTGCAGAAATTATCAAGGTATCTCGCTGCTGACTGTGACTGGTAAGGTATTTGCACGGATCTTGCTAAACCGATTGGAGAAGTATATCGGTCCTGATATCCTTCCGGAGTCCCATCTAGTTTTAGAGGTGAGCGAGGGGATTGTTTTCTGCTAGATAGATTTTAGAAAAGCGTATTGTACAGCATATGCTAGATGTTTGTGGATATAACCAACGCATTTGACACAGTAAGCTGTAAGGCTTTCTGGAAAGTGCTGGAAAATTTGGCTGTTCACCTGCTTTTACAGAAAAGTTCAATCAACTTCATCAGTATGAAAGGTCGCGTCATCTTAATGATCGGCTATCGAAAGAATTCCCTATCGATAATACAGTGAAGCAGGATGATATACCTGCACCAGCATTGTGTTCGCTCTATCTGACTGCTGTACTCGGTCTGGTTTACGCGATTTTCTTCGGATTATAAAAGCTTTCAACTTTTATAATCTGACAAAAAACATAGAGTATTTCTCTGCCTGTCGAAACAACTGTAATAGACTAACTTAATAAATTGAGGTTGTAAAATTAAAAAAAAACATTCAGCTTTACTAAAGTATTGAGCACTTTTTATCCCACTTTTTACCACTTATACCCCTAAGTATATATATATATATATATATATATATATATATATATATATATATATATATATACATATATAAGTATATATATATATATCTGTGTGTGCGTGCGTGTGTGTGTGAGTTTTCAATTCACTTACATTTTCTCTAAGGGTTGATTTTCTTCATATTCCTTTATATATGTATTTTCCATACGCTTGTATTTTTCTTCTTCCACCCCCTCTCCCTCCCCTCTTCCTCTTCAATATGTGCTTATGTATCTGCATAGGATTTTATGTATGTATATGCGTGTATATGTGTATGTATATGCGTACACGATTAAGTATGAATATGTACGTCTATATGTGTATGTAAATGCATGTATGTGTATATATATACATATATATGTGTATATTTTTGTGTGTATATGTGTGTATATGTGTATGTATGTGCATAAAGATATGTGTCTGTTTGAAAATACAATGGAAGTTGAGAACGATATTTTTGTTCCTTTTTTTCCAACGAAAACGTAACCGTTGACTTACAAATGATTTTATAGCGTTTCTCTTTAAAACTTCTTATATCCTTAGGATTTTTGTTCTCTCTTGGTATAAATATTATCGTTGGATTTCAAAATATTAGACAGTTAACTGCCCGCTTCTTTTACTTTATTTACTGTTTAGTTTTTACTTTTAATTTATACGCATACCTGTATGGTGTGCATGTGTATTTTGCGTAATTATATGTGTATGGATTTAAGACTGTCATAACACCTTTTCATTAGGTATACCTTCTCCTCCTTCCTTTCTCGTTTTTCCTCTTCTTCTCCCGTGCATGCGCATATCTGTCTCTACACTGAGGAAGACCGCAGATTTGGTCGTAATATGTTCTGACAAAAATTTTTTTTTTTTTCATAATAATATTTTGTATTCTTGCACATCACCAATAGAAAACGAATAAAAAAATGTTATAAATTTTTTAATACTTTTTTGTATTTATTCATATATATATATATATATATATATATATATATATATATATATATATATATATATATATATATATATATATATATATATACTAGACTAGACTAGACTAGACTACCCGTGATCTGTTTGTTCAATATATTTTATAGCTAGCTATGGAATACTGAGTATACACAATTAATCTATAAACGTGATACTCGTGACGGAAAGAAAATATTTTTAACAATTACGTACATGGATCAAAAATATATATACATTTTTGCTGCGTAACGAAAACATTCATGTGAAAGTATATTAAAGTGAAAAAAAAGTAGATAGATTGTTCTGAGTTGTTTCAAAATTCAACCTAATTATACCTCCAGTATATGTGTTTGTGTGATTATCTTCACTAGATTTCATATACTTAATGAAATTAATTAATGAAGGTCCTATTGTTTTTTTTGCTTATGTTTTTATGACAAGCAAACTAAGTATTATGGTATTGCATAATAAGGAATGAATGTAAATTAATCACCACAAAACCACATTACTCTATAAGTATGGCGGCTTTCATTAACAATCGCGTTTCTTTTTTTACAAAACTATTCGCGGAAGTGATGTCAGATAAATTCTAGTTCACGAATGGTCAACATTGTATATAATGTACTCTTTTTTAAGCAAATATAAAAATAAAAGTTTTAATCAGTCTTTATTTGAACATTTGTAACAAAATTATGACCTTTATAATAAAAAATATGTTTATGATTTTTTTTTAATCCAACATCAGATGTTGGTAATTTTCATTCACATCAAACATAAAAATAGAAATGTTGTAAAAAATTTATGAACTGTTTTTTTTTGTCTGTTGTTAATCCCCCCCCCCAAATATATGTTTATGAACTTTTTTCATTTTCGTTCATAATTAATTTTAAACAAAATCTCGTCGGAAAAAAGCAGTCATAAATATTTTTATAACAGTTATATTTTTGTGTTTGACGTAAAAAATTACCAACACCTTATGTTTAATTGAACAAATTTTTATTTTAAAAGTTATGATTTATAAACATTACGAAATTATTCATTAAGAAAACTTCATTGATCCGATTGTTTCCTCGAGACACATGCAAACCAGAGAAGGTTTTTGGTCCCTTTGTAAAATAATGAGAAAAGTTGGAAACAGATAAACTTTTGGGCGCATTAAATGATGGAATTCATTAAAGACAGAAGTCTTTCTTCGTATAATCAAAATCATTCGTGAACAATATTTATTTAAAATAAATTCTGTTTATAAAACTACAAACAATTTTTTTATATTGCTTAAAATTTTTAAAAAGTTCTATTCATTTTGTTTAAATTTGTAAAAAATATCCCTATATATTGCTTAAAATAAATGTTTATTATTTTCAAAATGTTCTTTTTATATTGTTTATTTTTTACACAGAAGTTCTGCTTATTTAAAACTGTTAACTTCTGAAATATCGATATTATTTTATACATATTGTTTGTATAGTAAGATAACAGTGATTAGAGGAATGTGTTTTTTTTATGTGATATAGGGATTAAGAGTATTTTGCCACTCAATTCCAATATTGCCGGTGTTTTTATATGTACCGCAAACCAATTTTTAAAATATATTTTTGGTTTTATTTATATAAGGATTACTATTATTTATAAATCGTTTTGTTTATATCAGAAGTTTAGAAAAATAAAATGTATAAATCTATTTAAAAATGAATAAAATAAGAAAGAAAACGATCCCGTAAATTAAAATCCTGTCGATTAAAAAAGATTTTATGACTTTGTGAGTAAATATACTTACGCATGCGCATAATTTTGGAAACCAGATTTTGTAAACCAGAACTTTTAAAGTAGAAGCGGATGGACGGTTTCCACATGCAAGCAAAACGATCTGAGTTACTATTTTAATAATAGATAAATAATAATAAATATCCGCAGTCAAGCAACAGCCCCTGTGTTAGTAATTAGACTTTCATTTGCGTATCTCTGCTGCAAAAGATCGGATTTCGAATACCGAGTTTAGGGTGCGTTCAACTAATGAGCCCAAATACGGTCGAAAATCGAGTCTTCGTTTCGATGGTTTAAATCTTCTATCTAAGAGATGTGACTTATTGTACTAAATTTCACGTTTCTTGTCCTTTCCTTTAAATTCAATACAATTACAAGTTCCCAGCACAAAGAGCGGGTGATATATATAATATGAGTATGAGATTATTATCAAATTCCAACTTCCTGGTTCAAATAGCCTCAAATTCGTTAACAGACATATACGTCATAAAAGTATTTCAATATTTTGAGCATGTACATAATCCCAATGAAAGTACAACTTGATAGTCTATGTTAACTCAGAAAGATTATCAATATAACGATGACAATCCTTAAAATTACGACAAAACATTGCGAATTTGGATATAACAATTACCATCTGAAGTAAAGAACGTATCTCTTGCATATATGTTAACAAATTATTTGAAGGTTTTCATATAGTATATAAATAAAAATTTGTCAGTATTATGTAGTTTATAGAAAATTCGCTCAAAAATCAAAGCGTAACTATGCTGTAGGTTATTACACTATTTTTTATACGTAAAAGACGAATTCAATTCTAAAACAACCTCCCACTTATGTTGCTATAAATAGTGTGCATAGGCATTTTCATGACTGCTTATGCTCCATGGCATTGTTTTCCTTATCAATCAGCAAAATAACTTCAGTAGTTACTATGCAGCACAATCCCTTTATATGTTTTACTTCTTTTATTAGATGCACCACTCAGAAGACTGCCAAATTTCAAATTGTAAATGAGATTACTCTTTCCTATCATAACAACTTAGTTGGATTAACGGTGTTTATGATTTATATGAAATTTGTAATATTTTGTTGGTATGCACAAGACTACTTTATATTGAAGATTTTTTAAAAATAAGTTAGAATTTTTTATAGAATTTTCATGGATTTTATGCTGAGTCAGTGCTGCTTGTCTAAAAAATCGGCTTATAAATATTAATAAGCTAATAATATCCAATGTATATGAAATAATTCAAGCTGCTCGCCATTTTGTAGTACACAACTTACAACGGCCCAAGTTTAAACATGTATTAGAATCTACTTCTACCAATAATAAAGGAAAAAATTAGATTAATTACGGAATTAACCTCACTTCAAATTGTTTAAGTAATTGTAATATATCCCGTATAAGTTTCATAGAATTCAACCTTGGCAAAGATTTTATGTCGCAAACATTATCAATTTGATACGTTTATGGACAGATCATATTGTTCACATTAAGAAAGATATTAATGAGAGTGCATCAGATTTTTATAACGATTGGAGACTCCAGTTAAGTTTCCGATGGTCATTTTGAAAGATGTCTTTTATCATTTTTTAAAACCATGTCATAATAAAGATGGATATCAATTCTTGATTGCAGTAATTGAAACATCGGCCCAATACGAAGTCTCTGGTATCATCGAATTCATCATGTTACGACAGAAAATATGAATTAAAGAGAGTTGCCAACATGAACAAATCGTGATTTATTATACGTAAACGAATATGCTCGAGAATCACAACCCCCTCTCTCTTTTTTCATGCTCTGTGTGTACTATATATATATATATATATATATATATATATATATATATATATATATATATATATATATTATGTTATATTTATTTGGAGTATGTAAGTTTGTATGGTACTATGTATTTTTATCTTTTACTAATGAAAAATATTTCATTATATTGTATATACAAGAATTCCGAATCTCTCGCAAAAAAAACTCATACGGATCATTTACATATGTATAGATTTAATAGTTTCCAATAAATTAATATCATAACCTATATGTGTATTAATATCTATAATACTTCTATTGTAACCATTAATATAATAAACTAAATAGATTTTTTATTTTAAAAAAATATATCATTTTAGAAACATTTTTGTATTTTTTTCTTAATTAAATAATTATATGAATATGTTGTCATTTGTGAAGAGAAAATATCTTTTATATTTAATTCATCTATACCAGCAATCCTATAGAACATTTCTGATGATTTAATATGTTTATATGTTTTTATGTTACTGTGCATTTTCTCCAGTCTCATATATATATATATATATATATATATATATATATATATATATATTATTTACCATAATCATCATTAGATATCTACGGTAAAAGTGCAGCAAATAAAGTAATACGGTATCTGTCTGATGTACAGTTATTGTTATCTTATATTATTATGCTATATTAGGCCATGTATTGGGCTTCGCACTTACTTTTGGTCAACGCTCCATTAATTTATCCGTTTATCACGGGAAAAATCTAGTATACACATGCACTGTAATAAATGCATAGAGAAAATAAAGAATATATATATATATATATATATATATATATATATGTATTTATACAAGGGCCCGACAATATTTTTCGGACACTAGTATTCGACTATCCAAGTACCATAGCGTGGCGAAATTCTTTCAATAGAATAGCATGAACATATAAAAACAATACCTGTAATAAAAATGGAAGAAAATCGATTAGGTAAAGAAACATATTTAATTTTCACCATTGTTACAAAACACACGCGATATTATTTTTCAGACATCGTTTAAAAACTATTAATAGTCTCTAATATCACCTTTCTCCTCAATAACTTTTATCACACATATGCACAATAACATCTCTACGCGTTTTTATTAGTTGTTTTTGGCATCTAGTATTCGTTCCCATGTTTGAGCCTCTTTCGTTATTTCAGGTCCATCACAAACAATTTGCGCAAGCATTTCCCAAACATTTTCCATTAAATTTAGATCTGGGCTTTTGCAAGCCATTCCATAGTAGTCATATTCACTTTAGCCATCCATTCTTTAATAAGTTTTGACACATGGATTCTGCAATTGTCTTGCAGTAGAACGAAATCATTCCCCATCTATTTTCTTATCCTTGGTAGGGTTTTCTCGTTCAGCAACTGTTTGTAACTTGAAACCAATCCAATACAGCATTCTTTGTACTGTTCGGACGTTTACATCCAATTCACATTTCTCCTTCATTTTTCTTGCTGTAACTTTTTCTCCAGATGTCAAAAGCCGTGTCATAATCCTCTCCATTCTTTTTTCAGTCCTTTTGCCAATTGATTTTTTTTGTTCTCTCTTCTTTTTCCGCTCGGAGTTTGTCTTCACCATGTTATCGACCGTTGCTTTCGACAGCTTCAAATCCATGACGATCCTTTTGATGCTGAGGCCACCTTCCCACTTCTTCCGTGCCTAACAAAGGACTTATTTTGAATGCATTTGATCTCATTAAGTTTAATTGTTTTTCCAGTAGAATAGGACAAATAATTGATTCCAATAACGACAGCTAAGTGCACACGCAGAAAATTTGCATACAGCAACATAGACATAAACATAGCTCTTAATAAAATAGGATTTTGTCATCTCCGAAAAATAGTGCGGGTATTTATATATCTATCTATAATCTCCTCTTAATGTCTAATATTTGTAGAAAAGGCGGTTAATCCTTCGTAGGGACATGATGTCCCTCAACAAATAAGGTTGTTCCGAAATCACGTCTGGGGAGTCGGCTAATTTCAGTTAATGTTTGTAGATGTGATGTCTACCGCCTGCATACCAGCAGTAACTATCTTAGTTGTATAGGACGCGTTCCTTGTCACATCGTAGCATGTAGAACTGGATAAAAATATAAGAATTTAAAAATCAAGACATAGCCAATAGATTGCGCCGTGATCCATATGGTTAGGTCGTCAGTATTGCACACTTCATGAGTGCGATGACCTGGGTTTGCGCCTATATCGGAGCACGTCACTGGTGAGATGCAGTACATCAAAACCCACTTTGGGTCTGGCGTTGTCCGTTGTCGATGCAATTGCTCGTTTCTATCCAATTCTGGTTCTAGCTTTATCGTGAAAGGTATATCTATCTATATATATATATATATATATATATATATATGTGTGTATGCATATATATATGTATGTGTGTGTTATATTGTACGTGTAACCATATTTTGTTTTATCGTTTAAATTAATTATTTAAATCTAGTCCTAATAATGTACCATTGTTTACAGTTTGTTTGCAGTACTTTTAGTTTAAGTCATACAATAAGTCATCAGTATTTTAACTTGAAATTATCTTCATAAAAATGTGCAATAGAGTTAACGAGTCTCTCTTTCATATTTGTTGTTGAAGAATTTTTCATGTAATTTCGTGTGCATACTTTAACTATGAAGAGATATTTATTATATTATTTACGCAGTTAATTTATCTACTTTTCTTTAGTAAATGGATATTGGAAATAAATACTTTTCAAAACGTGACATCCGTTTTTTTTATTATTTTTTTATTTCAAGAGGATTTAGCTGAAAAATATTTTATGCGTATTTTTAATATTTAAAAATGAATTAATTGATGTAAGTTTGATACATAAATAAAGATGTGATGTATTCGTTTTTGTTAATTAAGGCTGACAATGGCAATTATTTTAAAGAAATTTAAAAGGTTCGGTTTTTGTTGGAATTTTTTAGATTGTATGAATAGGTCTATGCCTATAATAAACCATTCGGTCAGGTCTGATACTATAGAAGACACATCCTTTTTAAACATGGAATGCAGAAGTAGGTCAGATATGAATGTACGGAAGCTATCCCAGTCAGCCATAGAATATCGATATACAGTACGGTGGAGAGGTACGTCTGAAGACTTATTACATTTCATTTTTATCTTAACTGCTACAACAGAGTGGTCAGAGGATCCCAGAGGAGATAGAATGGAACAAGGGAAGTTGTGAGGAGAAGGTCTAGAAGGCTTGCATATTGACCGGCTGTATCGGGCACACGGGTGGGTTCGTGAACAATCTGAGTGAGATCATAAGCAATGGCAAAATCGTGACAAAACCTCCCCTCGTCATCGGTTTTATTTGAGTGGGTCAGCCATTTCACATTATGGACATTGAAGTCACCGCAAATGTGAATGTTAGCCGATGAGCAGACAGGATGTGATCAATTTTCTCAGATATGCTCTTAAAGATAGTAACTCCACTGTTGTGGGGGCGATAGAGGTCAAATATAAATGCAGTGTTGTAAGCTAGTGCAACCCGAAAGCACATATAAGGTAAATTAGGGCCTTCTCTGGATATATCCCTACTACATAGAAAGCCATCTTTAATGTAGACACATATTCCATGCCCATGGCGATCTTGGGGGTCAGATTTGGATGTTAAGTTGGAGTAAGCTTTAATTATGAATTCGTTTACAGAAGTGGTTGGCCCTATGCCAGTTTCACTTAGAAAGAATATTTCCGGTTTCGTCTCCCGTAATTGTGTTTCAACCTCTGGAAGGTTGGAACGTAGACCCCTGATGTTGAAAAAGGAGACCTGGTAGTAGGGGTCTACGTTCGTGGATGGGGTTCTAGATTTATTGGTGTTTCTTTTTTGGAGATTTGTCATGATTGAGGTTTTGGGGTTTGTGGAGCAGATCGGTAGACTTGGTTGGAGCAGGACAGAGAGGGAAAATAAGAGAAAAAAAAAGACAAGAATTTTTTTTTTTGTGGCACATGATAAGATAAAGCCGTAACAATTACCCACTAGTATGGCATCGAGAGGCCCTACCAGAAACTACTGTATGGTCCAGAAGCCATTCACCAAATGACAATACAGCAGCCCCTGTACTTTGCACCTGCTGATAGGACAGCCTCCTTAGTGGTTAATTCAAGTTTCGGGTCCCTGACTATCAGGCAGGTAACGTCAGCCCAGGTGAAACGTTTACCTCCAGCACCCTTACTAGTGACATGACCACAAGAAATTTGCAATAACCATCAACAAAGCACAGGAAACAATCTTTACAATTGTGTGGCTTACAGTTACACACTGACTGTTTTTTCACATGGATAATGACCTAGAAAGCAGCTTTTCTTCACCCTTTGTCAGAAAAGTCACTCATTGGAAATGAGGACTGAAGGACAAAAAAGGAGAAGCGGGAGTTACTGTAGCTGCCGATAACACATCCACATGCACTATCTACTCTCCATTGGAATAAATAAATAAATAAATAAATACACTAAAATAAAAAAATAAAATAATGAAAAAAAAAGGTGAGAAGAACTTATTAATATCTACTTAGTATTCCCGGCTTAGGATAGTACTTAAAGATAGTCTCCCCTCCCATATTAATGCATGGATAGTTAAACCGTTCCAGCTCCACCCCATAATGAATATGTTATAATGGAACTTTTATCAAATTGAAAAAGTCTGGTTATTTTTAACTCGTTTAAAACGCTGGTTAGGAAGTAATTTGTATTAACTTTAGCTAGAAGTAATGCATACTTAAGAAAAAATAAATAAATAAAAAATACAAAAAGCAACGTATTTTGAGTTCAGATAATATGCAAATATAATTTGGGAAATGTTCAGTTCCATCGGAGACTTTTTTTCTTTTTTTTCCGTTTTAAATATAAGAAAAAATATTGGTTAATAATAGTATTTTTGAAAAAAAACATTTAGGAGAAAGATAAGAAAACAAGTCAAATATTCAGGATTAGAGTCAAAACTGTAATAAGGAAAAGTAAAAAAAAAAAACTAGACATGTGTTTTTAGATTAATAGGCTGCAAAAAGTTACGAAAGAAAAGTTTCTTAGCTTTTGGGAACCATAGCGTTCGACTTGGCTTGGAGGCGATAGCTTAAAAAGGGCGAGTGCCAGCCAGTCGGTCAGTCTGCTTTATATTTGCGTAAAAAAAGAGAAAGAGCGATATGTTAAGCAGCCATACAACCGACCATGTCACTAAATCCACACACTTGTATTATGTGTGGACTTGTTTGTAAGACTTTTGTAGCACTTAAATTATATCTGAGGCTGAAGCATATATGTATTTTAGCAATAAGTTGTTGGAAATCATATGCCGAAATCGACATAATACACACACACACACACACACATATCTATATGTATAAAAATGTAAATGTTGGTTCGTTCTAAAATAATAAAACCCTATTTCTACGTTACCAATTTATTTGAAATTTTCAGACAACCCATCTTTAGAGTCGAGGTATGTTTTTATGTTATTGAAATAAATTTACCTCGCGAATTATTAAAATATTAAATAAAATAAATATATATTTTTTAACCGTTACTGCGAATCTGTTCTGTTGTAAAACTGAACTTCCGGTTCGATTCATTTCACAGCCACGAATTGACGAAAGATTTCATTTTCTGTTAACTCGATAAGTAAAAAAAAAACACTCATGCAGAGAGTGATCCGTGCTGAAATAATAATGTTATTATTTAAAAAGCCATTCTTAACATGGGGAAGGGAGGGTGTTTTTGTACCTATTCTGTACTTTAACCTTACAATTGAATAAAAACATATCATAAAACTTTAATTAAACGTGGAAAACGATTTTTAAAAAATAGCGCGGATCACTCTCTGCATTAACACACACACACACACACACACACACACACACACACACACACACACACAAAATAATAAAAATCCCATATTTTAAAAATTTAAATTCATTTATGTACTTACCAATTTTTTTAATTTTATTTATGCTAAGGCTTTTCACTCATGAAACATTACGTTTTAATTGTTTAGTTTATTTTCACGGCATTGTTTACATAAAAAAAGTTTGTTTTAACTTTTTCTAAACTGTTTCATTTTTACGACCTGCTTCAACGTATTATAAACACCATAACCCCCCCTGTTAAAAAAAACAAAAAAAACGCCCTTCCATAAACCTCGAAAGCCGTTCTTAACATGGGGAAGTTAGGGTGTTTATAATATGCTGGGGCGAGTCGTAAAATTAACGAAGTTGCTATCTATTATTTATTGCAAAAATTGCTTGAAATTTATTTATTTGACAAAAAAATTACATTTTGGTACTCCTTGGGCGTTGAGTTCCATGGCGACCAGTAGAAAAAAATAATAGTCGCTCCCTTAGTCTCCCACCTCACCCCGCACGTAACATATTTTATTTACTGACGTTGCCGTAACTAAACGATTATTTGTCACATTTACAAACATTTATTTATTTATTTATTTATTTTGAAAAAAAACTTTTTATTAATATTAAAAGAAAAATGGGTACTCATGCAGAGAGTGATCCATGCTGAAATAATAACGTTATTATTTAAAAAGCCATTCTTAACATGGGGAGGGGAGGGTGTTTTGTACCTATTCTGTACTTTAACCTTGCAATTGATTAAAAAAAACACGATTTAAAAAATAGCGCGGGTCACTCTCTGCATTAGCACCGAAAAATGTTACTAAACATTTATTAATAATTTCTCACTTTTACAAGCATTTGATTTTTAAATTTCTTTTTAAATGACGACTTTTATCGACTTTTTTTTTTTTAAATATCCCCCCCAATGGTGTTTATTCCGAAATCCGTTGTTAACATGGAGAGGTTGGGGATGTTTATTCTGAAAGCCGTTCTTAACATTTGTGGAGGTGGACCTAATGTAAAAAAAAATAATAAATAAATTAAAAAAAAAACTAAATCATTTACTGATAACTTCTCACTTTTACAAATATTTGTTAATTTACATGCGCGGATGAACAAATTGCTGAATAGTGCGAAAACAAAACATTTAGGTCCACCGCCACAATTTTCTTTTTTAAATGACTTTTATTAATAAATAAATTTATTCTCCGCAACTTTTATTGATAAATAAATCTACTTCTCTGCCACGGGCACTGAACCCCTCCTTTTTTTTAATAGTATTTTCGGGTGGGTATGCTGACAACAAATATCAGTTAAATTTTGCAAATAGCCCCCCCCCTCCAAAAGTGGTGTTTATTCCGGAAGCTGTTCTTAAGATGACGAGGTTGGGGGGATGATTATAAGGTGGACCTAATCTAAAAAAAAAACAAGTTGTTTATGCGCACATAAGCAACTATTTTTTATTAACTTCCTTTTTTACTTTTTTATTTAAAAATTAGTAAATTCCAATGAATAGAATAATAAATCATTTATCATCAATATGTGTTTTTGGTTTTGTGTTGAATGAAACTTTTTTTTTCATTACAACAATAATGAACCAATTTAAATCTTCCGGCATGCGTTTAAGTGTTACGAAATTATCAATAAATTTGATTTACTAAGCCAACGTCAGTAAATAAAAAAAATGTTACGTGCGCATACATTAGCCTTGACTGGGGGGGCTAAGGGAGCGACCATAAAATAATTATGCTGGTCGCCATGGAACTCAACGCCCAAGGAGTACCTAAAGTGGCACTTATGCACTTATGTTACCGTGCTATTTTTTAAAATAGTATTTTCCTGTTAAATTCAAATTTTACAATATGTTTTTCTTTTATTAATTTGTTAAGAGAAAATACAGATAACCCGGTCGGTTTTTAATGCGAGGAAAATCTAGCCCCCCCCCCAAAAAAAAGGGGTACTCTGGATAATAACAAAACATTAAAATTGCCTCAGTCTCAAAAGATTTCTTCTCTACTGAACGAGGAAAAAAACGATGACGTGTAGTTCACCTTCTGTTTCTCTCCCCCTCTCTCAATATCTCTCTCTATCCATCTCTCCCTTTCCCTCTCTAAATCTATCTTTCTCTCTATATCACCCTCTCCATCTCTCTTTGAGCCCCTTTCTCTCTCTAACTCCCTCTATCTCTCTCCTTTCCTCTGTTTCATCCCTCTATGTTTCTAACTCTCCCCCTCTCTCTCTCTGTTTATCTATCAATCCCTTTATCTCTCCATCTCCTTCTCTTTCTCTATTTTCCTCTCACTGTCTCTTTTCTATCTATATATCTTCCTCTCTATCCGTCCATCTCTAATCCCTCATCCTATTTTAGTCTCCTAAATTAATTACAGTGAATAAGGCATTGTCAAAACATGGATAAATCCTATTTTAGTCACCGAATTTACTGACTGTGAGAATAGAAGTTATTTGGAAATTACTGCTACCTTGAACAGCACCAGAAGTAACTGGTAAAACCTTTCTAATTAAATTGATTTTGGCAGCCATTTGGTAACAAAATGACATAGCCTTAGCCCTTGCTGCATGAGGAATACCTGCGACCTTGCTGCCAAGTAGAAGAATTATTTATTCTACTTTAAAACATTCAATTTTTCAAAAATCTCATGTCTGACATCTCCAAAACATCCAATATGGGGGAAAATATTGCAAAAATGCAAACTTATTGTTTAGAATGAATGCACAATGGTAGGCAAAAAATCACTTGAGGCTCTTGGTCGATCCTTGCAAGATTTGGGTGACAATGTCAGACTATTTGGGAATGCAGTAATATCGCTTGCAGGAGACTTCAGACAAATGTTACCTGTTATTCTTTAATCAACACCAGCAGATGAAATAAATGCTTGTCTCAAATACTCTACTTTTTTTGTTCCATGTGAAGACATTAAATTTAACTCAAAACATGCATGTACAGTTGCAGACTGTTCGATCCGCGCAAAAACTTTTGCATCACTTGTGGGAAATTGGGTACGAAAAAGTGCCAGCTGGTCAGAGTTAAGGGCAAAATTCTTTGACTTTAAACTTCTGTAATTTCTGTAATTTTATTTCATCAAAAGAATAGTTAGTTTAAAAGGTTTTTGCAGATATTCAAATTATACGAATTCCATTTGACTGAGTGAATGAGCTATTCTTGCAGGTCAATACAAAGATGCCCATATAAAATGTAAAATTCCAAGTGAGATAGTCAAATACAAATCCATCGACACTGTTGTGAAAGCAGATAAAGTGGTTAATTATCCAACAGTTATATTTGCCAGGGATGCCACCGCATGTATTGCAACTGAAATTTGGTGTACTAATTATCATGTTGTGAAATATAAATCAATCCAAGCTTTGCAATGGCACAAAATTAACAAACAATATCATAGAAACAACAATCTTAACAGGACCTTTCACAGATGAATATATCTTCATTCCATGAATTCCTATGATTCCACCGGATACATCATTACACTTTAGCAAATTGCACTTTCCAATTGTATTGTCATTTGCAATAACCATCAACAAAGCACAGGAAACAATCTTTACAATTGTGGGGCTTACAGTTACACACTGACTGTTTTTTCACATGGATAATGTATGTTACATATTCAAGAGTCACCAAACCGGAAAATCTCTATATCAGCTAAGAAAATGGAACAACAAAAACTGTGTACCCATGCAAAATGGAAATTTAAACCTAGAAGAAACATGCTTTTTCTCATTTTGGAACTTTTTCCATTGCGCCAATTTGAGCCACAGCAACGCGTGGCAGGATACAGCTAGTATATATATATATATATATATATATATATATATATATATCAAGTAAAAGGTATTCAGGAGATAAAGCTTATGAATAAAAACGAGGTTATTAAGAGTATTAAATAAAAAAGTGCAAAATATAATACGTTTATTTGTATAGACAAATATTACATAGTCACTACAGTGATCATGCTAATGTTTTGGACAATTGGGTAGCAAGAAACCAAAAGTTACTCGTCAGGCCTTTGAGAACCAGATGCCTTCGGTGATAAATAAGCTTCATTACGTCGCCTGGTAAGTTACTTTTGTTTTCTTGCAAATCAATTGTCCGAAACATTAGCATGTTCAGTGTACCGACCATGCAATATTTGTCTATATCAATAAAAATTATATATATATATATATATATATATATATATATATATATATATATATCAAAGAAAAGAAATATATACTGTAAATTAAAATTTACAAGTAAATTTATTGTTTGACAGAATACTTCAAAACCAGTTTTCAAAAATCCTTATTCAGCGAAGTTTCAGATAAGCTATTCTTGCTATTCTTGTCATCAGAGGAAGGAAAGAAATGAGCAAATTATTATTATTATAACCGAGTTAAATTTGCTGGTTATGGTATAAAATAAAACCACATTTTATGATAGTTGGTATCAATTGAAAAAAAATGTGTTTATGTTAGCTAAAACATGTGAAAATATGCAGAAAATAAGGTATAAAACAAAAACAAACCAGGAATAAAAGTGCACGAAGACTCATTCCATGATAATCCCAAAAGCAAAGGAATTAAAAAAAAAACAAATAGTCAGAATTTGAAAGTCAGTGAAACGCGCAAGTGAGTAGTTAACTGAAAAATAATCAAAATGGAGAAGTAATTTCAGAGTGAGAAGTGTTCCGATCGGAAATGAAGTTCAATGTAACTTAAATGAATATAAAATTGTCTTGCAGTTCAGTCACTTAGACATAACAAACTGAACTGCTCCCATGGTTGGTTTGACATCAAATGGTAAGAGCAGACATTATATTTGAAAAGTAGGTCAATTCAAATTATAATTGCAAATGTGTAGGCGTCAACCAAGACAGCGGAAGTCCATTAGACAGCAGGAGAGGTATGATTCGATACGTGCTAAAAATGGTCATACAATTCTAAAATAAAAAGAAAAGAAAGTTAATTCATTTACTTCCAAGTCACTTTTTATCATCAA
>NC_136500.1:106454270-106536770 GCF_053919585.1 Euprymna scolopes | reverse complement strand
AAAATGTTTTTAATTTTACTAGAATTCTTTATGTGGTCAGAAAATGTACCACTACTTACGTGGCTCTCCTATACATCGCCGCCTTACTACTATCATCCCTACATACATCAGTGAAGAGAAGGGGAGAAAAGAATAAAGAAGAAAGAAAGAACGGAAAGAGGAGACAAAAAAGGGAAACTATACATGATTTATTAGTAGTGATTCTAAGGCACGTCTTCCTCCTTCCCATTCGTCCGCCATCCACAATTTATTACATAGTTTAGCTACTCACACATTTTTACTTTAAACTTGTGTGCAGCCAATCGAAATCTATCACTAATATAAATCCATGACAAACTCCATAGAAATGAGTAAAAAGCTTCAACACTTGATAACATTACACAGGTGTTTACACTGCCATATTTTCATTATTGGTTGCATTCGTCTGCACCTATCTATTGATGATGCCTCATTTATAGACAAGAAATGCAATGATTTGAAATCAATCTTTTTTTCCTTTTATGCTGAGCAAAATTCGCACCGTTATTTTTTTTTTTTTGGCAGCCATGTTATAATGGCATCGGAATTGATAATATTATATTCGCGCCTTTTCTTGCCATGTTTAATTGCTTCCTAAAAGACGAGGAAGCAAGTAAAAGTAAGAACACCGTTTTTTCTATAATTATTTTCGTAAATTTTACTTTTTTGCCGTGTTTTAGCAATTACTTAATCTATTCTTAGTCTAGTTGTTTTGCTTATTGCTTTTAATTAAAAACCAGAAAAAGTTTGGATGCAATTTCTACTACATAGATTTTGTGTAATAGATTAATGAAAAGTTAAAACGCCATATGAAGTTGTCAGTTTATTTATATACGCTTAAACATTTTTATATATGCATATATATATATGCACATACGCATATACACACATTATCTTCCATATATATGCATATATATATGTGTGTGTGTGTGTGTGTGTGTGTGTGTGTGAACTATGTTGCAGATAAGAAAATTTCAATATTTTATTAAATATACGTATTATCAAAGGACTGCTTTAAGGTTAGTTATTTCCCAAAACTTTGTTTAAATTCATGCGATATTCACGAAGCCTTTTAGTTAGTGTGTTCCATTGCAGATTCCTTAAAATGGCAAAAAACGGGCAATTGAAGGTAATCGAAAAGCAAAGGATTGTTGCTGGACTTGCAGTATGATTGTCCACCAAAGATTTAGCCACGGAGATGGATATGGATCCAAAAACCTTGACTTCATTCCCACCACTAAATCCAGAAAAAATACGGGGCACTAGGAGAAACTTTTTAGATCAGTGATTCATTTAGATTCATTTTTGCAAGATCTGGATTCGCTCCGAGATCCAGGTAGGTCCGATGCAATTTGTTAAAGAAGATGGCAAGATACATCTTCCAAGGCCTTTATTGAACAAACGACATAGGGAAAAACAAATAGCTTGGACACAGAATTACATTAAAATGGATTTTACCTGTGCTACTCTCGAAGATCCAGATTAAAGGGCCAAAGTTTGAAATCCGAACAGAACTCCGACCCCTTAAAGATTCAATCGCCAAACAAGGAGATGAAACCATCATGTTTTGGGCGGAAAACGATTGGGGATAAATTAATTGGGCCATTCTGAATGCAAGAGGGTGTAGAGCTTATTAGCAATGCATACACAGCATTTTTAGATAATCATTTGTCGCCATAGCTGGATGACCGTCCATTGTAACGTCACTTTCAGATGATTTGTATGCATGACAATGCACTATCTTATTCTGTTAGTACGACTGCACTATTCATTGAATATGTGGGTTTAACATCTGTGGTCAATGTTGAAAAGAGGGGTTTATATATAAGGCGAGCAATTTACTTCCTGTGGAGGAAAATAGTTGATGTTGCCAGAGCCATATATTTTTTTTCAGATCAAACAATTGACTTCCTCGGTGAATAAAGGTTGTTTAAAATTATTATTTTTTTTAAATTGTGAATATGTTGATAAATAATTTATTTATTTGAAGCTTAGAACCTAGGATGTGCTTTTGTTTATTAATCTTTGACAGAAAATATAAAAAATAAAGTTTTCTTGATTAGACATTATATTTTTGCCTTAAACCCACATGTTAAAAGACCTGCAATAGAGCGAAGGGTGTGGAAATTCTTTGATAAAGAATAAAACGTCATAAGTTCGGGACTATCACGCAATTTGAATTTGTTTTTTTTTTTGAAAATAACTAAACTTAAAGCAGGCCTTTGATGATATAATTTCGATTTTTGTGACGTGTATCTCTCCCCCCCTCTCTCTCTCTCTCTTTATATATATATATATATATATATATATATATATATATATATATATATATATATATATATATATATATATTAAGTAATGTGATTTATAATTTAAAAGTTTTAAAATTTTTAAAATTTAAAAATCAAAATTTAATTAAATTAAAAATCAGTTTCATAAGAAGGAACAACAACAAAGTCAATTATCTGTACGATCGTTTCGGAAATCCGTGCTTTTTATTTGTGGTATACATGAAGTCACGTAGAATAATTATACATAGTTTTTTTGGTAAGCACGGTCTCCTCATCAGCAAATTTAGGAGGATTTCTATTGAATTGAAAAGACACCAAAAATAAACCTAGCATTAAAACCAGCTTAATTACAAGTATAAATACATAAAAGACACCAAAAATAAACCTAGCATTATAACCAGCTTAATTACAAGTATAAATACATTTATAAGGAACTTGAGATGGAAAGCCTACCATTTTGATAATTACCGAAGTGAAACCACAGAACCAATACACCACCAACCTGGAGAAATAAAAGAAACCATCCTCAGACAAGACAATGAAGAAAGAAAAGCAGCGAAATACTACAGACTAAAAACATACAAAAACCCTAAGAGAAACATAGACACTGAAAATTTTGAAAATGACTTAATCAACCTGATTAAAAATATTAAGTTTAAGAAAAATAAAAAATATATCACTCCAACACTTAAAAAAATAAATAAATTTTCAAAATCTATTTCTACAAGCCACCAAAATAAACTCATAGTACCGGCAGATAAAACTGGAAATTTCTACACAATGGACTATATACAATATAAAAATCTAATATATAAAGAACTTAATAAAAATTATAAAACTACTAATAAATCAGCACTAAATAAAATAAATAATGATGCAAAAAACATTTTAACTAAACTTAAAATAGATAAATACACAGAAATAACAGTACCAGGTACCCCGAGATTTACTTTAAAAGACCACAAACACAGCTTCAATATCAACCCTACTATTAGACTCATTTGCCCCTCGAAATCAGATATAGGACTGGTTAGTAAAAACATATTAGATAGAATTATCCCCAAAATTAAATCCATAATAAAATACCCACTATGGCAATCTTCAAACCAAGTAATCGACTGGTTTTCTAATATTCAAAATAAAAATAATATTAAATTTCTTTCTTTTGACATTGAATCATATTACCAATCTATATCACCTATCCTACTTAATAAATCTCTATTAATGGCACGAAAATTAACTAATATAACTCAAGACGAAACTAAACTAATACTTATAGCTAGACAGTCTTTAATAACATTTGATAATAAATATTGGACCAGGAAAAATACCCCTAACCACTTCAACATTTTAATGGGATCGACGGACTCGACTCAGGTCACTGATCTAGTTGGCCTTTTCCTTTTAAATGAAATACATTGTATACTCCATAAACAATTCAAACTTGAAGGAGGGCTATATAGAGATGATGCACTTTTCATAACGAATTCTACTAATAAAAATTATGAAAATGCAATTAAAGCTCTACATAAATTATTTAAAAATTATGGACTTAGTATAAAAATCGACCCTAATAAAAAAATTGTTAATTTCTTAGACATAACCTTAAATCTTGAAAATTCTACCTTTGAACCATACCATAAACCTAACCAATCACTTCTATATGTCCACAATCAATCAAACCACCCTAAATCAATATTAAAATCAATAGTTCCCAATATCGCTCTAAGAATTTCTAGACTGTCTTCTACTAAATCAATATTTACCAAAAATGAAAAATACTATAATGAAGCCCTTAAAAACTCTGGATATAATTCACAAATTAAATTCATAAATGAAAATGATAGAAACATAAACTGCATTAAAAATAAACCTATTAAGAGCGTAATAACATATAATATGGCAATGTCTTCCCGTATACGAGTTAAGAAAAATAACCAGGAGACAAAAAAAGATAAAACCAAACTACAAATATTAGATAATAATATAAATAAACAACAAACTAAAACCCGCAAACGTAAGAATAGACACAAGGAGATCCTATGGTTCAACCCCCCGTATTCCAAAAACCTAGAAACAAACATAGCTAGAGAATTTTTTAAAATATTAGATAAGAACTTTAAAGCCCCCCATAGATATAATAAGATTTTCAATAAGAACACAATTAAAGTCTCTTACTCTACTATGCCTAACCTTCATCAGAAAATAATTAGCTCTAATAATAATAAAATTAATAAACTACAAAATGCAACTATACAAAATACATCGGACTGTAACTGTAGAAGAAAAAATAAATGTCCCCTACAAGGCTCATGTAAAATTAAAAATGTTATCTATAGCTGCACAGTATCAAAAACTCCAAATATACAAGAACCTATCAACAGCCATAACTCAACTACCGAATTAAATAATAACACCAACTTAAATCAATCTACCGATCAATTATTAACCAACCCACCACATTATAATCCAACAATAGACCTAACGGAAAATAATCATAATAATCAAGAGGTAATATATATTGGTTCCACATCTGGCCCAATAAAACATAGAATTTCAACGCACAAACATTCTTTTAAAAATAACTCTCTATCAAACCAAACTACTCTATCCAACTATATTTGGCAACTAAAAAATAGCAATATTTCTTTCAACTTAAAATGGCAAATAATTGAGACTTGCAAATCATATAAACCAGGAGATAAATTTTGTACATTATGTACAAAAGAAACCGTAAAAATTTTAAAATATGAAGATATAAAAAGCACAACCAAACTAGTAAATTCAAGACACGAGCTTCTATCGTGTAATCATAAACGTTGGTTTAAATTTAATAAATATAAACCACCTTAAATCATTAAAAATTACTCATTAGTAAAAATAGATTTTTTTTTTTTTTTTTTTTTTTTTTTAATAAATTAAGTTAAACCAATTACCGCCCTTAGACTCGTAAATCAAATAATAAATAAAGCCATGACAATTATCTCCCCTTAAAAACTTGCAAAAAAAAAAAAAAAAAAAAACTCTCTCTCTATAGATATTAACTGTAGCGTCTCTAAATCAAAATACGCTAACGGAAACAATTTACTGCACGAGCGTCGCCCTTTTAAAATTCATCATTCAATAAAATAAAAAGCTATAGCAAACATCTAAATGACTACTTTAAATACAGTTCCTGATTTCAAAAAAAGAAAAACCAAAAGGTAATTATATATCTATATATTTTTAAATCAAATTTATTATGTAAATTCAAAAATATATATATTTTTTCTACTCATTTCTATCTCTAACCTATACCAATTTCCTTATTAATTTTCTTATAAATTTTATATCCAAACCTTTTACTTCAATTTTTCAGATTCATCTGCCTTACTTTTAATGCTAGGTTTATTTTTGGTGTCTTTTCAATTCAATAGAAATCCTCCTAAATTTGCTGATGAGGAGACCGTGCTTACCAAAAAAACTATGTATAATTATTCTACGTGACTTCATGTATACCACAAATAAAAAGCACGGATTTCCGAAACGATCGTACAGATAATTGACTTTGTTGTTGTTCCTTCTTATGAAACTGATTTTTAATTTAATTAAATTTTGATTTTTAAATTTTAAAAATTTTAAAACTTTTAAATTATAAATCACATTACTTAATATTGAATTAGCTCTAGGACATTTAACTATCGAGCTTATTATATATCTAAATTACAACGAGCATTTCCTGTATTTTAATTAAACTAGTAATTTCACTATTACATTAAAATACACTTAGCTCTTTAGACTATTATTCTAATCTCCTTTAAATTATATATATATATATATATAAGAGAAAATGGGCGCGCGTTTGTGTGTGTCCATGAAAGTTGTTTTTTTTGCGTCGGGATTCTTATACTGGTTAGATTCTGTTCTTATTATTTCTAGATCATAATATCTCAGATTGGCAAACGGACGCGTTTCTTTCATTTTTATTGATCGAGTTTTTAAAAATTCCGCCGTCCCGTCGTGTCGACTGTTTGTTTACCTTTTTCGTCCAAATAAAGCGAAACTATAATGTTTGGCGCTTGGCATTCCGGTCGGTAGTATCTATTATGTAATGTCTCCTTAGTCAATGTAAAGGAACCCCTTCATAGTGAAACAATTACTACTTATTTCGTTACTGCCAGAGTGCCCCCTTCTTGGGGAGCTGAGTTTCCCAAACATTAAATACGACCTTGTGTCTAATTTGCTTTCGTGGGCAAACAAATAAATAAAATGATAGAAAGCGCGGCAACTCCTATGTTTTTTTCCTTAATTACCAACTTATTGAATTCACTATCGCATTGGCCGAATGGTTAGCGAGGAAGACTAACTACCCTATGTTTTCGAGTTTGATCCCATCTCTATATCTTTTTTATTTCATCTTTTTGCCAATATCCTCGACGCGGGCAAAAGTTACCATTTTTGACGTTCTTTTCCTCCTTCGCTGTACGAGTTTGCCTACCACCATTTTATTTTTTTTTTTTTTTGCACTCCTCCAAACACCGACCATCAAGGCTAGTTTATATATAATTGGGAGTGTATAATACTCAATTTTATACGGATTGGACATTTTATCAGATGACAGACATTTATCTGATATTTCATACATTTCAACCGAATTATTTACAGTACACCCGTCTTGCACTTTGTTCTCCGGGTATATTTTCTGTAATTGTCTTATTATTGTGTTCTAGCTGATGATAGTCAAATAAAACAAATTCTGCTTTTTGTATTTAAATCTCTATCAGAAGAAATTCTCTAAATGAAGCTGCTCTCTGCGTAGGGCTAACAATTGGTCACTATATGAGATACAAAGATGTTCAGATATTCCATTCAAATTCTACTTTGCCTCTCAATCACTGATATCGTAAAAAAATTGAAAACATAATTTTCCTTTATCGAAGTGACCATTTAAATAGGTTATTAGTATATCGTTCTTTTTGTCTCTTCATCTTACCAAATTCCAGGACAAAAAATTCATCTAGTCTGGTGAAGTATCCAGCTTCGTTATGTGACTTTAGATAACATCGTTTGAAGAATGCGCACTATTCCTTGTAAAAACTACTGTGTGTTATTTATGCGGAGAATATCATTCGGGCCATAAATATATATATTTAGTCAGGGTTTGCTGGTAGAGGGAAGTATCCTCATGCCAGATTGTTCTGACAAACCCTTGTATAAAGGGGCTTTACACACTCGAGAAAATATTCAAGTTTACTCTTTTAATTTCATTATATCAGTTTGCTCATCTGCTATCTCGTATATTCCAACACGGAGATTGTTTTTTTTTAATTTATTTTTTTTCTTTTGTGTTTGTTTTTTAGATTTTGATCATCCCATTAAGTACAATTGTTTTAATGACTCATTTCTGTCACCGGATCTATTTGCCAGGTTTCGAAATTCTTTTTCATGAGTTCAAGTGTTCATATAATTACGGAAATGGTAGATATATTTCCCCTCTTAGCTCTGTTAAACCCAGCATCATTGTCGACACTAACTTCTATTAATGTTGTTTATTTTCCCTTGTCGAATCTAACTATGCCAGGTTTAAAGTTTTCAAGTAAGACTTGCATAATCAAAGTGGGTCGTGTATAACTTATTTCCATCTGTTCTTCCTGGTATATGTCCCGAATGTTACCTTGTGTCGCATTGTAAAATAGCCCCCCCAACAGAATCCTACAGCTGGATCCAAGATGGCCCATATTCACTACTTCTGTCTGAGGCAGAACCTGCATTTGGGGTGATTGCTAAAACCGTTCATTTTTTTTTATAGCATTAGTCATCAAGCTTTAATTTCGGACAGCCATTATAACCGCTCTAGTAGAACGATTTTTATTTTAGCCAGTCTTTAAAACCTTCTTTATGGATATAGTCCTAGGTGAATTCAATCAGAAAATACTTACCACGCTGTTAGACCATTCTTCCAGGTTTTATTATTATTATTTAAGTCCTTTCTTGTATTTTGGCGATTATTTTGAACTATTTTCGGAAGTTAGCAGGTTACTGATTTTGTCTCATTTGTGAGATAGTCTTGTCCAAAATGTTTTATTAGTTTTGTAATGAAGAGTTTTCTGCTACCCATAAATTCGTGATGCTGATGCACCACTTTGAGGTTTTTATTGAGAAACCTTCTTAATTTATCTCTCGGCTGTACTACGGTATAGGAGGTAGGTTATCTCCTTGGAAGATTTCTCTTGTATCTTGATATTTTTATCGTTCCGTTTGTGTGGTTTAATGTAATTGTCGTTTGCCTCATGTTCATATGTACAGACATTTTTGATTACTGGATGGATATTATATAAATTCAACTATCGCAGTAATCACGTGTGGGGGGCACTATCATATGATTTTTGGTAATCAATCCAACCTATGCCTCTTTCTACATTCCTCAAGAATGGTCATATAAATTAACAACTTTGTCTTTGGTGCCCAAACACCTCCTTCGGCACTCTTCTTTTTTCACGTATGCTCCATAAGACAGTTGTTGATAGATGTTATCTGCAATTAGGACAGTGAAAGGCTTGTAGTTCATAGTGAGACAAGAAATGGTTATGTACTTATTAGAGCGTTGTGTTTCAAGTGTTTGGAGTATAAGGGTTGGGTGACATCTTCACCTCTCAATAGTCTGGTAAAGTAATTGTTATAATGACTATAAATTGTTATTGGTTGCTTAAACCAGAAATTAAATAGGTTGTCTATAGAAAGCTTTTTTTCAATCTTGGAACCCATTAGCTTTATTTTATGATGACAACTGGTAACTTTGACTCTAGCATTTTTGGCTTGTTTTCGTTGCTTTTTGCAATATCTAGGATCCATTGGGTCTCTTCATTGTTGGTACTTTGACTTTTGAACGGAGGCCTTCAATAATTCTCCAGCTCTTACGTTTCGGGATATTTTTCCACCGTTATTGTGTTCCTTATTAAGAATAGTCGAGCGTTTTGCTTAAACCGTTTATTTTCAGTTTCTGGCTCATACTTGTTTTCCTTTTTTTTATACTTTTTTGCAAGTGCTTGGATATATATATATATATATATATATATATATATATATATATATATATATATATATATTGTGTGTGTGTGTGTATTTAGGCAGCAACTTTTCATTTAAACAAATGTTGTAAAACACGGAAGAGAACTTTGCATCCAAAGGGAAATCAAGGTTGGAGTTTTTGGTCTTATGTATCCACAATCTTCTAATCGGCGGGTTTGTTATCTTATTGAAATATTTTTTTTGGAATTATTAGCGACATGAGTAATTTGCATAATTGATTTTATTTATTTGAACTATTATCTTCATCTTCTACTTGTTGTTTTCTACGACGTGACGTAGTGGAATAGAGATACAGAAATATCCAAGATTCAAGATGAGCATTGTCTGGAGGTAGCGGTTTCAATCCCACCCAAAGTTGACCAACCCGTGGTGAGATAACAACAACTACTGAAAGCAGTAATTGCTGTGGGTGTGGTTAGAGGATTCAACATTTCTATCCTGTTGCGGTTTACCTGACGAAGGCCAGAGGGATGGTTGGCCGAAACATCATAGAAAACAACAAATAGAATATGACGATAATAGTCCAAATAATTAAATAAAATCAATCTTATAATCTTTTGGCCTTCGGGCCGGGATCAAAGTGTAGTATCTGTTCTGCAGATGCTGCATTTAAGGTAATTTGTACCAGTCAATACTGGGAAAATTATTATTTTTGGTAACCAGAGTGCCCCCTTTTGCCTATTTTAGGGGAGCTGGTTTTTACCCCACATTAAAAACGGTATTGTGCCTAATTTGCTTTGGTGGGGAAGCAAATAAATACATTAAGTATATTATAAGTTTTTCTCTTCCTCTGAAGAGATGCATTTTTCTTCGAAATGACATCGTCGAAAAACCTACTTCTATTTTCTCATCATCTTTTCCTCATTGATTTGATTATGCAAGAAGTTTCTATGGAACTTTTATTCTTAAACTTTTAATTTAATATATCTATTGCTTCTCTTGTGCGTGGAGAGCTTTACTCTCTTGATAAGTCTACTTTATTAAAGATAATATATTTACCAGGTTCAATCACTTTTCGCATACTTATATACAGACATATATTACACATACTAGCTCGAACGCTATCACACGCACGCGCGCGTACACACACACACTCACACACACACACACACACACACATATATATATATATATATATATATATATATATATATATAGAGAGAGAGAGAGAGAGAGAGAGAGAGAGAGAGATATGCCTATCTATGTTCAAATGTGTGTGCAGACAATGATTTAATCACAAACGGAAATAAAGAAACCGGAAACATTTCAAGAAAACTAAAGAAGAAAAAATTAATAACGTGCCGTATACATGTGTGTGCGTGGTCGTGTGTGTGCGTGCGTGAACGCAAGTTTGTATATTTAATTTAGAGACGCGCCTATGATTAAAACCTTCCCGTACAATTCATTTCAGCAAAGTCAATAAACGTTTAGAAATTAGGTTTCGTGTCGATTCATTGCAAGTTGACAATTTACTTTAACTTTTAATTTCCCCCTCGTTTGATTTCCAGCCTCTCGTCTTGTATATTTACCTTGTAATCATCGGCGCAACTTTACTTCATCTTCCGTTTGATTTCATTACCTTTCTGATGTTTGGCAAATCTCGGCTCCATGCTTATTCACACAACATAATCAATAAAAGCAGAACTTACAATAGAAATTAACCTCGTCTTACAGCATCTAAATGCCTCCCTTTATACGACTTCTTGCCAACCTTACCCTCCCACCACTACTGCACCTTATTATTATCAACATTGCTTCGGGCTCAGATTAGATTGGAAAATGCCGATTTATTGTTGCAAAGTTGGCTTTTAAAGTTACGATCTGATATGAACATTTATATATTCAACTTTCAAGTGCTGCTTTCCGCTTTATAAAATTTATATCATGGTTTCAAAAAGATGTCGTATCGTTTTTGTAGAATTACGGCCAGATTAGAACTTCTGGCGCACCAGGGCTAGTGCAATCAACGAGACCCATTTAAACTTGAAGCCATCGTGTATTTTTCTGCTCATAATAAGGTTTAACGAACTATAAACAGACAGGAGTTAATTTATTCTACATGATTTTGAATAAACTACTACTTTTCTTCTTCCTCCTCCTCTTACTACTACTACCAATAGTAATAATAGTAATAATCTTTCCAGTGAAGACCGATAGTCGTCGCCGACTAAAAATCTATGGTACGCGGCTGCTGCGATAACAAATTCAGCTGCAAGGGTTATTGAAGCAAGCGAATAGTACTGAAAATCTGGGTAGACTTCTTGTCATCGAGACTCCCGAAAACACTACAAGTTGTTCACAAAGAGAAATCTGTGATGATAGCATGTGTGACTATTCCTAGTGATTAAATGACACTAATAATAATAATAATAATAATAATAATAATAAGAAGAAGAAGAAGAAGAAGAAGAAGAAGAAGAAGAAATTATAAACTGTAATAAAAAAGAAAATGATAAAACAAGAATAGTAACATAATACTGATAACAATAATTATTAACACTGGCAACGAAAAAGTAGTCATAGTAACAAATATAATAATAGTAATAAAAAAATAAAAATAAAAATAAAATGATAATGATAATGAAAATGATAATTAATTATAAAGTATATTTAAAAATATAAAATATTTAAACAATTTATATAAAAAAATAATCTTATATTGGATATTATTCAAGCATAAATCGTTACAAAGTCAATTGATACTTAAGTGTATGCCGTAGTAAGGTACATGTCATTTATGAGTGATAAAAGTAGCCCAAGATGGGGGAGAGAAATTACAAACGATGGTTAAAGCATTCTGTCGTTATTTTATTTTGTATTTTAACTTTTTTATTATTGGATAAACTCGCTAAGTATATTTCTCTGAATATTTTCTTTCCTTCATTTTAACTTGAAAAGTTTTGATTATTATCGATAATAACAAAGTACTTTAAACATGGTTTGTAATTAAATCGTGCGCAATGGTTACTAAAACCACGCATAGTGTTGAAAATCTGAGAATACTTGTCACTAATACTTCAAGCAAACCCACCTATAATTGTTTGTGAGTGAGCACTTTAGTTTTTCTGTCTCACCTGCTGCTTTTGATGCGTGTTGATAGGGCACCTTGTCTCATGAAAATAAGATGAATATTATCACTGTTATATGATTATCGGTAAAATAAACCTGGGCCAGATATTTCTATATACACTTAATTATGAATTATGATACAAGCCGTAGGATTCAGAAGACAGATCTGAGTGTCATGATCGGCGGGTGCTCTTTCGTTGGCCAATATGAGGGACCCGGTCGGTATCCCACGAATTTTGACCTTTTTTTCTAGACAAACAACAGGTAAGAAATCTCTCGTAACCTAGTAATGACATTAACACAAAAGCAGCAACAGCAGTAACAGCAAAGTGAAAAGCCAAAGAATGACATGGACTACAAATTAACATAAAATTATCATAGAATGCTACTACAGGAGAAATGTCTTTCAGAAAACGAATGAAATATCTATGGAACATGTATGCTGACAATCCGGCAATTGAATAAAGAATAGTAGACCAAGCCACATTAATCGTCAAGAGAGGCTAGTTTGTGGAACATGAACTGCTGGAAATCTAACAAAAATAGATGGTGCAAGTTATAAAAGATCACAGGTAGGAAACTATCCAAATATTAACACTTAAAGCGAGCAGACTGATGGAAAGCAAAATCACATAACTAACCGAAGAAGAAGCAAGTGAAGTTGGAGACATCAAGCGAGTTATGCATGAGAATAAAAATCTACAATCTTGAATGAACGAAGAGGGGAACATATTAAAATTAGAAATGGAAACGGTAAACAGACTTCTTTTATATATCTCAACAAAAATAATCATAGATTTCAACAATTTAATATATAGAGAGGCAAAAACAGTAAGCATGACATTTAAAACAAAAGCTGGCAAAAACAATGAATCGACAAATCCGAATGGGAAATCAGAGTGGAAACCCAGATTATTAAATTTGAAAAAAAAAAGCTAAAACCAAAAATAGAATGAAAGAGAACATAAAACTATGAAAGAAGGTAAACCTGATTCACAAAGGTTGAGTAAATAAGAAACATGAAAAACGAAAACAGAATATAACAACAGAAGACGAAACAGTTCAAACAAATTATGACTTTTGAAACCAATGAAATTTAACGTTATCAAAATGTGAATGGACCAATAGCAAGAAAAGTACAACGAGGCTCAACAGAAACAAAATATTATGGGCCAGAAACGGGCACAACCTCAAAACTACAACATAAATGCCAAATGGCTGAATGAAACACATCAAAAGTAAACTCCAAAAAATTGACGAAGAAACAGAAACAGACATTAATGAAGAAAAGTACAAGACATCTCTAAAAAAATGACAAATTGAAAAGTACCAAGCCACAATTAAAGAGATGCTTACTGTATGATAAACATATACAAAAGCTTAGATGATGTATCTGCAACACAAAAACACCAGAATGGTTTACAGAATACAAAAAGACACTAAAAAAACTATGCTGAGAAAGTAGAAACAATAATCTGCTTATAAATCACGTGGAAAATATTAGTGTAAACAGATCTACAACTCCCTTACCAACCATGGACGACTGGCCGAAGAAGAAAAACGGTGCCGAAAATAAAAAGCGGGAACACGGCTTAAATCAAGAGAACTTAAAACTGATAAAAACATATAATATATATATTCATATATGACATGTTTTACCTACAAGAAAGCCTACTACATAATCCCTCGAGTATGGATAAAAATATACCAGACATCCGACAAGATTATTATTAGTATTAAGAAAGCAATGGAAATATTGAGACTTGAATTGATAGCAGGAAGACATGTCTTACACAAGAATACGCTAAGGCATCTTCCAAAAAGAGTCGCTATAACTACTACTGTTTATCATAGCCATGATTCACGTCGTCTAGATATTTTGAAGATGTGATGCTGGATACTAGTTTCTGATACAGCATAGAAAAAGAACAAACACCTCATATGCATGGATGACGTGAAGTAAATAGCAAAAAGTAACTAGCATACGAACACAACCAGGATATATAGGTAAACTAGCATGGATATCATGAAAAATTGTGCACTACTGAAGATGAAAGGGGAACACTAGGAACACCAAAAAGTATGGAGGGATGAAAGCGCTTGAAAGTTTGGAAAGCAGATATCATCAAATCGGTAGAAATGAAAGAGAAGATTGGAAGAGAGTAACTGAGAAGAACAAAGAAACACTTCGAAACAAAACACTACAGTAGAAATCTAATTAAACGAATAAACACCTAATAAGATATCCTGGAGGATTAGTAGGCTAAATCAAATAAGAACTCATGCAACTTAGTCAGTGCATTACACCATATAAATGATACTGGTCGAATCTACAGGAAAGAGAAATGAAGAAGGAAGAGGACTGTTAAGTGTAGAAGACTGTCTAGAAAGCACAAACAACACTTGGAAAAGTACATACATTGAAACCCAAAAAGATTGATTACCGCAGCGAGAAACCCCGTCAAATACAATGGAGGAAGAGATTAAAAAATAAACAAAACGACAAAGAAAAATGGGAAGAGAAAGCGCTACACAAACGATTTATAAGAATGACAAGATGAGAGAATCCTGAAATTGCCGGGATGCGACTACAAATTAGAAAGTGCACATGAACAGAGAAAGAGAATCTTTACTGACAACTGGACAACACTAGAGCTAAAATAGATAAAACAGGAAACAAGTAAATGTCGACTATATAAACAATGGAATGAAACAAACCACATAATAAGTGCATGCAGCAAATTAGTTCAAACAATATAAAAAGCAGAAACGACTGCGCAAGGAAAGCAGTGCACTGGAGGCTCTGTAAACGACTGTCCTTCGAACATGCGGACAAGTAGTAGACGCACAAGCATACGACAGTAGTAGAATGCGAAAACCACAATATCCTTTAGAGTAAGAAAATATAGATAAACTTCTCCATACAAGGAGACAAGACGTAATAATAATTAACAAGAATGATATACACTGCTAAATTGTAGATTCTGCTGTCTCAGCAGACCACAGGATGAAAATAAAAGTGAGAGCAAAACGAAATAAGTATGCGGAACTTCACGCAGAACTGAAAAAAAAATATGGAACATATAGAAAATCAATATAATACCAATAATAATAAAATTATTAGAGAAAATCTCAAAGGGCATAGAAAATCAATATAATACCAATAATAATAAAATTATTAGAGACAATCTCAAAGAGGATAGAAAATCAATATAATACCAATAATAATAAAATTATTAGAGACAATCTCAAAGGGGATAGAAAATCAATATAATACCAATAATCATAATATTATTTGAGACAATCTCAAAGGGGATAGAAAATCAATATAATACCAATAATAATAAAATTATTAGAGACAATCTCAAAGGGGATAGAAAATCAATATAATACCAATAATAATAAAATTATTAGAGACAATCTCAAAGGGGATAGAAAATCAATATAATACCAATAATAATAAAATTATTAGAAACAATCTCAAAGGGGATAGAAAATCAATATAATACCAATAATAATAAAATTATAAGAGACAATCTCAAAGGGGATAGAAAATCAATATAATACCAATAATAATAAAATTATTAGAGACAATCTCAAAGGGCATAGAAAATCAATATAATACCAATAATAATAAAATTATTAGAGACAATCTCAAAGGGCATAGAAAATCAATATAATACCAATAATAATAAAATGCTTAGAGACAATCTCAAAGGGGATAGAAAATCATTATAATACCAATAATAATAAAATTATTAGAAACAATCTCAAAGGGCATAGAAAATCAATATAATACCAATAATAATAAAATCATTAGAGACAATCTCAAAAGGTATAGAAAATCAATATAATACCAATAATAATAAAATTATTTGAGACAATCTACGAGGGGATAGAAAATCAATATAATACCAATAATAATAAAATTATTAGAGACAATCTCAAAGGGTATAGAAAATCAATATAATACCAATAATAATAAAATTATAAGAGACAATCTCAAAGGGGATAGAAAATCAATATAATACCAATAATAATAAAATTATTAGAGACAATCTCAAAGGGGATAGAAAATCAATATAATACCAATAATAATAAAATTATTAGAGACAATCTCAAAGGGGATAGAAAATTAATATAATACCAATAATAATAAAATTATTAGAGACAATCTCAAAGGGGATAGAAAATCAATATAATACCAATAATAATAAAATTATTAGAGACAATCTCAAAGGGGATAGAAAATCAATATAATACCAATAATAATAAAATTATTAGAGACAATCTCAAAGGGCATAGAAAATCAATATAATACCAATAATAATAAAATTATTAGAGACAATCTCAAAAGGGGATAGAAAATCACTATAATACCAATAATAATAAAATTATTAGAGACAATCTCAAAGGGCATAGAAAATCAATATAATACCAATAATAATAAAATTATTAGAGACAATCTCAAAGGGCATAGAAAATCAATATAATACCAATAATAATAAAATAATTAGAGGCAATCTCAAAGGGCATAGAAAATCAATATAATACCAATAATAATAAAATTATTAGAGACAATCTCAAAGGGTATAGAAAATCACTATAATACCAATAGTAATAAAATTATTAGAGACAATCTCAAAGGGGATAGAAAATCAATATAATACCAATAATAATAAAATTATTAGAGACAATCTCAAAATGAATAGAAAATCAATATAATACCAATAATAATAAAATTATTAGAGACAATCTCAAAGGGGATAGAAAATCAATATAATACCAATAATAATAAAATTACTAGAGACAATCTCAAAGGGGATAGAAAATCAATATAATACCAATAATAATAAAATTATTAGAGACAATGTACAAGGGGATAGAAAATCAATATAATACCAATAATAATAAAATTATTAGAGACAATCTCAAAGGGCATAGAAAATCAATATAATACCAATAATAATAAAATTATTAGAGACAATCTCAAAGTGTATAGAAAATCAATATAATACCAATAATAATAAAATTATTAGAAACAATCTCAAAGGGGATAGAAAATCAATATAATACCAATAATAATAAAATTATTAGAGACAATCTCAAAGGGGATAGAATATCAATATAATACCAATAATAATAAAATTATTGGAGACAATGTACAAGGGGATAGAAAATCAATATAATACCAATAATAATAAAATTATTAGAGACAATCTCAAAGGGGATAGAAAATCAATATAATACCAATAATAATAAAATTATTAGAGACAATCTCAAAGGGTATAGAAAATCAATATAATACCAATAATAATAAAATTATTAGAGACAATCTACAAGGGTATAGAAAATCAATATAATACCAATGATAATAAAATTATATAAAACAATCTCAAAGGGAATAGAAAATCAATATAGTACCAATAATAATAAAATTATTAGAGACAATCTACGAGGGGATAGAAAATCAATATAATACCAATAATAATAAAATTATTAGAGACAATCTCAAAGGGGATAGAAAATCAATATAATACCAATAATAATAAAATTATTAGAGACAATCTCAAAGGGGATAGAAAATCAATATAATACCAATAATAATAAAATTATTAGAGACAATCTCAAAGGGGATAGAAAATTAATATAATACCAATAATAATAAAATTATTAGAGACAATCTCAAAGGGGATAGAAAATCAATATAATACCAATAATAATAAAATTATTAGAGACAATCTCAAAAGGTATAGAAAATCAATATAATACCAATAATAATAAAATTATTAGAGACAATCTCAAAGGGCATAGAAAATCAATATAATACCAATAATAATAAAATTATTAGAGACAATCTCAAAAGGGGATAGAAAATCACTATAATACCAATAATAATAAAATTATTAGAGACAATCTCAAAGGGCATAGAAAATCAATATAATACCAATAATAATAAAATTATTAGAGACAATCTCAAAGGGCATAGAAAATCAATATAATACCAATAATAATAAAATAATTAGAGGCAATCTCAAAGGGCATAGAAAATCAATATAATACCAATAATAATAAAATTATTAGAGACAATCTCAAAGGGTATAGAAAATCACTATAATACCAATAGTAATAAAATTATTAGAGACAATCTCAAAGGGGATAGAAAATCAATATAATACCAATAATAATAAAATTATTAGAGACAATCTCAAAGGGTATAGAAAATCAATATAATACCAATAATAATAAAATTATTAGAGACAATCTCAAAGGGTATAGAAAATCAATATAATACCAATAATAATTAAATTATTAGAGACAATCTACAAAGGGGATAGAAAATCAATATAATACCAATAATAATAAATTTATAAGAGAAAATCTCAAAGGGTATAGAAAATCAGTATAATACCAATAATAATAACATTATTAGAGACAATCTCAAAGGGTATAGAAAATCAATATAATACAAATAATAATAAAATTATAAGAGACAATCTCAAAGGGGATAGAAAACCAATATAATACCAATAATAATAAAATTATTAGAGACAATCTCAAAGGGCATAGAAAATCAATATAATACCAATAATAATAAAATTATTAGAGACAATCTCAAAGGGGATAGAAAATCAATATAATACCAATAATAATAAAATTATTAGAGACAATCTCAAAGGGCATAGAAAATCAATATAATACCAATAGTAATAAAATTATTAGAGACAATCTCAAAGGGGATAGAAAATCAATATAATACCAATAATAATAAAATTATAAGAGACAATCTCCAAGGGGATAGAAAATCAATATAATACCAATAATAATAAAATTATTAGAGACAATCTCAAAGGGCATAGAAAATCAATATAATACCAATAATAATAAAATAATTAGAGGCAATCTCAAAGGGCATAGAAAATCAATATAATACCAATAATAATAAAATTATTAGAGACAATCTCAAAGGGTATAGAAAATCACTATAATACCAATAGTAATAAAATTATTAGAGACAATCTCAAAGGGGATAGAAAATCAATATAATACCAATAATAATAAAATTATTAGAGACAATCTCAAAGGGTATAGAAAATCAATATAATACCAATAATAATAAAATTATTAGAGACAATCTCAAAGGGTATAGAAAATCAATATAATACCAATAATAATAAAATTATTAGAGACAATCTACAAAGGGGATAGAAAATCAATATAATACCAATAATAATAAATTTATAAGAGAAAATCTCAAAGGGTATAGAAAATCAGTATAATACCAATAATAATAACATTATTAGAGACAATCTCAAAGGGTATAGAAAATCAATATAATACAAATAATAATAAAATTATAAGAGACAATCTCAAAGGGGATAGAAAACCAATATAATACCAATAATAATAAAATTATTAGAGACAATCTCAAAGGGCATAGAAAATCAATATAATACCAATAATAATAAAATTATTAGAGACAATCTCAAAGGGGATAGAAAATCAATATAATACCAATAATAATAAAATTATTAGAGACAATCTCAAAGGGCATAGAAAATCAATATAATACCAATAGTAATAAAATTATTAGAGACAATCTCAAAGGGGATAGAAAATCAATATAATACCAATAATAATAAAATTATAAGAGACAATCTCCAAGGGGATAGAAAATCAATATAATACCAATAATAATAAAATTATTAGAGACAATCTCAAAGGGCATAGAAAATCAATATAATACCAATAATAATAAAATTATTAGAGACAATCTCAAAGGGTATAGAAAATCAATATAATACCAATAATAATAAAATTATAAGAGACAATCTCAAAGGGCATAGAAAATCAATATAATACCAATAATAATAAAATTATTAGAGACAATCTCAAAGGGGATAGAAAATCAATATAATACCAATAATAATAAAATTATTAGAGACAATCTCAAAGGGAATAGAAAATCAATATAATACCAATAATTATAAAATAATTAAAGACAATCTCAAAGGGTATAGAAAATCAATATAATACCAATAATAATAAAATTATTAGAGACAATCTCAAAATGAATAGAAAATCAATATAATACCAATAATAATAAAATTATTAGAGACAATCTCAAAGGGGATAGAAAATCAATATAATACCAATAATAATAAAATTATTAGAGACAATCTCAAAGGGGATAGAAAATCAATATAATACCAATAATAATAAAATTATTACAGACAATGTACAAGGGGATAGAAAATCAATATAATACCAATAATAATAAAATTATTAGAGACAATCTCAAAGGGCATAGAAAATCAATATAATACCAATAATAATAAAATTATTAGAGACAATCTCAAAGTGTATAGAAAATCAATATAATACCAATAATAATAAAATTATTAGAGACAATCTCAAAGGGGATAGAAAATCAATATAATACCAATAATAATAAAATTATTAGAGACAATCTCAAAGGGGATAGAATATCAATATAATACCAATAATAATAAAATTATTGGAGACAATGTACAAGGGGATAGAAAATCAATATAATACCAATAATAATAAAATTATTAGAGACAATCTCAAAGGGGATAGAAAATCAATATAATACCAATAATAATAAAATTATTAGAGACAATCTCAAAGGGTATAGAAAATCAATATAATACCAATAATAATAAAATTATTAGAGACAATCTACAAGGGTATAGAAAATCAATATAATACCAATGATAATAAAATTATATAAAACAATCTCAAAGGGAATAGAAAATCAATATAGTACCAATAATAATAAAATTATTAGAGACAATCTACGAGGGGATAGAAAATCAATATAATACCAATAATAATAAAATTATTAGAGACAATCTCAAAGGGGATAGAAAATCAATATAATACCAATAATAATAAAATTATTTGAGACAATCTCAAAGGGGAGAGAAAATCAATATTATACCAATAATAATAAAATTATTTGAGACAATCTCAAAGGGCATAGAAAATCAATATAATACCAATAATAATAAAATTATTAGAGACAATCTCAAAGGGTATAGAAAATCAATATAATACCAATAATAATAAAATTATTAGAAACAATCTCAAAGGGGATAGAAAATCAATATAATACCAATAATAATAAAATTATTAGAGACAATCTCAAAGGGCATAGAAAATCAATATAATACCAATAATAATAAAATTATTAGAGACAATCTCAAAGGGGATAGAAAATCAATATAATACCAATAATAATAAAATTATTAGAGACAATCTCAAAAGGTATAGAAAATCAATATAATACCAATAATAATAAAATTATTAGAGACAATCTCAAAGGGGATAGAAAATCAATATAATACCAATAATAATAAAATTATTAGAGACAATCTCAAAGGGGATAGAAAATCAATATAATACCAATAATAATAAAATTATTAGAGACAATCTCAAAAGGTATAGAAAATCAATATAATACCAATAATAATAAAATTATTAGAGACAATCTCAAAAGGTATAGAAAATCAATATAATACCAATAATAATAAAATTATTAGAGACAATCTTAAAGGAAATGAACAAAGGGCAAGGGGAAATAAGAGTTAAGAAAAACACTGAGCCCATACAACATATGGCAATGCTGAAAATAGTTGAAAACTTAAGGAAGACACTTGAATGTTAAAACTAACTCACATAAACTAAAAACACTAACGAATCATATGGAAACTGCTATAAAATCAAGAAAACGGAAACAGCAAAATGTTAAAGTAACTATCCGACCCTCAGAAATAAGGTAATGTCTGTATAGAGAGGCGCCACACTATATACGTGACGGATCAAGGAGACCGAGAAGAAGAAGTGATATTCAGACCTCCACTGAATCATTTTCTGCCAAATTCTAGTGAAAGCCAATAGTCGTTAGCAACGATTAATCAATGATAAACGGCTATTGCGAAAACGCCAATTTATTTGTAATTTGTTATCAAAAGAGGCGATGAAATACGGGTCGGGGGGCTTGTTGTTACTCACGCTTCAAGGAACATAAAGGTAAAGATTGTTGGGGGAGAGAAACCATGAATATGACGTGTGTGAAAACCTAATGATATTTTCCTCGTCTTTATTTTTTTGTTTATTTAATTTATCAATTATTTCATATGCATTTCATCCGATTTAGATCATTAGCTATCAAAATTGGGAATAAATTTTCAAATAGTCAAGCGAATATGAGCTGTTGCCTCTTTCATGCTATCAATTTTATAAACAGACTATTATCAAGTGGAACAATTATGATTGGTAAATAATGAACGTATTCACCTAGTTGGCAAAATAAAAAAATGGATGTTTCACACTTTAGCCAAAAGATTGATTTTATTGTTAAATTAGGCATATATTTTTTTTCTTTTTGTGGTGGGGTTGTTGAATTTAATACAAAATATTAACAATTTAATGTATAACAGATATTATTTTTACTCTAATTCCATCACAGAAGTACACTTCATTTCTGTCATTAAAATGTACATAAACAATTTATATGTTTTTATTAAATTTTCTCTTATATAAAGGGAGTACATAACAATACACACAATTCATTAATATATTGGAATGTAAATGCTTTGTTTTCTTCCCATTTTAGTAAGCAAATAACTACGTAAACAATGACTGTAAAAGCAAGTATAAGTTAATATTACGCCCAGATTTTGAGCGACCGAAAATAAATAATTGTTGTGCGGGGATAAACCATTATTTTTCCTGGAGATTTGTTTTAATGGGGAATCATAATGTTAATTGGTTGTATTATTCAAACAACTGCATGTTATTCTTTCAATAACCTCTGACCTTCTTAATATGCGTCTTGTCGAACCCAGGTATGTGTACGAAATTTGGAACGAAACGTTTATTTAATTCGGAGCGACAAATTGTCCTCCTTTCCTCAGCTATTATTGAGTAGAGGTTTTCATTAATGTTTAATGTATTCTTAGTTATTATCGCCTGTTGTCAGGATTTAAATTTTAATCTTAAAAAAAAGATGCCCCTTGAATTGATTATAATTTAGCACCTTTCCTGCTGCGGTACTGATCACTTTTCACTTCGAAATTCCATACAGATTGTCGAGTTTGACAAACGCACCTGAAGAGTGCATTTTTCATCAGTGTGAGAAAAATATCCAAGTTCAGAATATCCAAGTTCCACTAATACAAATAATACATGTAAACATTAACTTGGTGCAAAAATAATATCGTTTTCTATCAAAACTGATATTGTTTTTGCACCAAACGAATAATTAATATTTTAATGTAGTTTGACAATAAATATTTTATTTAAGTTTATCTAATCTTCAAATGATAGGAATTTTCGAATAATACGAATCTTAAGGATTACTCAGAATTGCTGCATTCATTTGTTGTCAAAAGAGATGAACATTGCAAATTAACAAAATCTACCTATTCAATATCGGTGACAAATCAAAAATTAAAACAAAAACAAAATAAAAAACAAAACTAGTCGTAAGTTTTCGTAAATATTTTTACGAAAGTCAAAAATGTATAAAATAAAATACCATAAGTACATGCGTTCACATATATGCATGCAGTTATGTAAATGTGAGTATATGTGTAGACACACGCTTTCACAAAATGCAATTACATTCATAAATAAAGGTGCAAAACAGAAATAAAATGTGTCAACTAGAAATAAACACGTGGCAAGATATTTCATTGTCGATTATACAAACGGATATACTAGAACGGAAATAATGAATTGCAATTTTGTATATACACAAATACGTATTTAAACAAATATGTCAAGTTATATATGCATATATATATGTATATATATGTATATTACACACACACACACACACACACACATATATATATATATATATATATATATATATATTCATTAATAAATGCAGACAATAGATGAATTGTTATTCTTCATAGAAGAGAAAAAATACTAAAGTGATTCATTGAATATTGATCCTTTATTCATTCGTAAACTATTTTTCCAGTTTTTCTAAATTATTTCTGTGTATTCATAACATGAACATCCAGATTTCTTTCTTTGAAAAATTGAAAAGATTTGAACAGTAAAAACGGGGACACTGGAGCTGTATATATTTGTATGTTCGTATTAATTTTTTTTTTTTTTTTGCTTGTTTTGTTTTCTATATGCTTGTTGGTTTTTACAAGTTTTTTTTTTTTTTCACAGTTTGACGTCTCTGGTGTTGATGTTTGTGATGGTGAGTGTATACAAATTTATATATTTTATATATAAATTTCCCCTTCATATATGTAAAATGTTACAATCGTCCCAAGTTTAGATGAAGGTTCGTTAAATTTTGTCTATACCTTTATTTTCAAACATATGAGTTCATTTTTATGCAATAAACTTTGTAAAGTTTTTGTTACACGTATGAGGAGACGGGGCGGGAGAAAATGTTGCTCCTTTCCTCATGCGTCTGGTCGGTTTTCTTTTCACATATTTTATTTTCTTCATCAGGTTTCGTATTATTTTATCTTCCATTTTAAGTTGGCTATTTTTCTTCTTTATCGGAATTGTCGGTCAAAAGATTCATGGCTAACAGAAAAAAATAACAACCAGAATACCTTATAAACAAGAGGACACGGGATTACTGCAGACGATGTAGATGAACGATTTTGCGCTTAGAAATGATCATGATTTCACTTTCTGTTTTCAAAAAAAAAAAAGAAAAAATGTGTGCACACCGTAAAATTTTTTTTTAATCTTTCTCATTTGCATGAAGTAATTTATATACTTGCAACATTTTTTCTTTTTATGTGTCTATTGAAGTTTTTTTTAAGGTTGATGTTTTAATTCAGATGGCGAGAGTTTTTTTGAAAATTTCAGTTTGAAAAAAAAACATATTTGAAATACTTTTGCGTTTTTCTGATATCTTATGTATTTCGATTCTTGTCCATTTCATGTATTTTCCCCATGTTTTGTGAATAAAACTGAAGTTGATATCAATCTTTTTAAAATGTTGTTTTTGTGTAAAAATGCTTTGCTTCATGCATTCCTATGTTTCATTTCAGTTCTCTCGCTCTTTTTTTACTTGTCTCTTTTATTCAACTGTTTCTATAAATTGGCTAAATCCGCCGCGCTTGCTGGGCAAACAAAACGCCTTGGTACATAATCCCGTTTATTTCCATACTGACGACGAGGGAATTGTCGATTTCGGAGCGGCCATCATCTGCAAAAGAATAGATTCAAAATTAAGTATTATTACGAAAATAATAGACAGCATCATTCATGTTTTAATAACTTGTGTTAAAATTAAACAGGCGGTAATAAATGTAATGCTATTCGAAAGAAATAAACCACAAAAATAAAGCATTTAAAAAAATCATAGAAGGAATAATGCAGTAATAACAGCTGATTCCAAAAACAATGAATCTAATGTTAGGGTGAAATGTGAAAAACATTTCGATTATAATTAAACACGTTTTCTATACCGGAATATGTTTCTCGGCTAATATTTAAAAAACGCATGAATTTGTCATGAAGGATTATTGACATTTTGGCAAGGTAATCAGAGATGGGTAGTATAGTATACTAATACCGCTAATACTAGTATTACTAATAATGCTAATACTAGTATTACTAACAATGCTAATACTAGTATTACTAATAATGCTAATACTAGTATTACTAATAATGCTAATACTAGTATTACTAATAATGCTTATACTAGTATTACTCCTATTTTACAAGCATGTAGTTCTGGTATAGCAATATAGTTATATTATGATGCTACATCTATTGCTACTGCTACTACGACTACTACTACTAATAATAATAAGTTAAAACCTAACTGTGAAAATGACAAAGTAAGTTGACAAAACTATATATCAGCATCATATGAAAACGTATGTCAAAAATTACAGATGATTTCTAAAATATTGCTTTCTGAATTTAATAAATCGTGGTATAAATAATAAAAGATTATCTTAGAATAGGTAAAAATCGAAAAGCATAATTGTAAAATTGAAACAAAATAAAACGATGTAAATGCAGATTATCTAAACTGAAGGAAGTAAACAAGAAAATTAAAGAGAGGAAAATAAGAAACAAGAATAAAAAAATTAGAAATAAAAATCGATGGCAGCTTCTGAAATCTAATCACATTTTTGGAGTTATAATGACTGCCATGTTGAATTAAAATGTCTACCCTAAAAAAGCTCTTTTCCCATCTAATTCCTCCAGAGAAAATCTTCAAATATTTATGATTGAAAATTTTCGATTATTTTTCTAAAGTGTTTTTATTTTTCAGTCATTTTTGTGTTACTCGTGTTGATGTTTTTTTTTGTGTCATTTTTGTGTTACTCTGTTGATGTTTTTAAACCTTTTGGAAATGAAAAATTAAAATATAAAGGATGAAGATGCAAATAAACCGAAGTGGATATATATATATATATATATATATATATATATATATATATATATATATATATATATATATATATATATATGCTAGCAGGTTACCCGGCATTGTTCAGGCGTAAAATACGCTTAAATATGGTATTTTGATCAATGGAGATTTCATATTTATCAGACTCAATATATAGTAATGATTTAAAAAGTAAAAAATATACGCATGCGCCACCACCGAAAATTGAAACCAAATCTTAAGCTTACAATTTAGTTTTTTCTTTGACGTTAATGTCTGCGTTATGAAGACATGTTTGCTGCAAGGCTAAAAATTAAAATATGAACCAATAGCTATTACGTTATGCATGCATAGTTGAATTGCCGTTGTTCGACCTTGACTTGGTAAATTTAATTTTTTTTTAATTTTCCCACTTTTGTATCGATTTTCCTCGGCTAAAACCCAAATATAAAGTTTCTCATGGGTTCAAATACCCTATGTCTGTAGACCAAAAACTAACAAAGGAGTTCGGTATACAAACATTTTAAACAAATATATATACGCATACATAAATATATGTAGAAAGAGGTTTGGGCTTAGTGAAACCTTCTTATGTAAATATTACGCAACTATAAATGATGTAGAATATCTGCATTAATATAATTACACGTAATAGTTAACTAAAGATAAAAGAACTATAAAAACGAGGAAAAGATAATAGGAAATTGATTACTATAAATGTTTTAAAGATTATGCAAATTAGCTAGATCTTTTGCAGATGAATGCAATTCCACGACCAATATATTACAAAGTTGTATTTCCGTTTTAAATAAATAGAAAAAAGTTTTTTTTTTAAATGAACATCAATGCACACAAATAAAATTCATAAGTATATATATATATATATATATATATATATATATATATATATATATATATATATATATATATATATATATATATATGAATGACGGGATGATTTTAATGTAGGTGAGACAAAATTAGAAAATATAAAAATTTAGTCTGTGAAAGAACGAAAATAGAATAAGAATTATATTGCTGTTTCGTGGCCAGCAGAAAATTATCTCAGGAAATCGTTACCTAAATAAATGAAACCTTTCTATTTGATTGTTTATTAAAATTGAAAAATACCAGTTGGCTCAACTGTGTATAAAAGTAGCTACGGAGGACAAAAATAGGGGAGCCTCAGGTGATCGACAATAAATCTTAATCCAACAAAGGAGTGAAGGTATTGCCTAAGTGGATGCAATTCCGAGGGGCGAAATGAACCAGAGTTTATCCTGATTGTGTGATTCTACAACTACTTGTCGGATTTATTAATGATGACAAATCTTCATGCAGGTTAGCGTCGTAATTTTGACTAATTAAAATAATAACTTACATTTACGACTAAAAATTCAATTGTTTTTTTTTGTTTTGATTCATAGAGATGAATAATTTAACTAAACAGAATTAGATTGTGCAATTTGTGGAAAATCCTCAACTTTTATTATATTGTGAATTGGAACAGATTGTAGTGGATATAATATTCTTTCATTCCATGAAGTAATCATAACGAACGTTTAAGAAGATGAAGAATTTGAGTGAGTGTTCGTTTTGTACTGAGGAGTTATTGTTAATGTGAAGTTAGGGTGAATGTGTTCGTTTTGCATACCGAGGAGTTATTGTTAATGTGAAGTTGGAGTGAATGTGTTCGTTTTGTACCGAGGAGTTATTGTTAATATGAAGTTGGGGTGAATGTGTTCGTTTTGTATACCGAGGGGTTATTGTTAATGTGAAGTTGGGGTGAATGTATTCGTTTTATACCGAGGGGTTATTGTTAATGTGAAGTTGGGGTGAATGTGTTCGTTTTGTATACCGAGGGGTTATTGTTAATGTGAAGTTGGGGTGAATGTGTTCGCTAAGTAATTGTCAATAATTCGTTTATATTAAAACAAAGAATAATTGTAGTTGAAGAATATTTTATTAACGGAGAGCGTTTTTTTCTGAATGGACTAATATAAGACGCCATTTTTGTTTAACTTTTGACAGTAATATTAAAATATTTCAATAATAAGATTGAAGTCAACCAATAAAACGACACTGAAATAAGTTTCAAACTGAAGGAAGCGATTTGTATTTCATAAGGGAAGTTGTGTTTAGTATAAGATAATGACACGGAATAAGAAATTGAAACAATGACGGACTAAGCTGAAAATATTTGCATTGAAGTAAAAGTCCCGGTGGTTGATAAGAAGTGGAGTTGATTTTTCTTAATAAGTAAACGTTACACCCCATTCTCTAAACATGATTGTTTTATGAGAATCTGGTATATCGGAATAAATCTAGTAAATTATGAAATCGAATGAAAGTAATTTTATTTTCGAGAACATGCATTAGTTATTGACAGGAAGTGTGATTACACTGAAATTATGTGTAGGGTGTTTGTTTATAGTGATATGGCGACAGAACGTAGAAGGGAAAATATAGTTCATTTTGTTGATATTTAGATAATATACGAAAGCAACTGACAAAGCTCTATCATACATGCATAACTTCGATTTATTCATAAGATTTGTATTTAATATTCGATAACTCTGTTCGATGATTTACAATACTGAAATTGAAACAAATGGATTTTGAATATTTGTTAAAGTTGGTTTAAATCTATTTTTAACACATCCAATAATGGAATCGTTATAAATGTCAGTATGACAATTTTAATCATTTCAGCAATACTCTTAATTTAATTGTAATACCACTATAAATCATCCCGTATGGAATGTGTGCGTTCGTGAGAGGAATAAGTCAGATAAGACGTTTGCCTGTTATTCCAAGCTTGTGTTATAATAAAATCACTCACTCCTACTTGTAATTTTGATGTGAGCACTTGGCATGCCTGCGTGCACCAAGATGCGTTCTTCGTCCGACATGGCTAACCGCTTTCGTGGTGGGCTCTCTTCGACGGCAGCCCGCGATGCGGCTTCCATTTTACGTGTGGCTTCCTCCATCGCCCGGGAAGCAGCCTCCATGGCTAATGCATCGCGCTCCGACAAACTGCGGGACTGGATCGGCGTCGACGGTAAACTGTCGTCATCTAAAATGAAAAGAAAGGCAAATTTAAACAATCTTCTAACAAACATTGATCCGTGCATGTATATATTATATGCAAAGTGAAATTTTACGTAATGTATAAAGTGAGATTGTAGGTAATAATCTATTTGTTTCTCTTTATGATTGTTTGTTTTTTCTCTCTGTCTCTCTCTCTTTCTCTCTCATATATATATATATATATATATATATATATATATATATATATATATGGCTAATGCATATATATATAAAATATAACATATGTGTAATACATATTATAATATATATATAAATATATATATATATATATTTAATAGTACAGTAGTTCAGAAAAGCATTGGTACCGTCGGTTTGAAGCCCAACATAAAGGGGAGCAGTTAATGGTAATACGTAAATGATTTTAGGCTCTCGTCAGCCATGTTGTTTCTGTCTGAGGAAAACCCTCAAACAGAAACAACATGGCTGACATCATTTACGTTTTACCATTAACTGGTCCCCTTTATGTTGGGCTTGAAACCGACGGTATCAATGTTTATCTGAACTTCTGTACTATTAAATAAATAAATATTAAGCTCTTATATCCAAAAAGTTTTTCTTTGTAATCGAGCACTTTGTTGGAATTCTTTCCCCAAAAGCAGTAAACAAATATATATATATATATATATATATATATATATATATATATATAGAGAGAGAGAGAGAGAGAGAGAGATAGATAGATAGATAGATAGATATGTTCTAAATGAATAAATGACAAAGTGATTTTTACTTATCCTAACAATGTAAGCCGTTTTAATGTTAAAACGGCTTACATTGTTTACTTCTTTTATGAATCATAAGTTTTTGTAATATTCTATATATTTTTAAAGAGACCCCCATCTCAAAATTGCACAGTCATGTTTCTGAACAGCTTTTAATAAATTAGTATAGTATAATATATATTTACGATTTTCGTTGTCATATTTTCTCATATATTTGCAATAGTTTCGTCGATAGTTAATCGTTTGATGTCGCTCATATCCTGAGAACATTTATTACACTTTGATCTTAGCCAAAAGATTTAGGAAGTAAGCATTTTTAAATGAATGGCAGAAAATTGCCTCGTTTTACAATAGTGGTATGTACATGTTTACGTTTCGGCTCGCATTTAACTGTTTGGCATGTATACTTTTGATTACTAGTGTAAACTAGTGTTTCTGACGTACTTGAATCTGATGTAAAGATGACTTCGTGATTTATTTTTAAATTCATGTTCATTCCTGCACAGCTTGCCATAAATAATCACGTTGGGCGTGAGAGGACCGTCTTTACTTTTCTCTGCATTTAGATAAATGTTAGATTTTCTGCTCGACATGAGTGTTTATTCATAAATAAACGTCACAGTTATTAGTTGATTAGATTTAGGTACATCAACGCACACTCATAAGCAACATTGATCAAATTTTCGCGCGAAAAATCATCACCGTATATAAATAAGTAGTACGGTAAGGCAGAAGATTATATTGATCGAAAGTTAATATACATTTCAATAAATATTAACGTGGATGATATACTGAAGCAAACCAATCTAAATAATGGTAACAGTTTTTCTGTCAACTTTGTAGTCATGCTTTAAAAGCGCTACGAGTTGCTTGATACATGTACATGAAGCCGAAGAGAATCTGGTGTATCACATAGGCAGCAGCACCAAGTCGGCACAATTATCAAGAGAGGCTCTGTTGAAAAATGACCATACGCTATAATGACCATACGAGCAGCCTACAAAAATAGAATGTTTTCAACATAATCGAATTTTCTTAGGATTTATTTGCTGGAAAGAAAAGGTTTATTGCTGACGAGATAAATCTAGACAGACTGACAAAAGAAAAGAAAAAATAACCGAATGGATTTATGCCAACAATTATAAGAATTCATAGACTACTGAGGGAATAACTTATATGCAGCTTTGCCTTTTCTGCTAGTTTTTTGTTTTGTTTTATTTTTTATAGCTGTTATAAATGCTATGCAGTTTGTGTTGATAAACTGTGAATATATAAAAATAATTCAGTTTTCTAGATAATTATAATTATTTATAATGTATATTTCTGTGCGTTTTTGCCTTTCGGATATTTTAAGTGTACTCAAGGAGACTATTCAAGATTTGATAAACTCTAATTATTAATAAATGGAAAAACACACATCAACGCAATACGTACGAATCAAACCTATATTGGCTTATTTCATTTTATTCTCCATATCAATATTAATCGATTCGAACTAAATATATGCGTATGTTTATGTATGTATCTTTATTATTGTGCCTATGCAGATAAAGAATTAGGCATATATGCATGTATATATGGTGTGTTTATTGAAATTAGACACATAATTAATTAGCACTGTTGATACTGAAATTCAGATTTTAACTGCTTAAAAGACCAAAAACAAGTGAACATTTTTTGTTGTTTTAATAAATAAATATATTAATTAAAATAAGCAGTGGAGTGTCTATTATTGAACACATATGCATGACCAGCGCTCACAATGTATCAGAGACATTAAACCTTAAAACTATGTTTCAACAATACTTGAGGACGTCCCTAACATTAGTACATACAGCATGGCGCTTAAAAAAGAAAGCTTACTACGAATCGAAAATCTGTGTTTTTATTAAATATATTTATTTAAAAGATGTACTTGTTTTAGGTCATTTAAATCATAAGTTATTGGATATATATATATATATATATATATATATATATATATATACGTGTGTGTGTGTGTGTGTGTGTGTGTGTGTGTGTGGTTAGAGAAGGCATAGCTCTTGTTTGTGTAGGTTCATGCACTACAAACTTTTGTTGTGTGTCTCCATACCTTAGCATAATACAAAAATACGCAAGCTGTTATGCACTAAGCTATTCTACCAACAATTAAATTGATTTTCGGTTATTTTATTTTAGGAGAAAACAATAACAAGAAAACAAAGTAAAACAAGAAAAAAAGTTTCATGCGGACTTCAAATCAAATCGAACGAAATTGAATTGAGAACTAAATAAAATCTCTTCGGCTAATGTGGTTGCTGCATAATTCATGATGAAAACAAAATATGCTTTGTCAGAATAAAGGATGAAAGCAACAAAAATGACTGATTTAAAGCGGGAATACAAATAAAATAAAATAAGTTTTAATAAAGATGTCTTGAATTATTTATCATCGACGTATCATGCGAAAACAATATTTGTGGAGAATAAATCTCCAAAGCGGATGCAGAGGAATATTTTATTGCGAAATAAGTTAATAAAATAGTTTAAAGCATCTTTTAATAAACTCTTTACTTATTCATAATGCAGTTTTATCTAAGTCACATCATTGCTTACACACACACACACACACACACGTATATATATATATATATATATATATATATATATATATATATACCGATCTGTATTCATAACAATCATCTCATATAGAGGAACACTTATTTTCGGGGTTTTGATGGCATAGCACTATCAAGTGTATATTACGCCGTAAAAATGACATGGAATTATTTTCTTATTTTCTTTCTTAATCTCCGCTTGGTTTCATTTTCCCTTTTTCCTCGATGATAACTTGAAAAAAATTACACTACAATATATTGAGTAAAATGATTGATAATTTATAATTAAAATTAAAAATCGGTTTAATATATATATATATATATATATATATATATATATATATATATATATTACTGGTTATTAAGGATGTGGCAACAGAATATTCTTTTCATTATTTTGACTCTTGAGTATATATCCGTTAATATCTTATATGTTTTTATATAGATTGATGCGGTTCTCGATTGATTAAGTGTGTCTAACTGTGTCGGATATATACCCGAGAGCCAAAACAATGATAATAATATTTTGTTGCCACAGCCCTACTCATTATTGATATAAATATATAAATACTCATTATTGATATAAATTTGTAAATAATAGTCGTATTGTATAATGTGTACTGATGCGGCTATTAGCTCGACAAGCCCCGAACCACCTTATCAGGAAGCTTCTGCATCACTGTCACTAATACCTTCCTGAAAAATATGAGTCCATACATCCTAGTTATGGATGTAATAATAGGATAGCCTAAATTCTCAAACTCTGGCTGCTCAAATTACTCAGAAGAAGGAAAACTCCAAAATAGCATCAATTTTCCTCAACATCATGAACTTATCCTTGCCACTGGACTCCAAGAGTACTAGTTAACAAAAGCGTTTTGACCATTGAGCAACCTGTGTTTTACTACAGACTTTCAGCAGAAGACGCGTTAGAGAATGTAGCCATTGCATCTCGCCATGGAGAAATATATATATATATATATATATATATATATATATATATATATATATATATATATATATATATATATATAGCCAGTAGAGTTTAGTTTCCTAGAAGTACATCCAATAAAACAACATGTGTCTACCAAAATAGTGCTCAATGAGTAAACAGAGCAGGTATATTAATTTTATTTATACAAACATTAATGGCTACATATGTGCATACATGTTTCTGTAATCACCCACGTTGGGGGGTTACGTCTTCAGACTTTCGACGGTAATTCTTGGCCTGAAGACGTAATCCCCCAACGTGGGTGATTACAGAAACATGTATGCACATATGTAGCTATTAATGTTTGTATAAATAAAATTAATATATATATATATATATATATATATATATATATATATATATATATATATATATATATATATATATACATAGGTGTGTGTCGGACTACGTTAAAAAGAAACCAATAAGGTGGTTGTTCATGATAATGCTGGAGCATAAATTTATACAAATTGTTTATTTGCAAACTATACGGTTCCCCAGAGATGTGCCATGTCTTTATTGCTACTGGATAATCTCGACCTTTCCGAATTGAATTTAAATATAATATCATCAGATAATATTTTATTAAAACAAATATTATTACGTCTTATCGATTTTCAGAAGATAGTTTCAAAACCTTGCATTTTATCATAAAATGATGCATTAAAATAAGCTTTCAGCATAAAAATACACTTCTTATATTATATGATGCAAGGGCTGTGTTAGCGCGTATAAAATAAAACAGCAAGTAGAACATTACTACTTCACAAGGATTTAAATGGTTTGCAATGGCCTGATCTAAACAATAAAGACCTACTCTTTTTAATTGAACCATAGACGGCTCTGAAAGCTTAAGTTTTGAAATAAATATATTGTGCCCACACACACACACATACATATATATATATATGTATATATGTATATATCTATAATATAAAGCTGAACGTCTGTGTGTGTGTGTGGTCACGAATAGGCTCCTATATGGTTGACTATTATAGAAAACTGATCACGTATAATGATAGACGATGTATCAAGAAACAGGAATGGGTATGTTTGATCTGGCATAATGATGATTCATTAAAATTGTGGGGTCTGCATACGCGCCTAGTCCACAAAGTATGGAAATAAAAAAATTAAAAATTAAAAAAATGTTTACAAGTGTTTTTGATATAGATGTACATAATAATACTTTCATAAGTATGTTTTAACTAAAATAGGGACGGTATAATAAAATTGTGGGGTCTGGGTTCGCGCCTGGCCTCCATAGAATTGAAATAGGCGGCACAAATTTTAATAAAGACTTGTCATATCTATCTGTGTAAGTATACTGTGATAATTATATTTCAGTTTGAAGAAATATGGTATAATAAAATTATGGGGTGTTCGTTCGCGCCTGACCTCCATAGAATGGTTTACCTATTTTATTTTTAGTTTCATCATATTTTGCTTTGGTTTTGATACCCCCGAATTCGAAGCTATCTCTTTACAATCCTTCCTTTTCATAACCTAATATACTTTCATAAATCAGAGTCCATTTTCTGTGGGTTGTTTTTTAACCCAGTCAACGACGGGTACTTTTGCTAGTATATATATATATATATATATATATATATATATATATATATATATATATATATATATATATATAAAGGAACAGATCGAGTTATGTGTTCATCAATGTTTGGTCTTTACTTCGAGACTTCCTCGAAATAAAGACGAAATGTTGATGAATGCATTACTCGGTTTGATCCTTTTTTCTTTATTTCATCCGAATAGTACTTCCATTATTCTCACCATATATATATATTATACACTAGATTTTTTCAATTAAAGCAATTATCTTTATGATCATACATTTCAAACTCTTATCGATCTATGGACGCTAATTTCGGGCACAATTATTCCGGAAAACAACTGGTATATTTAATTATAATTAATTGATTTTATGTCTTCCCATCTCTGGTAACAAATCGCCAAACGGTTATAGATATTTCAAATAGAAATCTTGTTCTAAAGGAAGTGTTATTGGCATGCATTTATTTTATATGCATCAAATACACGAACGGAAATAAATAACCTTTTGAAGAAAGAATTAGAAAATAAATCAAAGTTGGAAAACAGGAATAAAAACTAAACATTCTGATAGAAGAGCTAATGAGAGATATAAGAAAATTATTGAAAGAAAGAGCAAGAAAACAGGAAGCGTTGCCGTTGGCGTCGATGACAATATGAAATATTGCCTATTTCTAATTTAATGGCCGTTCGCCAGAGAAAGACGATCAAAATACAATAATGAGATTTGCAGACATTTAAAACATCATTTCTCATCGGAGTTAAAGTGATGGATAGTTTTCATTTGAACGTGGTCCGATTTTTCATTTATCCCACTCTCTCATCACTCTTTCCCTATCTCTTTCTTTTTCTCTCGTGTATTTTTATTTTATTTGTTCTTTTTCCCTTTTTCCCTCTCCATTTCTCTTTCGTATTCGTATTTTAAGCTCTATCCTTTGTCATTTCAATCACCTCTTTTTCTTTTTACCTCTCTCTCCTGCTTTTCAAGTTCATTATTTTATTCATTAATAATGTTTCATTTCACATGATTCGGATCTATTGCATCAATTTATGACACTGATATTATTAGGAAATTTTGTATTCTTTACCTTAATCTAAAAGTAAAATACCAACTTATGTTCAATCAACCGCATGCAATGAATTCTCGTTTTGCGCTTCAGAATTATTAATCTAAAAATTTGTTAGACATTGTTCTTTGATTTAATTCTGGGTTTATGTTTCCTCTCGTGTCTTTCTCTCTTTCTTCTCACTTTTATTTCTTTATTGATTCTAAAACTTCCTCGGTGTGGAAATCAGTTCCCTTGTAATAAAATAGTAAAACACGTTTGGATACTACTGTGTATCCGGACATCATTATATATTCTGTGTTATTTTACTTAACAAAATAAAGACACGTTATTGAACACCCAAATGACTTATTATCATTCTCTTTCTCTCCCCCTCTCCCTATTTCTGTTTCTTTCTCCAGTTGTCTATCTCTCTGGCGTTCTCTCTCTCTCTCTCTCTCTCTCTCTCTCTTTCTCTCTCTCTTTCTCTCTCTCTCTAAATATATATGTGTGTGTGTGTGTGTGTAAGAAAATCGAGCTTAGGCATTTGGACGATGATAAAACATCGTTAATTTACTACCCGCACAGCAATATCCGTATAGCGTAATGGTTAGAATCCTTGACTGCCGTTTTGGCGGTCGGGTTTCGATCTTGGCTTGAGGTAGCTGCCTGTCTAGTTGCACTAATGAGCTATGATACTTCAAAACAGTACTTTATGTGGATAACTGTATATATATATATATATATATATATGACAATACCGACGAGAAAGAATGAACGTGTGTGTTATTAAACGACTTTCTGATATACTTTAATGGCACCCAACGCATATTATCTAGTTGTGGGATTGATAAAGGTTTGTAAAAATCTAATTATCATCATCATTTTAATCAACCCATCTCTCAGTTGTTTATATATTTTTACGCGATGTAATCTTCTATTCTAGATAGATTTTAGTTGTTATAATATTAATTATCTTAGCAGAATAAACACATCTCTCAAACATACATGTAGATTATCAATGTTTGATGAATGAAAAAGTATACACTTTTTTCCAGAGAAGACACTACTCGTTTTGTAATATTTGAAAAGGGAAGTAAGCGGGTTATAAGAGTTTGATTCCATGAAGATGTATTGTACTGTTGTTTTTCTGATATATATAAGCGACGGGTTGAAAATGATATTTATTTCGCCGATAACTACTTTTGCATAATGTATTGAATAACGCCCATTCATATTATGATGATGGTTTTGTTTTTTCGGAATGTTATGTTTAATAGAAATATTTTCTCAAAAACTAACACTCATTTTCAAGAGTTTGCAAATTAGTATATGCAGAAATAGTTAGGTAGATATACTGACACGTACCCGAATCCGGTTTGAGGCATATTCTCCTGGAACCCCACCAGATGTAATCTGCTGGTGCCACACCTAGAAAGGAAATAAATGGAAATTTGCGAAAAATCAACAAATAGTCACTTAATACATTAAACTCAAAAATTCCTAATTTCAAATGAATCCATTTCCTTATTTTCGTATTCAGTGATTTTCACTGCGTTAAATACGAACATCATGTGATAGTAGTTTATTAAAAAAATATTATTATATCTTATCGATTTTTAGAAATCAGTTTCAAAACCTTGCATTTTATAGTTAAATAATATATTAAAATGTTATTTGCTAATGATCAAATATTTGAAGAATATTTATAACTGTTCCATATGTTATGCAATCTAAATGTGATCGTTAGCATTGAGAAATATTAAATGTGATCGTTAGCATTGTAGAAATATTAAATGTGATCGTTAGCATTGTAGAAATATTAGATGTGATCGTTAGCATTGTAGAAATATTAGATGTGATCGTTAGCATTGTAGAAATATTAGATGTGATCGTTAGCATTGTAGAAATATTAAATGTGATCGTTAGCATTGTAGAAATATTAAATGTGATCGTTAGCATTGTACAAATATTAAATGTGATCGTTAGCATTGTAGAAATATTAGATGTGATCGTTAGCATTGTAGAAATATTAAATGTGATCGTTAGCATTGTAGAAATATTAAATGTGATCGTTAGCATTGTAGAAATATTAGATGTGATCGTTAGCATTGTAGAAATATTAAATGTGATCGTTAGCATTGTAGAAATATTAAATGTGATCGTTAGCATTGTACAAATATTAAATGTGATCGTTAGCATTGTAGAAATATTAGATGTGATCGTTAGCATTGTAGAAATATTAAATGTGATCGTTAGCATTGTAGAAATATTAAATGTGATCGTTAGCATTGTAGAAATATTAGATGTGATCGTTAGCATTGTAGAAATATTAGATGTGATCGTTAGCATTGTAGAAATATTAGATGTGATCGTTAGCATTGTAGAAATATTAAAAACATTGAACTATATTTAGAATTCATGTTATTCGATGGAAGAGAAATTGGTTCGATCAGTCAAAAATGTCAAAATTTACTAGCGGATATTTCTTTTGACCATTAATACCACTAGTTTTAAAAAGAACAAATCTGAATGACATTTCAAAGCAAGTAAATCACAGATCGAAAAAGTGATGGATAAATTTATGTACTTGATTTATGGTTCACGATCATTTTTTCGTGTCAAAAACTAAAATAAGTAACATTAAAATAATGCAAAACAAGTGAGAATCATTTAGATAAGGAATTCATAAATTAACATTGCTGAACAAATACAATGAAAGATAAGGCGGAAAAAACAATCTATATTATTATTTAGCTATGTATCCTTCTCTCTCTCTCACTCTCTTTATATATATATATATATATATATATATATATATATATATATGAAGGTGTTAGCGTTAGTTATGTCTAAGCGCGAAAACGACAGACCAGAAATGAATCAGATTGTTAAAGAACGATTGAAGTATTGCTACTTATACTAGAAAACTTACTACTACAAGGGAATATAAAATTCCCATAATCTTTGCCCTCAAACAAATAATCACATACACACACTCATCTATATATATATATATATATATATATATATATATATATATATATAGATGAAGGATAGACTTCTGATCAGAAGGCTTCGGCTTATACTTATTTATAGAATAGGCTTCACATAACTTCAAAACGATTACAATACCATGTGGTAAACATAAAAATGCATTATTATCACGAGAATTGTCCAATTAATCATCATTTATTTAACCATATATTTTCTAATAATACTCTTAATTAAATGTAAATTAAATGTAACGCCGCTGTATTTTAAATGATATTTTCACACTTAATAATAATAATGGCCGACTGGATTTAAAGGGATGGCCGAGAACATTCAACGAATTTCAATAATGAAAACTGCCGAAATATTAAGGAATAAAACGAATACCTAGCAACAAGCACGTTATAATCAAGTAAACACGAGGTTAATCTAAATGTTTCTGCTCGGCTGTATGTTGCTTGCTTGTTTTTCCGTTCTGCACAGAATAGACCAAAAAGGAATGATTTGATTTTGCGTGTGGAAATCTGGAGCAAATGAATCTTCCTTAATGCGCTAACAAAAGTCTTTATACGAAACGTGATTTAAGTCATTTTAAATCCTTACACAATTATATAAATAAGTATGTGTGTGTGTGTGTGTGTGTGTGTGTGTGTGTGTGTGTGTGTGTGTGTGTGCAGGTGAGTTAGTAAAGTACACACTAAATCCATTTCTGTATTTAACATTTTACTTTTAAGTCAAAATGGTAAAAGATCTCACTTAAGTTTGATTTTTTTACAATTATATAGTGAAATGAATTGACTATATTAATTATATAGTTAAATGAATTGACTATATTAATTATATAGTGAAATGAATTGACTATATTAATTATATAGTGAAATGAATTGACTATATTAATTATATAGTGAAATGAATTGACTATATTAATTATATAGTTAAATGAATTGACTATATTAATTATATAGTTAAATGAATTGACTCGGGTCTATTTTCATTTTCATTTCCGGTGATTCTTTTATAAAATTAAAAAAAAAAACCTAACTACCGAAATAAATCCTTAGGTAACCGTATACTTTTGGGGTCTTCGACAGTTCTTCAGTCTGTGATTCTATTACACGTTTGAAAAGATAATAATCTTACTGCAATTTATAAATATATTGGTAGATGGTGCTTATTTTAAAGAAGTAGTAGTTGCTTCACACTTAATAAAAAATCGATTCTTTCTTACCTGGTGAATTAGCTCCTAATTTTCCATTTAGAAGATTTCCATTGAGGTGATGATGTGGATTGGGTAATAATGTGGGGCCTGGGGATAAGTCATACCCGTAACTCGGTCTCCGGCCTTCTCGGCGGTTTCCGTCGATCGCCGCCTGTAATTCCTGTGGGGAGCTCAACTTTAATTTTTCGCACTCGTATGGATAAAGATACTTCATGTACCTGAAATACAAATCAAACGATAATGAAACACGGCAACACATTTAAAAGCTTAGCAGTTTATTCACGTTAATTAATCTTCGAAGTAGTAATTCAAAGTAAACAGAAATTAGATAAATTTGCATAACTTTTGATACTTCTTCGCATTAAAGAGATGTTATATAAATGTATGCTTCTAATCGCGTTGAATAATTGCGCAAATTAAAATGATTAATAAAAAATAAACCCGAAACAATGGTCACTTCGACAGATTAGTAGTCCAACAAATCACCGTGAATACAAGTGGGATAATAAGATCCGGCTTCCTGAAAAGCCTCCACCTCTTTGGTCTATTAATGGCGCGCCACGCCTGAGATCATCGTGAATTGATTTGGCTCTAGGAGCGCATTCCCATAACTTTGAGCCTGCATTCCGCCCGCTACGCCAACAAAACATTCAATGAAACTTTCTGATGTTCCGCGGTTTAAAAGATGGTCGTGAACTTATATATTTAAATCATGTTTTTACAAATTTGGAATTATGTATTTATGCAATAAATAACCCCTATTATTTTAATAAAACATATTACCAATATAATTTTAGATTTGGCAATTATACGAAAATGTTTTATTCTTTGTTTTTAAAGAATTGATTTATTTTTTTATATTTGTCTTTGTCTCGTTTTTTTTTTATTATTTCATGTTTATTAATATATCATAATTTATATTATTTCATCAACTTGTTAGTATTAATCATAGTGTCCGTTTTTATGTCACAGTGAATATCTAAAATATTGTAACACTCTGCCAACTTAAAAGAATAGACCAAACATAATCAGCCGAATGTTAACAGCGTTAAACGTTATATCAAACTTAAGATAATAAATAGCAGGGCTATCGAAAAACACTTTTCACTTTTGTTGAAAGTATTTTCATATAAAGCACCACTACCGTGATTTTAGTGTGTAACAACCTTGATAAAGTCTTTACATCAATGCATTATTTTTTTCTTTCAAATTACATAACGAGCTGGTTGTTGTCTGCTGGGCATGGTTTATAGTCCTTTATTAAGAATATGATTATGGTCCAATCAAAATAACAACAAAAATAAATTTTCATAGATTCATTAAATAAGTGCGGGTATTAATATTTACTGGATACTAATTTAGTTCCATCTCGACGGTTACGGCTTTAACCTTCTCACCAAATAAACCAGATAGGGTGGATTAGAAAAGGGGAAAAATGTGCATTATTTAAATGCATATTAAGCTCAATAGCTATGAAAGAGTTAAGTAGTTTCGCTGTAAATGATAGTCTTCTAGAGATTGGTGTAAATATCTGCCCTCGTGAAACACAAGTTTGCAAGTTTTGCTATAATCGAGGCAATAAAAACTGCGAACATACAAAACAGTTCGCATATTTCGTGGGAGATTTGCGATTTTATAAAGTTTGGGGGCGCAAATATTTCGAGCTGACAATTTAAAGGCCCAGTCAACTGGCGTCAGACAGGAATTTTATATCAGGCAATGAAATTCTAGACAGCTTTGTTTTTATTAATACCCTCTGTCTCTCTCTTTCTCTCTTTCGTTTTCTTTGTATTTTCTAGTTTTCTGGCGCTCTACACATAAAGGTCATATTTAACTAATAAATATATACGCACACGCGCATATATATATATATATATATATATATATTTATATAATTATATATATATATAATTATATAAATGTAACCTTTATAGGTTGGAAGAATAAATACAATTGTGCATATCTATTATCAATATATATATATATATATATATATATATATATATATATATATATATATATATATAGCATAAAATAAATATGTGATAATTTATCGTCGTAATATTTTTCTGTCTCATGTTTTCCCTTATTTTCCTCTTGATAGCTCTCAGCAGATACACTCACGCGTTTTTTATATTTACCCACACACACACACACACACACACACACACATATATATATATATATGTGTGTGTGTGTGTATACGTTTATATAATGCATTTAAATAGATATATGCCTGCCATGTACGCATATATTTTGTCTATCTACACACACAAAAACTTGTACACATATGAATATGCAAACATACAAATATATTTATACGTATATCTATGTATATGTTCACATTTTATTTATTTCTATACACGCGAGCACATACACCTAGATACATTTACATTTTTATATATGTACGTTTTTGCATATGCTTGCTTTTGTGGTACTATGTGTGTGTGTGTGTGTGTGTGTGTGTGTGTGTGTGTGTGTGTGTGTGTGTGCGTGTACATAATTGTTTACTCTGCTTTCTTTTATCAATCGGCTTATCTGTATCGTACTGAATGACCAGCCTACTGATTTCTTGTTTTTTGGTTTCAACCTTTCTTCTCTGAACGACACACGACATAATTGATATTTACGTGCAAACTTTGTAGCTCATTTATCATTTTACACAACTCATCCAGACCGATGCCAGCTATGATATTTAGCCTCCAGTTACCTGCAAATATCCTTTTAAGTTCCACACGAATATAAGAAGAGATTTAAAATATATCTCTGTGAAATAGAAGCGACTACCCGATTGGCTCTCCACGGCAAATGTCGATTAGGCGTATTTGTTATTTTAATTACAATTTTGACTCCTACTTATTTATACAATAGGCTTCACATAACTTCAAGACGACTACAATACCATTTGGTAAAAATAAAAATGTATTATAAGAGATTTGTCCAATCATAATCTAATTATCAGCATTTATTTAACCATATATTTTCTTATTTTATTACTTTACAAGTGGCGGACGGATGTTTATTTAAATAGACATTCGGACAGATTAGTTGCGGGCACCGCTTCCGTGGTCAAGGGGTAGAACTGCCGACTGTCATCACGACGGTTCTAGGTTCGATCCTCGGCTTGGGATAGGTGCTAGTCTAGCGGCACTGATGAGTTGTTATACAACGAAACAGGACTGTATGTCGATGACTACAAATATATTTTATTTTCTTATAATACTATTAATTAAATGTGAATTGAATGTAACGTTGCAATATTTTAAATGGTAATTTCACACTTAATAATAATAATAATAATAATAATAATAATAATGGCCGACAGAGTGGTGGCAGAGAACATACAACGAATTTCAATGAAAACTGCAGAAATATTAAGGAAAACCCATGAATGTGGAGATTAACATCACACATAAACTACACAGAAACTGGATACAGAAACAACTACAGATGCAAAACACAAAATAACGTCACATGAAATCATAAAAACTGAAACTGTATAAATGAAAAAAAAAAAACTGCGCCCAGGTTTTTTTTGTGTGTCATCATAAACAAGCACCATACCAAATAATAAAAGTCAAGGAGGGGAGGAAGACCGACTAGAGAAAGCACTAGCCAGACCTCTGCTAGAGATGTGCAAAGAAGACTGGGACCTTGGGGAGGCTTATTAGCACCCAAATTCCAGTGAAGACCAATGGTCGTTGCCAACGAAAAATCAATGGTAAGCGAGTGTTGCGATAATATAAACTATTTTGCAAAGGTTATCGAAAGAGGTGAAGAGTACTGAAAATGTGGGGAGACTTGTTGTTACTCAGACTTTAGGGAACACTACAAGTTGTTCTCAAAGAACAATCTTTGAGAACTGTGTGAATATTCCTAGTGAGTGAATACTCCTAGTGAGTTAATAATAAATAAATAATGGGGAAATGTATAGGTAGGTATTTTGGAATTTTTTATGAAAATTCCCCAGGACATGGCATGAAGCTACTTGATGTAAAGCAAGCAAAAATATGATTATCACCAATACAGTAGATGTCTATTGGAATTAATCTAAAAAACAGCAAGGTAATTGGTTTAAGAAAACCAGTCAGCAGGAAAAGAGATCCACAAGTCTGTATTTCTTGAAAATAACTGTCTGTAATAAGAAGATTATTTAGAAGAAGGTAAAAAATGGAGGTAATTAGAAGAATGAGTCTAACGAGAAAACAAATTTTTAAATTGAGAATAAACCAGAAAATTCTTAAGAACACAGGCCATTTATAGAAAAAATTGTGACTAGCAACATCTTGTCTGTGCGAGAAAGAGAGCGAGGGTGGTTCAGAAAAGAAGAAAGGTTTAGGCCAATCAAATTATGTTTCTGCATCTTCTTAAGAACCCTCAAATAGGAAATGAGATTTACCAAATATACTCCATGCGTGGTCTGATAGCAGATTTGTATAGTTATTGTTTCAGGTGTAATATTAAAGTTTGGAGGAATAAAGCAAATCCATTTTACGAGAATCAGGCAGAGCAATGGATCTAATATACGTACTCCATTGAACATTGATGTAAAATAAGGATCAAGCAGTTTCACATTTGATTTCCTCTCGATAGCAACTCCACGCATGAAGATCTCAGGGCTGAATTGAATCCAACTACGATTTAAAGACACCAACTGAGAGTTTGCAGGAATAAACAAAAAAAATTCGTATCACAACCCGCAACCTAACCCAGTTCAGCTTCGAGATCAGCTGCATGTTATAACTGATCCGGGAAGCAATTTCAAGTGTAGGTATAATCATCACGCAATAACATGTATAAGTGAAAAATATGCAAATAACACTACATCATCTAAATGAATAGTAGAGTGTACAAATAACTATAAATAAACTATAAAAATTCGTATCACAACCCGCAACCTAACCCAGTTCAGCTTCGAGATCAGCTACATGTTATAACTGATCCGGGAAGCAATTTCAAGTGTAGGTATAATCATCACGCAATAACATGTATAAGTGAAAAATATGCAAATAACACTACATCATCTAAATGAATAGTAGAGTGTACAAATAACTATAAATTATGCTTAGAATGAAAGATGTTTAATCATAAACTTCAACATCCACATGAAGTTATTAAAAAAGCAAGAATTAATGGTGAAGTCAGAATCATAATCAAATACTCTTTGCATATATCTAAGCGCAGATTACGTAAAAACTAAATACAATTAATAGACATCCATAACTCTTTTTAAATTGTAGAATAAAAACCAGTAATTAGGTGGATAAATTAATACGTAACAATTTATATGTTCGTCACAAAATAAAATACAAAATATTAAAAGTAAATGATATATTAATGAGTGAATTATTAAAACCCACAGTATATAAAATGAATATAATACATAGAGTATGCAGATTAAACTACATGAATAAATATTCGTAGATAACTCATATCACTTCGCGAGAGTCTTGTATGAGAAAGTCCTGGTGAGGAAAAAAATGAAATTGCAATAAATTTTTCAAGGTTTGTGCCTTACAGACAAACACACACGCACACACATACACACATATATGTATATATTTGATGTAACACTTTTGTTTGATGAGGAGTATGTTCGATTTTACATGAAGCGCAGAATAACAAAAAGTAAACTTTTAAGTATGCCTCACATAGTCTTCACAGAGGCTCAATCACGATTGTCATAAAGGATATTTCTTAATTCTGACGAAATACTACACAATTGAAAAGGCATTTAGAAGAAAATTAAATGAATATAACAAACAGTGAAAAAGAAGAACAGATGACAATCAAAACGTGTAGAGAATATCTCGAAAAACGCTGAAATAAACATTGAAAGAGATAATTGCTGTATGAAAAACGAAACGCGAAAAAAGGAAAAAATCAAATGGGAATTAAAATTAATGTGAAAAAAAAAGAGACATAAAAGTTAGGAAATGCAGTGAAGCTAAGATAACTAAGAGATAATGAGTTACAATGAAAATATGAAAGCATATATATATATATATATATATATATATATATATATATATATATATATGTTTCTAACGTTAATCTATTAGTAATGGATATTCCTGCTCTTAACCTTTGATCCCAATATTAAAATTTTTCACATGTTTGTCAGGTTCTAAAACATAGTATATACATCGTATGTTCTATTTATTGAAGTTGTATGCGAAGATAAACTCAAGAATATTATTGAAAACCGTAAGAACTAATTGATCCCAGTCATCGGATTTACTATAAAATTTAACCCGGAAAGCAAAATGTTTTTAATATTTTGGTATAAGTTATTTGATATATTGCAAAAGCGTTGAAAATGTTTTCATAAATGTGAAGCTCGGTTACTTACTGTGTTCGCAATGTAAAGGCTGCGCTGGTAATAGATGAAGGCAAATTAAGACCTTTCGTTATTTCTCGCCATAACTTTTTATTTATAACTTCTACGAGTCCACCTTTGGAGACAACAAGTCGAAATAACTCGTACAGGTCAAGAGTCTGCTTGGCCATAATAGGGATGCGATTGACTGGAGTGCCTGTAAAGGAGAACAATAAGAAGAGGAATCAAATAGATGTAGTCAATAAATCAAAAGGTGGCAACGTAACAACACACGTTAAAACATGCAACAAAACAACCTTATTCTGTCATAAGATGACAAACTTCATTTACCCAATTATTTTTATTTCTACAGTTGCCTCTGGTAACCCGCCTAATACAATTTTTTAAATTTATTATTGGAATTTATCGTTGTCAATATGCGGCTTGTGATTCACTTGCTAATTTTTTTTCTCAAAATAGACACGTTCTCCTATTTTGAGTTCTATGTGTCATATACCTTTTGCAAAAAAAAAAACCCAAAAAACTGCCGACGTCATTTCATTTTTAAGTATATTGTGCACAATAACCATACTAATAAATGCGCCGTCTAGCGTCGAATGTTAGCAAAAGGGGTAGACAATTTCCATTCAAATCAAGTCAGGATTGATTCGACAAAATTTAGCCGAGACGCACAAGAACTACACACGTTAAATTTGCCAACTTTACTTCAGTAAGTGAGATGGGAACCTATCGCCATACTGACCTCTAAACATGTCAATTCTACTTATATTAATAGAATACTTAATATTATTATGAGTTTTTTAATGGAGAGTAGACAATGCATTGTGGATACGTTGTCGGCAGCTCCCGTAACTCTCGAATCTCCTAATGTGTCTCTCAGTCCCCGTTTAGAACAAGTGATTCTTCTGACAAAGGGAGAAGAAAAGGCTGAATTCTAGGTCGACAGTATTTCTGCGTGATCAGTCACCTGAGTTTCTATTTTTATCCTTGTAACGATGTCATTAATAAAGGCGCTGGAGGTAAACGTTTTTTTTTTTTTGGTGGGGGGGACGTTATCCGTGTGATAGTCAGGGACCCAGATCTTAAACTAACCACTAAGGAAGCCACCTTATTAGCAGGTGCAAATTACTGGGGTTGCTGTACTGGCATTTCTGAATGGATTCTGGACTATGCAGTAGCTTCTGTTGAGACTTCTCGATGCCATATTAGTGGGTAATTGTTACGGTTTTACCTTATTATGGTCTACAAAATATTTTCACTTCTTTGCCTTCCTTACTTTCCCTCTCTGCTCTGCTCCAACCAATCTGTCGACCTATTTCACGAATCCTAAAACTCCATCATTCAAAGAGTACTCGATTAAATCCAGAACTTCCAACATGGACCAAACTACAATTTCTCCTTTACCAACATCAGGCGACTACATTCCAACCTTCCAGAGGGTGAAATCAAATCACAAGAGAACAAACCAGACTTATTCTTCTTATGCGAAATTGGCATCGGGCCGACTATTTCCCTAGATGAATTCGTAATTAAAGGATATTTTAATTTAACATCCAAATCGACAAGAGAATATCCTATATTAACCTGTATATGTTTTCGGATTGCGCTTGGTCACACCACTGCGTTTATATTTTCTTTCTATCGCCCCCATAACAGCGAAGTTACCTCCAAGAGCATATTGGCCACATCCTATCGCTCATTCTTCGACTAACATTCATGTATGTGGAGACTTCAATGTTCACAATATGGAATGGTTAGCTCACTCAAACAAGACAGATGATGAGAGGAGGTTCTGTCACGATTTCTCCGTTGCTTATTACCTAACTCAGATAGTTCACGAACCCACCCGTGTGCCCGACAGCGATGATCAGTATGCAAATCTCCTAGACACTTTTATCTCAAATTACCCTGAGCAATGTTCATCTTCCGTTCTGCCCCCACTGGGATCTTCCGACAACTCAGTTGACTCCGTTAGATACAAACAAAATATAATAAGTTCTCCGACATACCTCTCCATCGTACAGTATATCGGTACTCTATGGCTGACTGGGATAGCTTTCGTACATTTATATCAGGTCTACCACTACGTTCCACGTTAAAAAGAACATGTCCTTCATAGTATAAGACCTGACGGAATTGTTAATTGGAGGTATAGTCCGCTTTATACCCTCCAAAAACTTCCAGCGAAAACCTAACAGCCAGCCGTGATTCTTTCCAGAATGTGTTGCTGCCATTGCGCACAGAAATCACTTTTCCATTGTTTCCATCGTAATAGATGTGCTGAGACTAAAGCCGCTTTCAGGACTGCCAGCAACTACTGTAAAAAAGTAAGAAAGAACGCGAGAGAGTTGTATCCTCAGTCTGTCAAGTCCAAAATAGCTGAGTAGATGCTTGGTTCTCACCAATATTGGCAAATAACAAAGAGGGTCCTAAATAGAAGTGTGGTATATCCCAACTATTATCAATGGACTTATGCAAGCAAGGCCGCCAACCCCGCGTATTTCCTATTGTGTCTGAAAACGCGCTATGTGCCATATAATTATCCGTGCATGATGTTGCCAAGCTAATCAGAAATCTCGATTCCAGTAAAGCAACTGGTCCTGACGGGATTCCTATTATAGTGCTCAAAAACCCTCAACTATAACTAGCTCCCATACTCACAAAGCTGTTTAAGCGTTGTTTTAAAGAGAAATGCTTCTCAACACTCTGGAAAACGTCATCAATTTGTCACGTATTTAAACATTCGGGTGATCAGCCATCTCCCACTCAATACAGACCTATCAATCTCCTGTGTACTATGAGTACGTTGCTGAAATCTGTGTTAAATAAAAAAGTAGTCAACCTGCTCAACAAAAATAACCTCCTCAGTGACATGCAATACGGTTTCCGTTCTGCAAGATCTACAGCAGATGTGCAAACAGTTATATCATAGGATTACCGAATCCTTCGACGGGGGCTTTCTTTTCTAGGGCAAATGGCCTTGACATATCAAAGGGGTTTGATAGAGTGTTGCATAAAGGTCTACTCCACAAAGTCTCCAGCTACGGTATAGATGAAAATGCATTTTCAATTATTAAACATTTATCTCTTATAGATTCATAAGAGTAGTGGTTGATGGGGAGAAATCAAAAGCTCACAATATTAATGTTGGGCCCAACTCTTCCTGCTCTGCATAAATGAACTCCCAAATCACATCCTAAGATCATTTGTAGACATTTATGTTGACGACCATCTATAGCAACACTTCAACGCCCATAAATGACCAAGTTCTTACTAATTCTCTCTCCTCTGATCTTTATCATGGGGTGCAATGAGGAAAGAGGTGGTTGGTTTATTTTTATGCACCTGAAACCAATTATTTATGTTTCTATTATTCCATCATCAACACTCTAATCCCGTCTGACATCAATCGATATGAATCGCTCTCGTCTTGGGGAGGCTCCATGTTTCAACATGCTTATAAGTCTGACCTTTACTCCTGATCTGAGATGAAACACGTACATCGAATCCGTTATCAAGGCTGCTGGAAAAATGGGTGGATCATCCTACCGTTCCAGAAGAAACCTCACTGCAGATGCGATTCTCTACCTATATAAGAGCTAGGTACGTCTAAGAATGGAGTACTGTTGCCACATCTGGGCAGGAGCTGCTATAAAGGACTTATCCCGCCTTGATAGAGTTCAAAATAGACTTCATTGCCTAGTAGGGAATGCCCTTTTCTCTTCCCTGCAAACTCTTTACCACAGAGGAGACGTTGCAAGCCTGTCTCTACTTTATCGTTATGTTCATAGCAAATGCTCGTCTGAGCTCTAATCTATGGTCCCCCTGTCCTGCCTTTCACGAAAAATACTCGTCTAGCTGAAACCACTATCAATAGTTTCCCCCTCTCTTTATCTGTGCCTAAACCTAAACGTACAAAGCTTTTTTTCTTAGAATTGACCGCCTGTAGAACCCTATTCCGATTTTTTGTTTTCCAACTAACTACAATATGGTTGTCTTCACGTCCAACATGAACAAATTCTTGATGAGCCATCACCTTAAATAAATCCAATTAATTAAATTTCCACTACTAATTATTACTACGTGTTCGCTTTGGCAACTGTACACTCATTACTCCTTATCCTTGGGTGGCTTCGAGCCTTGATAAGTCGTAACTATTTTAAAAAATAAATAAAAATAAATTGTTATATTTATATTTTCTCATGTAATTCTAAAAGTGTATATTAATATGCCGTCTTAAGTGTATTTATAATAGTTAATAGATCTACGTTACTCGCTCTATTTTATTTAATAATGTCCGTTAATTAGCTTAGAACACACAGTCTCTCTCCCTCTCTTTCTTTCTTTTTTTCTTTCTTTCTCTCTCTCTCTATCTCTCTCTCTCTCTTTCTCTCACACAAAAATATAATGCTAAATTCTATATTCCAAATTTCATGATGTTGACCATCTGATAATTTATTTTTAGTTGCGTTTATATTCACAATTGTTGACACCAACTGGTTCGTAGCGCAAAATTATTCACTGCATTATTATATCAATCAATTAATCTATTTTACCCTTAAACGGTCAGAAGAAATAGCAACTAGCAATCCATTAAAAGAAAATGCATTTTTGCATAATTACAAAATATGAAAATTGGAAGATAAGTTGAAATTACCTTTTATTTTATCTTTTATTACGTCATTTTGAATTTTCAAGTAAAGTTACTAAAATTTAAAGTTGCGTATTAATAAATTGTATTAATTTTGACATGCCCTAATAATACTATTCTACTTAGTATTTTATTAATTTATTATTTATGATTAATTTATATATATTTACTTAATTTATATTACTAATTGTTATACACACACACATATATATATATATATATATATATATATATATATATATAAAACATGTCTATTTAAGTAATTTTATACGGAACTAAATTACTAATTGTTATATATTTCAACTAATTATATTTATGTAATATAGAAAACATATGTATATATAATTATTTTATTTTATACGGGACTAATCACAAAATTATGTATTTTATTTCCGGTTATACTAATTGTTGATATTATCTTAGTTATATATGCATATATAATTACCTTTTATTAATATTTTAATTTATATTATTATCACATTAATTGTAATGTTTTTGTCATTTAATTATTTTTCATTTATCTTACTTAATTTTAATATAAAATTTCACCTTCTAATATTTTATCGTGATTTGTTTAAACACAAGTTAAAGGTCGATAATTTATAATTAAATGAGTCCTTTCCCTTTTATCAAAACTAGTTACGTTAAATAATTGTTTTATATTGAGAATAATATACTTGTTTAGGTTTATTGTTATTTTATTATATAATATTTATTTATTAATCCAATTTGTGCAATAGATTGATTATAATATTTATTTAAATTACATATTATTAAAATTTAAAGCATTTCAATTTAAATCAATATATATTTATGTGGTTTATTTATCAATAATCTTAAATTATAATATTCAAATCAACGATAAGTTGGTATATCTGTTCTTTATCCTTCCATAATAATATTCTATTTGCTCTAATTTACTGAATTCAAATACATCTAAATTTGAATTGTATAATAATGTATTGAAATTTGATAACATACTAAATTTATTTTATATTTTATCCGTAAATTTGAAAGGAGTAATGAATTATTTGATATTCTTTAAGCTATTTTTGTATTGATATTATTTAATTAATCTACATATATTTTAATTCAATCTATAATATATTGAATAATTAATTAGTATATTTTTATTTTATTTTAATTTATATTATTAATATTTATTTATTGATTATTAATTGATTTAATTATTATTGAGTATTAATAGATTTAATTTTAATTTTATCCTTTGCATATATATATATATATATATATATATATATATATATATATATATAACATCAGCTTGGTATTAAATTTATTTGCTTAATTATTACTATTTCGTTTTATTCATTTTTATATATCTATTTATTGTAATTTAAATATTTTGAATAACCTATTCAAAAATTAAATTTTATAATTTTTTTTACTATTTTATCCTTAAATTTTATATACAAATATTATTCAGTCATTTCCCAAACTAGTTAAATTGTTTAGTACAATCGTTTTATTTTGATTTTAATTTATTATTCTATATTGAATAAATTATTTTTATGTTTAAAAGTACACTAACAATATAATAATGTATTATTTCAATTAATTAAATGTTTGCTTAAAACAATATATGATGATTTAATTCTTATTTTGTTTTTATTATACTAATATTGTTAACCTTTTTATTATGACATAATATTATACTAGGATTGTTAATGTTTTTATTATGACATAATAGTATACTAGGGTTGTTAATGTTTTTTATTATGACATAATATTATACTAGGAGTGTTTATGTATTTATTATGACATAATATTATACTAGGATTGTTAATGTTTTATTATGACATAACATTATACTAGGAGTGTTAATCTTTTTATTATGACATAATATTATACTAGGATTGTTAATGTTTTTTTATGACATAATATTATACTAGGATTGTTAATGTTTTATTATGACATAATATTATACTAGGAGTGTTAATCTTTTTATTATGACATAATATTATACTAGGGCTGTTAATGTTTTATTATGACATAATATTATACTAGGATCGGTAATCTTTTTATTATGACATAATATTATACTAGGAGTGTTTATGTATATATTATGACATAATATTTTACAAGGATTGTTAATGTTTTTATTATGACATAATATTATACTAGGATTGTTAATCTTTTTATTATGACATAATATTATACTAGGATTGTTAATGTTTTTTTTATTTTGACATAATATTATACTAGGAGTGTTTATGTATTTATTATGACATAATATTATACTAGGATTGTTAATGTTTTATTATGACATAACATTATACTAGGAGTGTTAATCTTTTTATTATGACATAATATTATACTAGGATTGTTAATGTTTTTTATTATGACATAATATTATACTAGGATTGTTAATCTTTTTATTAGGACATAATATTATACTAGGATTGTTAATCTTTTTATTATGACATAATATTATACTAGGATTGTTAATCTTTTTATTATGACAATATTATACTAAAATTGTTAATGTTTTTATTATGACATAATATTATACTAGGATTGTTAATGGTTTTATTATAACATAATATTATACTAGGATTGTTAATCTTTTTATTATGACATAATATTATACTAAAATTGTTAATGTTTTTATTATGACATCATATTTTTTTAATATTTTTACTCTCCAATTTACCATTTTGTTTATTTTCAATTTGAATTTTTTATACAAACTTATATTTATCATGTTTAAATATTAAATATTAAATTAACAGTTACAATATTCCAAGTTCTTCACTTTCAATTCCGTGTGTTAATTTGATGACTTAATATATTTTAACGTTCAATTCCAAAATAAAATTATTAACATCTAACAAATGTCAAAATATTATAATACCTTATTCCATGTTAACATTTTTCCATGGATATATCTGAATATAACGAATGTTTTTATATCTATTCTTCTATTATCACATTTGGTTTATCTATTTGGGTCAACACATCAACCATATAATGCTTTCTTATTTCAACTAATCAAACGAGTATATAAATCTACACTTAATAATTTAATTCTACTTATACTTTTTATATTAAAAATTATCACTACAACACATCTAATCTTCTCATACTATCTCATGCACTTTTTATTTCATTTATAATTAAAACTTATTTTATTTGCAACTAATATTTAACATGTCCAAATATGGCAATTAGGCCAATTGTTAGAATATTTTAAGTTCCATGGCTTCTATACCATGTACTAATTCAACATTTACTTTGTTATTTAGATATAATTATAAAATACAATTATTGACTCTTAGGTGTCAGATTTTAATTTAATTCTACATAATATGAACTATATAATCATATTTCATTTTCTAATTATTTTTTAATGTTGATCTAATTTAAACTAGTGTTAATATTTGCTGTTATTATATTATTTCATTTCATTTATGTATTTGATTTATTGTGCACTTCCTAGTATTAAACATTTTAATTAGTATTACATTTTATTCTTTCTTATGTATGTATATATATATATATGTGTGTGTATATGAATGTATATATATATGTATATATATATATATATATATATATATATATATAAAGAGAGAGGGAGAGATGGAGGGGAGAGGAGAGAGAGAGACATCAAATCATTATCCAAGCCTATCTTGCTGAATACGCCAAATTATTCTTTTCTTTTTTTAATTTTCTCCTAATGTTTTATATTTGACGAGAATTTTTGTTTGGTTTCTGATGGTAAATTGGGTATTATTAAACCGAATGATCTTGTGTCAGCCATTTTTTCTCGAGTGCTTTCGACCCGTGATCGTCATTAAGAATAGCATTTTTGTGGTTATGTAAGAAGTGTTTTTAGATTGGTTTTATATAGACAATTTATATAATTTGATTTATTTTGATTTTATTTGGATTTTTATATCTTTGTTTACTTTCGGTCATTTATTTATTTTAAATTAGTTATGATGTGTTAAATAGTTTGAGAGATTATGTAGTACATATATATATATATATATATATATATATATATATATATATATATATATATATGCGTGTTTTTAGTTCTACTTTCTTATCGTCGGTTTTCACAGTCATGCCAAAAAATACTAAGAAAGAAATGAGTTTAATGGCATGTATCAGCAATTTTCTGTCACTGATTATAAATGTATGGTACAAACCTTGCAGCATTTGTCTATTTTAATAAGAATATGCAAAAAATATATATTTAAATGCGATTATTATAAAAATAACGTTTATAAAAAGTTAAAATAATATCGATTTCTGAGAAATAAATATTGTACTATGTAAAATATGTGGTCGTATTGTGTCCGTCATACAGTTTTTAGATCGTGTTATGTTTGTTTGTAAAAAACTGACGAAATGTAAGAGTTCGATAAAGAATCCAGAAGAGAAAAATGTAAAATATAAAATGATGCTGCTAAAATGTGAGTGCAAAACAAAGAAAAGAAAAAGGAGACATTAAAAATGGAATAATATGAGGTATTGCCTTTAATGCAAAAGAAAGTCAAAAATGTGTTAAGAAAAATTGGGATGAAAATAAAGGATTTTCTATTTTTACTTTCTAGATGAGACTCATGAAATATTCACTTTCTCACAAATTGTTTCCCGTTTGCTACATAAATCGTGAGCATTCTTTGAGACAACTTGTTAAGCACAAGATATCATCACTTTCATTTAATATATATATGTATATATATATGTATATACATATATGTATATATATATATGTATATATATATGTATATATATAAATGAGAAGGGAACAAGCCAGAATTATTTATATGTTCATCAACGATTCGTTTTTTTTTATTTCAAGACTTCTAAGGGATGATTGATTTGAAGAAATAGAATGCAAGTACACAATTAGAAAATATATTCGTCGCGTTTGTAGTGTAAAATGGATGGTTTAGTTCGTTTTTTTCCGAACGCAAAAATAGCCACACTCATTCAAAATGTGCATAGTGTTTACAGCATTGACTGATTTTTTTAACGCCATATAACCATCAGAATTTTAAAGATACAATGCCGTTGGTGGTTTTTAATGAATATATCCGTTAGAAGTAAAAATGTTAGATGTTTATATAAAACGCAATGCGAATTTCTTTGTTTTATTCATTTTTTGATTGATTTTTTTATTATATTATCGACATTATTTCCTGTGGTGGAAGTTAATTAACCTGTATGTGAAGTCAAGTTCTGTTCTTTTGATATACGTTACTGTTCAACTGTGATATATTGTAGAACCGAAACAGTTTTGATTAATATTGTAATAAGTGCTAATTTAAGAAGTCTTTAACTTCAGTTAATGAGTTTAGTTTGTTTTAAGTTACAATAATGATCATGTTTAACGATCTAGAAAATACTGCTTTCAGAGAATTTCTATTTCTTCTATTTCTTTTATGTTCATTAAGCCTCTACTTTATCCCTGTTTGCTTTCATCAATGTATATCCGATGACAATTATAGTATGGGACAGGATATATACCTGCATTCGAACGGGTTTACATTAAAAATGTTTTATTATTTTTAATATGGACTCCAAAACGACTGGGTCGATTTAAAACAAACATTACATAAAGGTATTTGATGTGTCTGGGAGTTTTCTGACTTAGGTTTCGTATCAGAATGCGTCTGATAAGTATCGAAACTCGATAATCGAAATAAATGTATTAAAAATAGACGTAAGATTTTTACCAATGTTAAAACTTGTACAGCCTTACATCACAAGTCCATTTGAGAAGTCTTTTAACCACACAAGCAGAAAGGCCCAGCCTATAAAATCAACTGTAGATTCATTTTTATAAGACAGGGATGCGTTCGAAATTAATGTTTCTTTAGCACAGTTGAACCATGATACTTGAACTTTACACGCTTAACTAAAATTAAAGGTATTGCGTATAAATACTTTCATAAAACCAACTGTTTGCTTTCTGGTGAGATAGGGACGCATTCAAAATGAATGTTTCTGTTCAGATCACAATTGAACTATAATACTTGACATTTGCATTGAAAACTTTACGTGAAGCAAATATTTATAAATAATTTTATAAAATCAGTAGTAACTTCTTTACAGTGCAATATAGACTACGGTGTATTGTGGACGAATTTACTGCGAAGAGGCATGTGAAGCTTTCTCCCGATGCAATGTGGCAGGAGTGTCCTAACTAGAGCAGGTAATAAATCGATTTGATTAAAGAACGGACGATTTCACCGATTCTGGTGACAATAAGAGTATTTGTTGATCCTCATTCAATCCTGGACAGTGTAATGTCTCCCTGCTAGTATATATATATATATATATATATATATATATATATATATATATATATGACAATCATTCCAAAATAAATGTCTCTAAGTTTTTAACTCAAAAAGTTAAAGAGCTCCGAAGGCAAAAGTAGTACCATTTAAATGAGGGACGTTTTGTACTTCAGAATTTATTGTTCTACATAGTTACTACTATTCTCAATGCACTTTTGCCAGGAATTCAATGACAGATTTCTGCTTCTGAAAAATTGTAAAATGTTTGTGTACAATATTACTATGGTTTTATTATATGTATTTTTTATAAAAGTTTTTCATGCTCTTTATGTAGTATTTTATACTATGTGTGATTCGGTAATGTATATTGTAGCCAATTGTAGATAATTCTTTTTGTTAAACCGTAATTTTTAAGGAGTAATTCATACTCATGTTACAATTATATATATATATATATATATATATATATATATATATATATATATGCGTGTACGTTTGCGTGTGTTAGTATGTGTGCGGATACGCGTGTATGTATAATAAGTAGTGGTAAGAATTGTTGACTTATAGCTCGAATGAGCTTAAGCAACATTTTCTTTGAAATATTTTGAGAGAAACAACCAGCAGAATCATCTTTTAATTGACGCCATATTGCTTCAGAATGTTTGTGACAAGCATTACTTGCGTAACATTCAAACTAAAACCTTTTTTACTTCTTATTTATTTGCATCCACAATCCAGTTGTTGACTGCATTTGATTTCACAATCGAAACAACTAATTAGTCTTTTATCCTTTTTGTCTTATTTTCTTTTTCTTTTTTTCTCGGCTGAATGTCTTTGTTGGTGTCGATAAGAAAACTGCACTGTGCATTCTACAGCAAAGACGTTTTTGGGCTTTACATTTTTCAAAATATTATTATTATTATTATTATTAGTAGTAGTAGTAGTAGTAGTAGTAGTAGTAGTATCACAATAGTTAAAAAAACAATATACAATTTTGTATTTTCCATTTAAGTATTCTGTAGATATTCTATCAATGTTTGTTACTTTATAGTTAAACTCAAAACTAACATTTTTAAACTCTTGTTCTGGAGCTAATTGGATGAGGATAGTTTTCAGCATCAATAATAGTTGTCCTGTGTGTAACTATTTTATTATTATGTCTACATCGTTTACGAAAGCGAAGACTGAAAGGAATGAAAATTTTGAGTACAAGGTGACCCCAAAAACAAGCCCCTTGTACACTTTATGTGATATCTACATTATTTATTCACCGATTTCCCTTATTTTACAGGGCATGACAAAATCAACGACCGTGAATACACCAAGATCCCAGTGGGAGCTGGGACAAAGAATACGCTGTGTTAAATTTTACTACAATACAGGCTCGTTTAAGAAAACCCAGGAGAGTTTCATGTGCTAGTTCGAATGTGAAAAGGCTCTATCCAAAAGCAGAATTCAGAACTGGGTGGACCACTTCGAGAAGTATGGGACCGTGGAGAACCTCAACGCTGCCAGAGAGAATCGTCCAAGCCACTCGGGACGTCCCAAGAAGCGAACAGCCGAGCTGGTCGAAAGAGTGGGAGAGTCTCTCCAGCAGAGTCCGAAACGCTTTGTGCGTAAGCGAAGTCAGTCCCTCGGTATGTCCCGTGAGACTTATAGGAGAGTGATGGTGAACAATATCATGGCTTACCAATACAATACAGACGCTGCAGACTCTTACAGCCTCAGAGAAGAAGCAGAGGAAGGCTATGGCAGTCAAGATTTTCGAGAAGATCGAGAGGACACCAAGTTTCTTTAACTTCCTTTGGACCTCAGATGAAGCCCACTTCCATCTTGATGGTAAGGCGAACTCCAAGACAAATGTCTTCTGGGAGTCCTCCAGACCCAATGAAGTAGCCACAAGCCCCTGCACTCTCCTAAGTGAACGTTGTGGGCTGCAATCTCGACCAGAGGCATCATCGGACCAATCTTCATCGAAGAATCTGGTGCAGTAGTGATAGTCACCAACGATCGGTATGTGGAGGTCCTCAAAGCCTTCAGGAATGAGCTCCAGACCATCTACCCGTCGCTCATGAGCAGGTTCTCGTTCCAGCAGGACGGAGCAAGTTCTCACACCTCAAACTTGTCCCAAGATTGACTGAAAGAGAACTTCGGAGGCCGAGTGATCAGTCTCAAGACTGATTTGGAGTGGGCACCCAATAGCCCGGACCTAAGTCCCCCAGATTTTTTTCTTTGGGGCTATCTTAAAGATAGACTCTACGCAAGAAAACCCAGAACCATCACAGAACTCAAGGAAGTCATCAGGGAGGAGATGAGAGCCATTACCAATTCGGTCTGTAAGAACGTCATGGACAACTTCGTGCTGCGCCTCAAGAAATGCATGGAGCTAATGGAGGCCATCTAGAACATATGCTGTAGAACGGAGAAAAAAGGCCAAAGACCCTAGTGTTTTGATGTGATGTTTTGAATATAAGAAACTAGTTATGACCAAAGTTTCATCTCATTCGGACAAAACAGTAAAAAACAGGGCCTAGTTAGATTTGGGGCCCGTTTTTTTGGTCACCCTGTATGATTACGAAGCTATTAGTGATATAATATTATGATTGAATTTGAATTAGGTATATACGATCCTACAGCTTTCGACGGTATCTATTAAGCCAGTTATGTCCCTATAGAAGAAATACTAGCTTGGAATGTTTATTTGAAATGGCAGTTTGAGATGCCAAATGAAATGTACGTATTTAATACACAAAGAAGAATGAATTTAAGCAAAGAACAAAAAATATAAATATATTAAAATCTTCATCGACAAAACTAAACGAGGTTATTGATTTTTCTTTTTTTGCAAATAAGAATTAACTAATCTGTTATAATCTTTCTGTTTATTTATACTTATCACTATTATTGTGTACACGTATTTGTAAGTACATTACATCTTGGTGTTTAGATGTAGTAACAATGTTATTTTTAAATAGAAATTACGCTTCAAGACAAGAGACGCTTAAATATTTCAGGATTTTTTGTTAATATATAGGTATTATTTTTTTATTTCAGAGAATAAAACAAATAAAAGAAAAAAATATAGTACAAAGTCTTTTCAAGTTTACATTGCTATAAATAAATTGATCATTTTCTGGGATTGATTTTCTCCATACGCAGGTGTACCGGTCTGATTATGTGAGATTTTCGCGGTTTCTTTTTGCGTTTCAAAACATGTCCGTACGTATAAGATATTTGAGTTTTCTGGAGCAGAAATCAACGATTTGTTTTCCGTTATCAGATGTATGTCATTATTATCTTTCTGTTGTATTGTATGTTACTCGTCATTCAGTGGCGATATGGAAATATAAAAGAGTAGATTTAAGCGCGCACGTGTGCGTATATTGGCATGATATACTCGTGCCGTAGAATAAGAAGAAAATTATGAATTTGATAATGTTGATAATATGCTCGCCTTTAGGCTAAAGTGAAGATATGTTGGTGTCTTGTTTTGTCTCCTGGGAATCAAGAACAAAAAAAAATGGAATTTGATTTCCCTGATGGGTCGTCTTGTTTGTATTTCACTGAACTGATTAAAAAAATAAAAGGAATATATATATATATATATATATATATATACTACATATATATATACTATATATATATATGTGTGTGTGTATGTGTGTGTATGTGTGTGGGGGTGTTGTAATGCATATAAAATAATATAGCTTACACCTATGAATAATATACGTTTATATATTCATATATATATATATATATATATATATATATATATATGAATATATTAATTGTGCGCAGTAAAATGTGTATACGCACAAACACACTCAAACATATATATATATATATATATATGTGTGTGTGTGTGTGTGTGTGTGTGTGTGTGTGTGTGTGTGTGTGTGTGTGTGTGTGAAAGTAGTTGTAGTGTATTTAATGTTCTGCTAGTACTTTAAACAACTTGACTGTAAATCTGATAACGATTTCATGACCTATATAATATACTACTAGCCCTACCTACAAAATTAAGTAAATTTATTAAAGCTAATTAATTCTCGGAGTTAGATAGCGACATCATCAAATCTGACAAACCAATATTTGATTTTGTTTAGCCTTTTCTCGTTTTCCTTCGCCATATTATTGACACGCATATAACGTATTTCGCATTTATTTTTTCTCATTATACTTATTCTAAAACAATGTTTAAAGATGACGCCTTAGCATATATATATATATATATATATATATATACATATATATCCATATATATATATATATATAATTCCGTTTTCTTTTCCCTGATATCATTACAAATGAAAATTTTCATTCAAAAATCCTCCCATAGATTTTGACTGATAAACGTAAATATTTCATTAAAAAAAGAGTACTTAAATTTTAGACAGGACCGTCTCAATTAAATGTGTCTAATATTAAGCTACTGTCCATTTTAGCTCATTAAATAAAAAATGAATTTAAAAGAACGTACTATGAAAAAATTCATTAATTGTAATGTTTTGTCAGTGCAAAAGAATTTAAATATATTAAAAAACATACATCAGTGAACATTTAAATCCATTTGACCCATACACATGTTAGCTGTATTTAAACGTCAACTTTTTGAAGTGAATTTTAAAGAAATAAGTAAAGACTCTTAGGCAAAGCCGACAGGTTGTAATATGAAAATGAAATGTTTATGTACTAACATAGATATATTCTCCTAATACTACTACTACTACTACTACTACTACTACTACTACTACTACTACGATATAGTGTAAATACTGAAAATATGTACACAATATATTATATCCCCTTCATCTTCATATTTTGCATTTATATATATATATATATATATATATATATATATATATTTATATATATATATATTAGAATTAGGATCATTAATATAATTTTTAAAACAACAATACCAACAAAAATAAGAACACCAATAAAAACAACATCAACAAGAATAATAATGATAATAATAATGATAATAATAATGGTAATAATAATAATAAGAAGAAGAAGTAGAAGAAGAAGGAAAAGAAGAAGAAGAAGAAGAAGAATTAAACATTCTTTATGCCTTATACTTCTAGCAACCAAGCGATTTCGTTATATAATATGAGGGTAGTTGAAAAAGTAAAACCTCATCATTTTTGTAAGTAAAAACGTTTAAAAGCTACGAAAAGTGTAGTAAAACCATTAATGGACATTTTGTGTTCAAAAATTCATTTTTTTTTTTACATAGTCAACATCATTCTTAATGCACTTTTGCCAACGAAGAACGATAGTTGTGTATGAACATTTGAAGCGCGTTTGTCATATGAGGGTCGTTCCAAAAGTAAATTCTTATACTTTTTAACTAAAAAAAATGAAGGCATACGAAGACGATCTTGATATTATCAATGTATACACACACACACACACACATATATATATATATATATATATATATATATATATATATATATATATATATATATATATATATATATATATATATATATATTGGAAAGAGTAATCAGTATTTGTTTCCGTGTCTTTTTTATTTTGAATGATATGCATATAGTAGTCAGTAGTAATAATGAACCGCCATGATGTTATTTTAATTTCTAGTATGTCAGTTGAGGAATAAACAAAAGCGGACAATGGCGCAAAGGGAAAACGAATAAAAGATGAAAGAACTTAACGGAAAGCTGTGTGTGGGACATAATATATAAAAAATTAATACGACATGGCTTTTGTATGAAGCTTTTCCATCGCATTTAATATTTGCCCATATCGAAAGGCGGCAATGAGCGAGAAACTGTTTTATCTATCTGATAGATATGTTGAAATGACGCTCATCGCTATCTTTTCATGTAACGCCATACCATAAACTTCTTATCGGATAATCGCTTTTTTATTACTTATTTCATGTTCACTATTTTTATCGCTTTTTCTTTGGAAATTGTTCCGTCTATTTCCCGAAGGAATCGTTGAGCTCGGAAAAAAAGGAAGCGGAATTTTAAAAAGCGAACGGGAAGGCGGGATGTAGATCAAGACACAAAACAACGTTCAAGATATTTGTATCGCCAAATTTTCATCCACTTTTTTTTCTATTTCTTTTTTACTTCCAGATTTAGAATTTATTTCCTATTTGTCTTTTTATCACTGACGCCATTATTGTTAGATTAGTTTGATTGTCGTGTTCTTTCTTTCCAGCAGTTGTTTCAAGTTACTTTTTACTTATATCGATTTTCTATAAGATTATTAAAGAGAAAGAGAAATATCGCTACATAAAATATATTAGCTTCAGAATTGGAATATTCTTTGACATTGACAACGTAATTGTTAATGATGACGTATTCAATTAATGCGTAAAAAACAGGCCACATATACATGTATATGTTTGTTAATATATCATATGTCTATCCATATTATAAAATATTATATTACATATATATTTTTCTTTCAGTATTGAATACATGATTAGAGTTTAGTAAAAAAACACATATTTCTGGCATGAGGCTTAACGGAAATGCACTTAAACTGATGATTTCCGTCGCGAATGAAGCGTCCACGTTTTTGTAAAGCTTACCTGCCATAAGTAAATTTTCACATTATCCACACACGTACAAAATTTATTTTTCTCTAATTTGTTCTTTTTTCTTTCTCACTTGCTTCTTCCTTTGTCTGAATATAACATATTGTTTAAACCTTCTTGATTAGGGCATTGGCTCAAGGTTAGAAATTTAAAATAAATATTTATGTAATAAATAAAAAATACTGCATGAGTCTGATCTATTAACAGTTATGTTTTTATACATATATATATAATTATTTACTGTAATAATAATTAAATACCTACAGACACTAGTGTTTCATCCTTTCGGGAGTCATCAGTGCAGGGTAACATGATTAATATCGGTCGATAGATTTGAACGTAGGAACAGAAGCCATCTCGGACTCCATTAGCAAGAGCCTAATCCATTCGGCCACCGTTAACGTTGAGAAATACTGTTGTAATTTAAACAGTTATTTTTTTAAATGTTTTAAACGTCTGTCAGAGTGATCTAATCATTATATAATGATCTGCGCCTACGCGCCAAATTGATCGATTGATTATACATATATATATATATATTATATATATATATATATATATATATATATATATATATATATATATATATATATATATATATATAATCGAAATAAAGCATCGTTTATCCTGGTATGAATCTTGATGGGTGATCCTTTGGTTATACGCTATGTTTAGAAATATAAGTAAATAAAAAGTTAACGTCCTCTAATAATAGTGGGGAAAGCTTGACGCTATCTTTCACCATACTTGTTATGATAGAAATTACACGGTAGAACAGAACGACTGAACCTTGCTCGAGCAACTCACCTAGGAGAAAGTCAAAAGCTCGGTAACTGTTCACTAAATTCAGACTAGCTTCCGGTCGTCATTTATTTCACCTGAGCACCGGCATTAAGCAAAGTCAGTGAAATTGTAGTTGTAGATTGTGCAGCCTTTACTTTGCTATAAACAAAGAAAATATCCTTTTTCTCGAGATCAAAGTAAGTCACACACACATTTACATATACTGCATTTAAATTATATGTATATATATATATATATATATATATACCTTTAAATATGATATAGTAATTTTGCTTTCGTATTTACTCGAACATTGTTAAATAGTTAAGGGGGTAGTTTTAAAATAAACTTATGCAAATATTTTGCATTATATATTATGATAATTCCACGACCGAGTTCATTAGCCTAATGGATTATTTCACAGTTTTCGGTATTGCTTACTTTTTATAATAGTTTATAATACTATATATATTACCTATTGTCTTTAAAATACAATGTTAAAAATAGCATGTCTTTATTTAGATGCATAGATGTATTCCAGGTGAATTAGAACGTAACAAAATAATTTACTTGCCCAAATGACATCAAAGTAAGAATCAATTTTAATTTAAGAGCTATTAAACAGATGGTAAGCAGGTGAGTATGTTTTAAATTAGGAAATAATTGAATTTTAGACTGATTGAATAACAAAGCCGGATTGATAGAGAGGCGTGGCTTCAGGAAAATATTGCGTTCAAATGACGCATTCTACAATTACAGAATTTATTATTTAGCAGTTCTAAATTAGAACTATTTTATGCACTTCACAGCATCGAGATTACCTTCGGCTTCATAGATAAGCCAGGTGATAAAAGCGAAAGATAGGCATGGTGTGCTGAAGATAGCTAAAGTTGTGGATGTGAAGACAATAGAAAGGAGAGAGGGGGAATATGATGAAAGAAATTCGTAGGATCATTTACAACAACCGAGAACGAAATTGGATCGAATGAGGAAAACTCCTCAAAAATACTGAGATTTTTTACTTCAAAGACAGGGTTGAATACAAGTTCAAATTTCTCATATGTATATGCTTAATCGCCATATATATTTTTATACGTATTGAGCACTTTTGAAGTAAATACTTAAAGTTTACGCATAAATTTATACTTTCGTATATTAATTTTATGTGAGTAAATGAAGTAGTTATATATATAAATATATATATATATATATATATATATATATATATATATATATATATTACAGTGCCGAACAAATGCTTTTTTTATTAATAAATAAACATACTGTATCACAGCTCATTATTACGGATACACTAGTAACTACCTATATATACATACATATATATATTTATATATATATATATTGATAGTTGCTAGTCTAGCTTCACAATGAGCTGTGATACAGCGAAGCAGTACTGTATCTGGACTATATATATATATATATATATATATATATATATATATATATATATATATATAAATAATAATTACAATTAAATTTACCAAAATGATCCAAGATGGTAAAATAAAAGTATATTATAAATATTAAAGAATCAATATTTATAAAGTTATCTCAGCCAGATGTAAAAGCTCCATAAAACCAAATAGGAAATAGAGCTTATAATATCCCACTTAGCTTATAATATATTTGCTAATTCCTACCCTCTGATGAGAAGGAAAGTATTTCTTCGAAACTCCGTGGTTAAGGACTATCCACTTATCTAGTGTTTCGTTTTCAGATTAACTATGTTTTTAACTCATTTCAAAGTGTTTTTTTTAACATGTTTTATTAACTGTTTGCTACTATATATATATATATATATATATATATATATATATATATATATATATATATATATATATATAAGACAATTTCAAATTGTATTTAACCTTGGCCTTTTATGTTATAGATGATATATAATGCATTGATTTTCAGTATTTACTATAACACTGCTCAATGCGGGAGACCAGATTGGTAGTAAGTTTTGAAAATATGTATACAATAATGCTAAATTGAATTGTAATAGGGAATTTTGTTATTTAAAGGTTTTTAAAACAGTCATCGATCGCTAAGTCTAAAACCATGAGTACAATTATCTATTCATATTCAGGTACGTTTGGATAGGTTCTTGTTTCTGCTGTGCGTGTGCATCTCTACCAAAACGTTTATGAAGACATACAACTCACTCGGAAGATGTGGATCAGTCTGTAATCTCTGTTTTTATATCTATTTCCTCCGCCCACGCAAATAAATACACTTCCTTTGCTATTTGATTTGACTCTCTCCATCTCATATCCATCCAAAGAAAAATGAAATTGATGTGGCACAGATATAAGCAAAATTCGTGTTAAACTCTAAAAATCCGAAAGCAAATCATCAGCTGCGAAAGGTTAGACGACGATAAACACGAACAGATTGTAAACTGGTGGTTGATTGTTTTCTCAATTCTACTACTTATTCGTTACTAAAGTTTTACAAAAACAGTGTTGGTCAATAGACCTTTTTAATTTAGTTCTCACTAAACGAGACGATTGGTCAATTCGCAATTCTAAAAAGGTCATTTAAAGTTAAAGGCGATATAAACAACGGCGAGATGTTCTCATGTGTCACTGGTCATCGTGAATTATTAAACAGCTGGAAAACTGAATGAAGATAAAGTGTCCTAAGAATATAAGGAAAGACAGGAAATGATTTGCGGATAAAGGTGGAGGTTAGAAGTTCAAGGTCAAGGATCATGGGGAAACATTTTCCGGCTAGTTTGCGTTGTCCGTTCCGCTGTCTTGTTTTCCATATGATAACACATAACACGAGATTTAACATTTTAGGATGCTTACTAATATATTTTATATATATATATATATATATATATATATATATATATATATATATATTGTACTTTTATGTATGTATATTCTATATATATTTATATATTGTATATATATATATATTGTATATATATATATATATATATATTGTATATATATGTATGCATGAATATATATATATATATATATATATATATATATATATATATTGTATTGTATATATGAAGAAAAACATGTCTGTTCTCTTTTAGATTAAAACTTTTATCAAATTCTAGTGCAGAAATTGGAACTAACCTCGAATACTACCATTTATACATATCGAGCTAGATATTAGCATTATCAGAACTCAATAAGAGTTCTTATATAATTAATAGCGATCGTTTTACTAGCAAAAACAGGTATTCCATGGATTCTGAGTGACAGCATATAACTCTAGAGTTGTATATTGATGCGTGTTGATCAATTTTTCAAAAATACTTCTTTACACAGCTGTTTCATATTGAGATCTACCTAAAGAAGAGTATAATCCTTCTCGACATACCGTCTTTGTACCCTTCAAGTATTGATTATTGTCTATATTTTCTTTTTCTTGTACATTTAACTTTTTATATTGTGCCCATCATGGTCATTGCAGTTTTCTTGGATTCGTATAAGTTTCTTTCTATATTTTTATTTTTATTATTATGTAGCGCTATTCTATTTCCACTTGCCGAATAAATGAAAAATGATTTATATAAATATGAGCTACAAGAGATGATTGATACCATATAACGCACGGCATTGATTGAAATGGGTGCAATATTGTGAAAACATTGATATAGAAATTAGACAACAAATATATATAGATAATCAGCAAAATATATATAGACCATCAGCAAAATATATATAGACCATCAGCAAAATATTAATAGATCATCAGCAAAATATAATTAGATCAGCAGCAAAATATAATTAGACCATCAGCAAAATATGATTAGACCATCAGCAAAATATAATTAGATCGTCAGCAAAAAATATATATATATATCGATCATCAGTAATATATATATATCATCAGCAAAATATATATAGATCATCAGAAAAAAATATATATAGATCATCAGCAAAATATAATTAGATCATCAGCAATATATATATATAGATCATTAGCAAAATATAATTAGATCATCAACAAAATATATATATATATAGATCATCAGCAATATATATATATATAGATCATCAGCAAAATATATATAGATCATCAGCAAAATATATATAGATCATCAGCAAAATGCCCAGAGTCTGACATTTCTGTCCTAGAGAGTGAGAGATAGAGGAAGACTTGAATCCGGGGATTTGGTAAATTACTTGTCAATTAGAAGGTATTTGCATGACTTTTATGTCCCCTACGAAGAGTAAAATCAAGATATGCTAAAGTACTGATAAAAAAAAATGAAATGATTTTGATTCTAGAAAATGTTTCACACTTTAAAACTTAGTCTTAACACGAAATTGAACTTCAGGAAATCTTTCTGCTTTAATGTCGAATGTCTATAGATCAAATTCAATGTAGATCTGATATATTTAAATTTTAAAAATTAGAAGTTGTGCTTACGAAACCTATTTGAAGTAATAAAAACACATGAAATCTGTGAAATATACATTAATTTATATCCAATACTTATTCTAAAAATATCAAGACAATTGCTAGCATCTGAATTTTCATTTTTGTTGATTTTTAATCTCATCGTCACACTAGTTGATTAACATAATATATATATAGACAAATTGACTGCAAATTATATTTCAACCCTATTTTTCCCTTTTGCATAAAACTAAATGAAACTAAATATAGTTAAAACTTAAATATCTTGCAGTTAACCATTGGGCTCCCAAATTCATAATAATCAGTTAATTATTTTTGCAATTTTCTACATACAAATAAATAAAAATATGCATATACCGAACTTTACTTATATATGTAAAATATTTTTTTTATATAAACCACGGATGTAAAATATTCAGATGAAATCAAGTATCGATAGCAGCTGAATCTTGAATTATTATGTAAAAAAAATGACATTTTTGCTTATGTTAAATTGTGTAAGTTAATTGAGAAACAAAGTTTGCGCAAGGAACAAAACACTGTTTTTTTCTACACAATACTGCAACAGAGATGTTTTATTTAAGTAAATCATAATATCTATTTTGTATTTCTATTTCAATATAAATATATACATATATATATACATATATATATGCATATATATATATATATATATATGTGTGTGTGTGTGTGTGTGTGTGTGTGTGTGTGTGTGTGTGTATGTATGCATGTCTCTGTAGTGGCACCAAAAAAAATCATGTCAAGCATCAATATCAAGCTGATCATTTGAATATTATTAATGGTTCTAACCATCAAATTCGGGTGTTGGAAAGCAATGAACAATGTGTTGATTTTTTTACCTCATTGTCGCACTAGTAGATTAATATAACATCGTATATAGACAAATTGATAAGATTGACTGCAAATTATTTTGAAGAATAAACTTGATGTCTTCAGAAATAATAGTAAAAATAAATTAATACGAAAATATTTAGGGTTTGTTGGGTGAGATATTTAGGAGAAGTCGATCTATATTTATATCATATATATTTAGCGAGATTTTATGCGTTGACTTCTGTTAAGTGGTGTTCAATGAGGCGCGTTGAATAAATAAAGCAGTAAAAAATGAAATATAAAGGTACAATAGCAGAAAGGAAAGACAAACGTCGATATGAGACAAAGAATGAAAGAATAATGCAAGTGAAAAAATTTAAAGAAAAAAATAGAAGTGACGTTAAATAAAGAAGACAAAAAGAGCATCATTAAAGAAAATAAAAAAAACAAAAACGAAGCAGACGATTTTGGATGATACTAATATTAACATTAAACAGGTGTTGGTCATTTCGTTTGTGATAGATAGGCACAGATGACCAAAAGCCTGGAAAGGGCTTTATTTATCTTAACCTCTTTCCGCTGGTATTCGATTCATAGAATCCCCATCAACGTTTTCTTTTTCCATTTCGACTAAAGGTCACACCGAAAAGAGCATAAAAAGATAATAAATATATAAAAGAGAAAGAAATTTATTAGCAAATGTTGACACTAACGTTTACATTTCCTGTTTCGACTGTCCAGACCTTAAAATATTCTCTCATTATTTCACCTTAACTACTTCTACTGTCCAGGCTTACCTATGTATGCACATATACATACAGAATCGTTGTGTATGAAGTCACAATTGTAGTAGATAAAATGTGTCATAAACCGCAAAAATGGATTTTATAATTTTGTTTATAACAACATCTATTCACACTTTTTCTGGGTTGAACAGTTGAGATCGCCGATGGCAAATAGTGATATTTCGTAGCCCCTTGTAAAAGGAACAGAGCACACATCGCTGGGGATGACTCTTAATACAAACGTTAGAATTACACCTTGTGTTGATAACCTAATAGGTAACGGGTTCGTCGATTAAAGTCAGAGAATACTTGTTTGTATATTGACACACAATTGCCATCATTCGCCGGCAACGTCGTCGTCATACTTTTTGTCATAAAATAACAGAAACAAATAAACATTCAAGTTCCACAAAGTTTTAATCTCTCTCGCTCTCTGTCTGTTTCTTTCTCTCTCTCTTCGTCCTTCCTCCCCTCTCTCTCTCTCTCTCTTTGTCTCTCTTTGTCTCTATATCTCTCTCTATATATATACATATGCATATATACATACATATATATATATGTATATATATATATATATATATATATATATATATATATATATATATATAAAGAGAAGGAGAGATATTTACTGCTGATAGCTTACTTTATTCCAAGTATGATTAAGTATTTTCTGAAAGGAGCATTTCTAATAAAATGTAAGCATTCTAAAGAACTCGGTAATGCAAGCCACAAGAAGGAATGATCATCCAGACTCAAATATCAGCAATGTGTTAAATGTAATGTTTACGCATGTATTTTACTTAAAAACCTACTAATTTTTAGCTCTCCTTCTCTCTCTATATATATAAAATATACATATATATGTATACATGTATATATATAAATCTTGTGTATATATGCATAATATGTTATATATATATATATATATATATATATATATATATATATATATATATATAAACTAATAACTATAAAGAGATTATGAATTAATAAGAACGCAAATATATGAAGAAAATATGAATGACAAAGTAGGGGGGGTGATAAGTAGCATAATGGGTTCATCCGAACCATATAATTACAGCAGATTTATAAATAAAAATGATTTCTTTTTTGGAAACAAGGACGAATGGTACAGCTAAAGATTGTATATCTAATTAATCTGCAGCAAATAACTAGATCCAATATCTGGAACAGTTTTGCTCTTGTGTATACGAGAGATGGTTTTTGATTAACACTACTGGAAAGTCATGATTTAATATACTGTTTTGTTTTTAAATTCCCGGAACACTGAAAAAGTACTTCATGGCAAACAACTGGTGATCCCTGAAATAACAGTGGGGCTATAGTGAATTCGAGAAAGAATTTTGATTCAGCGACGGCAGGTGATTAAATGACTTACTGAAAAAATATTTTTCAAACGGAGGACTAAAAAAATATTTTTTTTTAATTGTGTTAAATTATTTTTTTAAAATAGTTTTAAAGATTAAACAGCTTCCAATCGCCATATACATATATATATATATATATATATATATATATATATATATATATATATATATATATATATATATTTACCAGTGGTGAAAAAACCGGACTAAAGTGCTCAATGTGTAGCCAGAGCAGTATATAGGAAATTTATTACTGTGAGTCCAGAATCATCAAAAAGAAGAGGAAATATCCAACTAGCATCGTCAGAATTCATAGATGTCGGTCTATGAATTCTGACGATGTTAGTTGGATATTTCCTCTTCTTACACACATATATATATATATATATATATATATATATATATATATATATATGTGTGTGTATATATATATGTATATATATGTATATATATAGAAAATTTATTTCTGTTAGTCCAGAATGAGTTTACATATTGTTTCAGCTAGGGGAAAATCATCAAAAAGAAGAGGAAATATCCAACTAGCATCGTCAGAATTCAGCTGAAACAATATGTAAACTCATTCTGGACACACAGTAATAAATTTCATATATATATATATATATATATATATATATATATATATATATATACATATATACATATATATATATATATATAGGTATGAGTGTGTCCATGTGCTTGTGTATTATGTTTTGATGAAAAGAAATAATTCACTTCGCTATCTCATAAGGAATTACTTTTAGATTGATAGTTTTATTGCTTTGTCGCATATTTTCCATGTATTTTCATTTTGATTAAGAACAGAAATGCATTGCCTGTTTTTTTAGAGTCACATACTTTTTACTCTATCGTATGGTTTATCATCTTTTCTTTCTGCTACATGACGTTTCCTCTCCCTAATAAGTAAATATGAATGTAATGAAACTGCCCTTGTGATATTGCGTGACGTTTTCCCTTCAGAATTTCGATATTTTAAGAACTTGCTGAACACTGTCAAAAATACGAAAACAAAATTTTTTTTTCATTTAGTTCATTGTCTTTTTGTTATTATTTTTGTTGTTGTTGTCATTATTATTATTATTATTATTATTATTATTATTATTCGCAGAAATACTACATTATCTCTCTGTATTATATATTCAATGAAAAATTGAGTGGCAATAATGTTCTAGATGGAACTGTTTTCTTCTTACTTTCGCTGTTGTAATGCCTTTAGTTCTAAGTCATCGATCATAAGAACTTCTTAATCATTGCAACTGTTTGAATATTGATAATTACCGCCTTAGTTTTACCTTCAGGTCCCAAGTCCATACACATTTCTTTCATATTTCTTTGTTATGTACTAACGAGTCATTGGTAATCTAAACCTGTTGGCCACGCGACGATAAAAATTAGTGAGTTATCCACGAGAACAGTGAAACGCCAATATGAGGATTGGTAAAAAAAAAGTCTATTACGATTCGCGGTATTGAGATTCGACCATTTTCCCAATAACATTTAATAACAAAATTGCTTTTTGTCTTTCGTTTGAGGCTTGACATAAATGTTAGTTTTAGGAATTTATCAAATCACATAACTTCTTCAAAGGAAGAGTCATTCATTTCAATTGAGATATGAAGTATCAGAGTATAGGTGCTGAAAGGAGGGAAGCTGTATTAAAGGTAACAAGTCATATTTTCCCATTGCACTGCGTGCTCCGAGTTTTATTAAAGAGACGCATAGATATCTTTATCATTAATGCTTTTCAAAGTGTTGCCATACATGGTCTTGTTAACTGCATTAATGTCAACGAATGAGCTTATGATGTGGTTTGGAATATGGCTGATGAGCGGGAGAGTTGAAATCAGGGTAAAAGAATAGCTCTATAAGGCGTTTGCAAACTTATATTAAACAATAATAAATTAATGTTTGTTGTTATTCGACCATAAGTGGATTATTCTATTCACCTCTCTGTCTCTCTCTCTCTCGCTCTCTCTCACTATCTCTCTCTCTCTCTTTATATATATATATATATATATATATATATATATATATATATATATGATGGACTCTCCCGTCGATTCCGACGTATGAGGTTCCGCCACAACAACTAAGTTGCTCAGAAATCGCCACAGATGATTTATTTATAGTGCTGAAGTATTTTTTATAGAATCAACAACACCTTTTCGTATTACTGCTAACCTTTGTCGGTGCAGATGACTGCCATAGGACAGAGTATACACTAGACCGCTGGTTTTTACGTTAGTTTTCTTTCTCCTAGATGCATGTCTAATCGATGACTTAGGATGCATCTCACCCAGTTAATTACTGCGCCCCCAGATAAAAATCCTAGAAATTTCTACGACTCGACGCGGTAGATACAGCGCCTATCTGATACTGGCCCAGTGTTGCTTAACTTCGGTATATATATATATATATATATATATATATATATATATATATATATATATATATATATATATATATATATATACACGGAATTTTCTGTCAATATTGTCAAAAAGATTTAATTTAAGTATTGATAAATTATCAAATATTTTGTTTTTACTTTTCAAAAGACGTACGAAAATATTATATTATCGTTAGAGCATTTTGTATATTTCTATCTTTTTACATGTACGCTTTCATTTTTTAAATAACTCCCTCTTCTTCACTTAAAATTTATTATACTTTCCAAATTTTCCGTGATAATCAATCACCGTTAACTAAATGACTTATATGTAAAGTTTAATAAGAAATTTATAGTTTAGTAGTACCTTTTTTACTGATCTAATCACATTGCGAACCAAAAAGATTCATATTTTGGTAGAGTTTAGATTTAAACGCTACACTCTGTAAAATAGATGATCAGTTTTGTATATAAATTTAATGTAAAATAACATTTTACGGCCATTCTAGCGTTTTGTTTATTTTATTTATTTATTTTTTGTTGTTATGAAAGCTAATCCGTCCTGTTTTTTAAAGGAGAATTTGTCTATTTTAAACTTACTGCATTTCTCTTTTCAGCTCGCTACTTCGATTTAGGGCTAGTTGTAAAAAATTCGGTTAACGGATCTAGAAAACCATAATGGCCCAGAAATGGGGACACTTTACGTTAAATTCACATATGAAAGTGCTTCGCCATTTTTAATTCCTAAAATATTGAGCTTTTGTGGGTTTTGATTCTACTTTCCGGTTTCCAGGATGATAACAGAAAACAAAAATCCAAATTTCATCCGGGAAAAATGAGAAGGAGGTTAATTCGTAAATTTACCAGATCTTACTTTTTAAAATCTGCTTCGTTTGTATATACGTATATTATTCCTTTAAAGCAATTAAATTGTTTAGGTGTTTACTTTTCTATCGACCTTTTTTTAATTCTCTTGCCTCCTCCTCCATTTTCCACCCCCTTCTACCACAATTCTCTTTCTTCTACGGCTAATCACGTTGGCATGCGCGCACACATACACATGCATTGACAAATGACTCGGAATTTTCATTTCAAATAAGAGCATAACATTGAAACTTGCAGAAAAATCAACCTTAAAAACACTGAAAGAGTGACCGCCATTTTATTTGAACAAATATTGCTGCCTGGCTCAAACTCAAGTGTCCGTTTGAAAACCAAAGTAAAAAATGAATTTCTTTTACTTTTTTTCAATGTTTATAATTTTTATACTTGTGCTTAATTATGTTAATACTTTCTTTCAATTATGTTTGAATAATGTTTTCTTTTATTATTTTACAATTAGTGAAATCTCCGTATATTTTTATTTAGTAAAATATTTATTTTCTCAATTTTATCCCTCTATTTTGTTTTTCGTATATATTAATCTTCTTACAAATTATCCTTTAAATCATTTGATTCAAAAATCAATCACACTTGTCAAGTCTGTGTTACATTCACGTAACTCTTTTTTTCTTTATGTTTCGTCTTAAAGTTTTATTAACTTTTTTTTATTTTTCATTTTCATTTCACAGAACTTTTATTTTCTGTTGTGGTTAAGAAGTTTATTAGATTTAGCTATGTATTAATGTGTTTAAGCCCGGATCAGGTTTTGCTTGTCATGCTAGTGTCTTCGTTGTACTCTCAGCAGACTTTATTGTCAATTTCCTATTATACTTTTTGATCTATGCACGAACGCACCCATGTATATATATAATTATATGTATATATATATGTGTGTGTGTGAGTATGTGTGTGTGTATGTGTGGTAGAAATCCTTGTACGTCTCAGTGAAACAAGTTTCAAATTCAAACTGTCCTGATTTGTTGCTTAGCTTGATATACCTGTTTTACGGCAAATCAATCGTTTTGCTGTTATTTATTTTCGAAATAGAATAAATAGTTTGTTTTACACAGCTTTTTAGATTATTGAATATCAAAATATGATACCTATTTATAAGCGACTCTGTGTATAGGATTAATTAAATACAAGTTAATAATTTACTAGAAGCTGATGAACCCATTTATCGATTTGCCAGCGTCTATCATCATCATCATCATCATCATCATCATCATCATCATCATCATCATCATCATCATCATCATCATCAGGTTTATGTCCATTTATATATACTAGCATATTTTGAACGGTGTGTGGAAATTGACTTACAAATTATCCCCAACCGTGGGTCACGTAATAATTTATTCTCTTTCTTCCATACTTACCCCTTCCGCTTATGTTTTCCATTGTCTTTTTCCTGTGAACTGTTCCTTTCTACTTCAATTCTTCTGCATGTACGAATCCAACAACTTTCACACAATCTTTTAACGTTACCATACGATCGAAGAAGTGAGGAATAGTAATTTCCTTCTTCATTAGTGACTACATTTCTACGTATATATTGTATTTTTATCCCTTTGTCTTACTAAACTACATTTATTGCTGATGTATCTATCGTTGTATGGCAATCTTTACATATTTGGATTTCGTTTATCTGCTTTGTGGAAAATCATTCTGTAGGGAGTATTAAATGTTAAACACAAATATATCTTGTTGCAGCCGTTTAATACCACATACTCCTTAACATTGAAGAACAACATTGTGACACAGTGAATCCAAAAACTTGTGCCAATGTTATCCGTTTGGCCAATTACGCGTATATTTACATATTTCAAAATCGGTGAAAAAAGTCATAAAAGTTATTTTGTTCTAATCTCGTTCTAATTTTTCGTTTTCGATGATAGGATATATCATTTAAATAGTGAAATACATATTAAAATACGTTGCTGTATATATGTTCCTTATCCGCTTTCTTGACATTATTTGCATAAATAATACTTTATTGGCCAACTCTTCGGTTAATGGCAGTCGATTATATTTCTCATGATCGGGCATTCTGTGAAACTGATATATAGTTTAGTTAGAAACATTCTTTATATTATTTCATATATATATATATATATATATATATATATATATATATATATATATATATACATTACTATCCGACATAAATAAGATAAAAGTCTGTTGATATTTGCATCTTTAACGTGGTTTCAAAGGCATTTTATGTGTATATTCAAAATATTACACACACACATACATATATACACATATATATATATATATATATATATATATATGAGCAAATTTTAGCTTCTTAATTAACATCATTTTTCTATGGCATGTTATTCAAAATCACACGATATCTATATCTATCTATATATACATATAGTGTGTGTTCTTGAATAACAAATATATATATATACATATATATAAAGATATATATATATATATATACATATATATATATACATATATATAAAGATATATATACATACATATATATATATATATATATATATATATATATATGCATTTGATAGAAACGAATGAATATATTTATATTTAACCTGTCAACTTAGTGTATTTCTATAAAAACGTAAATATAAAAGACTAAAACTTCAGGTTGTGTTGAATTTTACAAATTATTTTAATCCAAGTCTCTTATTACCAGAGATTATAGCGATTACATTTTAAATATTTTCAATTTAAAGAATCTACGTATTTTATCATATATGCAATTAATTGATAATGATTCACTAGATTTCATTTAGAAAATATGAATAAAGTAATTATTCGTATTCAGGCAAATTCAGTTAAGAAGAATTCGATACACATGTGGAAACAGGCTTTTACACCTAAGATGTCATATATTAGGGATTTATACGATATGTTATCTTTTTATATCATTTCTTTATATTCCAATTCTTTCAAGACGTACAAATTAAATATAAATACTGTCACCAATTTGTATCGTTAGCATTCTTTATGTGGGGACAATACGGTTTATCCAAATCTCCATAGGATCTTATCATGTTTATTTACGAGCACCGATGCTATTACAGTTTGCCAATTCTATCCGGAAAATTTTTTTCGTAAAAATCGTTATGCAATCGTTATTTCATCGATTATAACTTCGTCGAAGCTGCGTAATATACTCACACACACCCGCGCATATAAATGAATAATTGTTTACTTGTTTGTAAACCTTTTAAAATGAGTTCAATTGTTATCTAAGTCTATTGATATGACACATCAGAATCGTTGCAAAGGGGAAAAGAGGATAATTTCGAAATGGATGCAAGAGGCAAAGTTCGCAAATCACTTTCCCTAAAGTAATCTCCACAAATCTATTTCTATAATACTTTCCAATGATTTAAACAATTGACTCATACAGGCAATTTAGTCGCACCAGAAACGAACTCTTCATAAAGGATGAAGAACGTTACTCGTTCAGTGGTGTTGTCTTCCTGGGCTTGCCATAACATCCCCGGGGGAGACAAAAGAGAATGAAAGCAAGGCAAACCAGGGTTGAAAGTCAATCGCTAGAGAGTAATAGAGAGAAAGAGTGGGGGTGGGAGGAGGAGTTGTGGTAATATCTGACTGGAGCCGTGTCCTTCCTCTTTATTCTCTTTCTTCTGCCACCGACCAGCAATGCCGACCGAAAATGACTTGGCACCTTCTTATCGACTGTGCAGCTGTGTTCCGGCAAGACGATGTCATAAGCAATAATGTTCATTTATCATTTACTAGACCTTCTGTACCGTCTTCCTTCCACCATTGCCAGTACGAGCACCTTCACTATTATTAATACAGCCGCGACCACCAGAAATGGCAGCAAGAAGGGGGGGGGAGAGTAGGTGAGTAAAGAATAAAATCGAAAACGAGATGAGGGGGGTTGGGATTCACGAATGAATTATTGTGGGGTGTGAGTGACGTGAAAAGAAATGATCAGATGGAAAAAAGGTGAAAGAGCGAATAATTGAAAAATAAAGTTTTTCTTTTTCTGTTTCCTTGGGAGAGAGGAGGCGGGAAGTTGGAATGGCGGTTTCCGTGGTAGAATTATGAGGAGATTTCAGAAAGAAATGGTCGATTTAGATATAAATTTCAGAGACAGATGGCAGCGTATGGAAACAAAGGACTGGGGAAGATCATAAAATAAATGAATATACCTGAAGAGATTGGTTGTTTTGGCACAATTAAAAAAAAATGAACCAATTTGTGAATATCTAGTTATGGTATTAAAGCATATTCTAATAACCAATTATAGCAGTACGAATAGAAATGTTTTAATTGGATTATTCGGACTACTGTTTTCATTTTAGATGTTATTCTTACAGTGTTTCGGTCAATGCAACCTTCGACCTTCTTCAGGTGTGTTTTACGTAATTAGTAATTGCATCTTTAGTATAACCAGTTGACTATTAAACACCCAGAAGAACGTCATTTAAAACTTATAAACTTAGTACTTTAAGCATAAGAATAGAAAGTTATTTTGCATTGTACGAATATATGGAATTAAGTTTGAACGAATAATACGATCATTTAATTGTCGACCTTATTACTTTTCATTGTTTATGGGAACAATAAAAATTAAACAAGATGGTTATAGTGTACGTTTGTGATGATATCCGTCTGTATTTTCGTCCTTTGCTTGAACTGGGCATAAAAGGTTATTTTACAGTCGATGGAAGAACATGGTTCAAGATTTGTTAAAGATGAGATATGTTTATGAGAAAACTATATACATTGATATGAAACAAACGACTGCGTATAAAAATTGGGCAAAATATAAGCAAAACGAAAAAACTAGAATCGAATACATTAATAGCAAAGAATGTTCAATAAAATCCAACTGTTGTAATGAAAATACAACAAATGAGATCGAAGTTAATTACGAAGAAAAAGATTAAGAAGGAAATGTGGAAAGATAACTAAATAAACAAAGATAATCGAGAAATATCGAAGTTAAATAAAACTATTGATTCAACTGAATGTAAATATCGAACAAAACATGTCGAATATAGAAGAAATAAACATCTGTGGAAAATAAAATGAGAAAATATGTAGTTTATGGGTAAAAACAATGAAAAGCATTCCTGCAAACAAGAAATAGGAGGAACTATTGAAGATAAAAACGAAAGCAAATGAATTTTTACAGTTCAAAGAAATAAAACAATAAGAAAAAGAATTGCAATATTCAGAAAAAAAAAATTCATGAGAAGAGAGAAAAAAGGCTAGGAAACATGCAGAAAAATAGAAGCAGAAGAAAAATCAATGATTATGTCGGCGCTACTACACCGCCTTGTCACGTGATCACGATGTTAGAAATCTCGGGCTGCTGACGTCAAGAGAAATGGGTTTGTCGGTTTGTCGTCCAGTCGATGGGTGTGGTTGGGTTTCGTCCGGAAAGGAAACGACGGATTTATTGGAGCCTATTAGCATCGATGTTGAAATTAAACGCTCTGGTTCGTTCAGCTCTTGCAGCCGATAATGACGCCATTTTTCTCGCTCTCATATTTAGTTTCTTTTAGCTTGTACCCCCCCTAATGTAAAAAACCAAACATCGTTCCTTATTTGATAACTTTGTTAGTAAAGTATTCAAGAATTCAAATAAGCCAGACTTTTGCTCGCTTTTAAATTTTGGATGGGTTTGCTTTTCCACCTTATTTCATTTCAGTGGCTTGCAGTGTTTTCTGCATAGCAATCTATACTTTTTTTTCACTTGATCAATGGTAATGTAATAATCTCAACGTGCATAACTAGTGAAAAATTAATGGGTCGCTTATAAACAGATGTCAACTATAATATTCCTCCCATAAGTGTAATTATTCCTATCTATTCGGTTGACAAGAAAGGTATTGTTGTAATTTCAAATTTTGATTTCAAATGATGTATTTTCAAATAAGTTGTCGTTATAATACCTTTACTTTATATATCCTTTTAAAGAGAGTTTATCGGTTTTTTTTTTCTAATCGTTAAAATTACAAGCGTTTTAAAACAATTATGCCTTCTTTTCAGAACGTTGAATACAAGATG